>NC_090932.1:1573425752-1573725752 GCF_040938575.1 Ambystoma mexicanum
TAATAATAAAATAAATAAGAAATAAAATCAACAAAAGTGGTAGTGCAGCCAGCAAGCGGCAAGTGCCGAGTTTAAGGCATCAGAAAGGGTAGGTCTGATAAGTGCAGGAGGAAAAAAAGGGGGAGGAGGGCAGTATGGGTACAGACCCGGAGGCAGTGTGGTAGGGCAGCAGAGTGATCCGGAACCTGGAACCGGAGGACAGAGGGTGTCCAGGTGCACGATGCCAAGAGAGAACAGATCAGCGGTGGAGAGGAGGGGCAAAGGGAGAAGCAAAGAGGAAGGTCTTGAGGTGCTTCCGGAATCAGAGATGGTTTTTCTCAAGTTTTAGAGTGGGAGGGAGGCTGTTCCAGAGGGAGGCTGGAGCCAAAGACCGAGATCTACCCCCAGCTTGTGTCTTAGAAAAATGACTGACCCTGAGGGAGTTAGAGGTAGAGGAGCGAAGAGCTCGAGAGGGGAGGTATTTACAGAGGGACAGCTGGAACTATTTTGGACCCATGCCCCAGAAAGCCTTGTGGACAATGCAGATGGGTTTACATGTAAATTACATGTAATCCTTGCATCCACTGGGAGCCAATGGAGGTGGAGAGATATGATCCCAAGGTTTGAGGCCAAGGACACATCTCAGTCCTGTTCTGGATTAGTTGCAGAGGGCGGAGAGAAGAGGCAGGTAGATTAAGAAAGATAAAAAACTGAGGTTCCACTGATATGGTGCGCTGCTTGCATGAGAGTTAGAAGCGAGACCCATTAATGGAACAAATATTGCTCCTGATAATCAGATGACTGAGATCAATAACGGTTTTGGAATAAAGTTTTGTATTATATCTTAGAACAGATAACTGAAGATAGTCTGCCGACACGTGTTTCGACCTGTACCTAGGTCTTTCTCAAGGCACGACCGATGATCAAGATTGATGTCTGCAATGCAAAATGAAGATTCGATTCGAATAAGGGCACTGAATGCAATGTATAGGTACATCAAAAGTGAAACTTCCTGAGGAATAGTCCTGTAACGATTATCAGATGGTCAAAGATACAATTGGTGCCAGTTGTTAGAGAAAATATGTCTCTACAATCATAAACGGTCTGAGTACCTGTGAGACGTCCACCGCTAAATCGGTCTGCTAGTATGGTGTAGTATGGTTTTGATTTACTTATACATTGCATTCAGTACCCTTATTCGAATCGAATCTTCATTTCGCATTGCAGACATCAATCTTGAACATCGGTCGTGCCTTGAGAAAGACCTAGGTACAGGTCGAAACACGTATCGGCAGACTAGCTTCAGTTATCTGTTCTAAGATATAATACAAGACTTTATTCCAAAACCGTTATTGATCTCAGTCATCTGATTATCAGGAGCAATATTTGTTCCATTAATGGGTCTTGCTTCTAACTCTCATGCAAGCAGCGCACCATATCAGTGGAACCTCAGTTTTTTATCTTTGTACTTTGTGTGAGTAGGCCTGAGGAGCCCACCAGTTCCACTTTGTTGCTGCAGCGGTTTGGCATCAGTTCCAGATCAACATGTTAATACTTTAGCCCTTGCGCTTTATATGCCCGGCATTCCTCAAATCCACTGTTTCTGTCTATATTAAGAAAGAGGCTGTTACAATAATCCAACATAGAGAGCCAGTGCTTGCCAGACAGTGAGCTTCTGGGGGAAGGAGAGTCAAGGCAGAGTACCCCTAAGGAGGTACAGTAGGAAGTTTGACTTTTTAGAGACATCAGAGATGTGGGCGGAGAAGGAAAGTGTAGTATCAAAGATGTCCCAGAGGTTCTTAGACTCGCAGGTGGGATAGGAGGAGGGCCAAGGGAGGCCGGCCAGAGAGTGAGGGAAAAGGATGGAGAGGGTGTGCCATTGAGGAGGATATCAGTCTTGCTGGCGATCAGTCAAAGATCAATGGCAGAGCACCAATCTTGAATGGCAGTAAGGCAATCAGAGATGAGAGAGGGAGAGGAGGTGGCCGAGGGCAGCCTGAAGATCAGTTGAGTATCATCAGCGTAGCACTGGAAATTTGAGCAGAAAATGGCAATGCAGTGGGTGAGATTTGCCAGGTATAGGTTGAAAAGCCAGGGCGAGAGGTTAGACCCCTGGGCAACACCAGTAGAGAGGGAGATAGATAGGAAGGACTCAAGTTTGACTTGGGAGGGTCGATCAGAGAGCAAAGAGGTCAGCCAGGCCAGAGCCTGATCAGTGATACCCAGGTTATCACGGAGACAGTTGAGCAGGATGGTATGGGTGACTGTGTCGAAGGCAGAAGAGAGACCGAGTAGGATGAGGACAGAGGGAATGTTAGAGTCAAGGTTGGAGAGCAGATCTTCACAGATGTTCAGGAGAGCAGTTTCCATGCTTCTGGCAGCACTGAAGCCAGATTGGTGGTCATAGAGGCAGCCAACAGAATCGGAATTAAGGTTAAGCTGAGAGATTGCCAGCTTTTCCAGTTGTTTGCCCAGAAAGGGAGTAATGGAAATTGGGCAATAGTTAGCCAGACAGGAAGGCTCAGCTGAGGGTTTCTTGTTTGTTTATTTATTCATTTATATGGCGCACCGGACCAGAAGGTATGAGGGCGCAGGCATGACAAGGATATTCTCAGCTTAGTTACAGTGCTGTACATTAGTTTACAGAGTGTACATAGGTTAATACAGTTGCAAAGGGAACATTGAGATATAGTTACATTTTATACATATTTAAAATATTAACAGTAGATGTGTCAGTTATTGGTCTTTGTTCTTTAACCACTGTATGTAGTTGTGTCTGAAGTGGAGGTAAGTTTGCGGTGCTCTTATGGAAGGTGGTAGGGAGTTCCAGTGTTGGGCAGCTTTCACCTGGAAGCTGTTGCCTCCTATTTTTGTTCGCTTGAATCTAGGAATGGAGAGCAGGTTTGCATTGCTCTTTCTAGTGTGTCTGTTGGCCGTGTATCTAGTTATTCTGTCGGCTAGGTAGCGGGAGGCTGCATTGTTGAGGCATTTGTGAGTTAGGGAGGCTACCTTGAGAAGGATTTTGTCATTGGTGGTGAGCAAGTTGTGGGTTCTCCTGATATTTGAGATTTGTGCTCTCTTAGGGAAGCTGAGCGCTGCTCAGAGCTTTTTTTTGTAGGATCTGGATTTTATTGATAACCTGTTTATTGGCACCTACAAAGAGAGTGTTGCAGTAATCCAGTTTGGATAATACGAGGGCTCTGGCTAGCGTGATGCAGCTCTGGGTAGATATGAAGGGTTTGGCTGATTTTATGAGCTTGAATGTGTTTGCAGTAGTGGAGGTCATAGAGCTGACCTGTTTGTGGAAGGAACGGGTGGAGTCAAGGTAAATACCAAGGGTTTTCACTTCCCTGGCTACCTTGATAGAGTTGCCATCTATGATCAAGCTGGAATAATTATGGTCCAATTTGTTTAGGTTGTTGGAGGATCCTAGGATGATGAGTTCCGTTTTGTCATCATTCAGGCATAGACTATGGGAAGCCATCCATGCCTGGATGATATATATGATATTTTATTTATATCGCGCTATTACATAGGTGTTTCAGAGCGCGACCAGGCAAATGGAGGGGAACAGGGAAGAAACAAAAACAACGATCTTACTAGGCCCAGTTGTCGGTCTAGAAAAATGGACACCTCTCACGATTGACGGCAAACGTATTTTGGTGGCCGAAGGCCAACCGTCTCATGTACATAATGATAGAAATACAGGTTTCCGAGTTTGACCAATGAGCGGCCATTTTGATGTAACAAGGATCGCCATTTTGTTTTCTAACGATTGCTCATTGCTTTCTGTTCAAACTGCTTCACAGCACATTTCTGCTTACTCTGCTCAACTGTTAACATTGTTGTCTAAACGTGAAAGGACAAAGCCGCAAGGCCGCGAGGCTAATAAGAGTTTGTTGAAACACAACATAAGCAGCTACGGAGAGGAATGCCCGGCTCCCTCCCGAATGTAGCCTTGAAGCAGAGCCGCAGGGCATTTAATCATTTCACAGCTGCCAGCCAGTCTCGTTGTATGGTAGAATATGTTAGAATATAGCAGCTATAGGCTTGAATTATGCTCTTCTTACGGCCCCCCTTTTCCGAGTCCTGTAGAGCGTGTCGGCTCCCAGGACACGAATAGCACCTCATAGATAGCAAGGTCTGGAATGTGACTCTTCCCCCGTATGTAGCTTGCTTACAAGAACAGAAGCACTGTGTTCTGTTCAACAAAGAAAAGATGTCTCCACACTTGCAAGGTTGCATACTGTTGCTAGAATAGATATGCGAAGGGGTCATATTCGTCGAAATTGTCCATCATCAAACCGAGTTAAAAGAAACCCAATAAAGGGGGGTGTTAAACATGTCACAGCTGATTGTATGATATGCATTTTGTATATATGTAACTGATGTACGTAATTCGCTCTCTTGTGTCCCTCGAGGTCTAGAGATACACGGCGCGTGGCGTGAGACCGAGTTGGCCAACTGAGACTATTTGCTTTGCAATAAACCCTAGCTTTGGGAATACAACCTCGTGTCTGGCGTATCTATCATGTGTGGTGACTTGCCTTGTTTCCATAACGTGAGGGACCCCTAGGAGCCCCTTTCAATAGGGACCCTCCCCCACTTGTTCCATCGTGTACGTTGTAATTGAGTAAAGGCGGAGAAAATCGAGGACGGGACGATCGAGCCGGGATCAAGAGGTGTGCGGGGCACCCTGTAGAAGTGATGAGACATTCCTTTGCAGATCTGCACACATCTGATCCCTGATCGACGTATCTGGCCAGAGAACAAGGAGGCAAGGGTCCCGAAACGAGGCAGAAGCCAAGAAATGCAGACACGACGTCATTGGTTGCGCCAGTATACAGACGAATTGTGTCCTGGAGGACAAATTGATTTATCAGGTGAGTCATACCCTGATTCAAAATAACCCTGTTATTGGTTGAGAGTTGACTTTGCAAAATCAAAGTTTGATTAACCAAGGGGAGGTTGAAACATGCCTGGGGTAATGTCCACCCTAGCAGCGTTTTTCCGCTGCGGTAGACAATCTTTGGAAGATGGCCAAATTGCACCACCTGGGGGAACGCCAGCGTATGAGATGTATGTGAAGTATGGTGTGGGAGCGATAATATTCTGTGAGACTTGGCATAGGCAAACCAGAAAGCAACAAGACCATCAGTGGCCGATAAATGGTAGTTTTGAGATAGCGAGAATAGATAACCTGGAAAGGGTGTTGATAAGAAAGAAAGCGCGTCCCGCAGCATTTGATATCGTTAAGGACTGGAGAAGGGAAGCAATGCTCCGATTTAGAAGTAGAGCGAAGCATGCGCGCAGGCATAAAATCGAAAGGTGAAGTAGCAGAAGAAAAGGAGGAGGAGGAGTGCACTGAGAGTCTAAGGAGGTCAGGTAGACGTGACCAGCTGAATATAGAAAAAATATACCCACAACGGGAATTGCACATAGCAGATGAAGTGATGGAAAACATATTGATCCATACAAAACAAGGCCCGAGATCAGAAGCGAGGCCAAACAAGTCAGTAACTATTGCTCAAGACCCTCCCGTAGCTCAAACTCTCCCTCCCGTAGCTCAAACCTTGCCTTGTTTCCATAACGCGAGGGAACCCTAGGGGCCCCTTTCACAGTGACATTGAGAATGCGCAAGTGCATGGGGAAGGGAAAAAGGGGGAAGTGCAGAGCATAGGAGAGAAACAAAATAAATAGTAAGTACATAAATAATTAAATAGAGTTTTAGCAGTGGTAGTGCAGCCTGTAAGAGGCAAATGTGCTAGGTTAGTCAGATAGGGAGTATCTGATAAGTGCAGAAGAAGAGTGGGTGGGGAACTGTATGGGTACAGACACAGGCCCCAGTGCAAGGGGTGGCCCGGAGGCAGTGCAGGAGGATGGCAGGGTGAGCAGGTACCTGGGCCCGAAGGGCAGAAGGTGGCCAGGTGCAGAGTGCCGATGGAAAAAGGCAGATCAGCAGGGGAGAAGCGGGGCGAAGGCAGAAGCGAAGAGGAAGGTCTTGAGGAGCTTCGGGAACCGTAGATGGTTCTCCTCAAGTTTCAAGGTGACAGGGAGGCAGTTCCAAAGGGAGGCCCCGGCCGAAGACAGATCTACCTCCAGCTCGTTTCTTTGAAAAACGACTGACCCTGAGGGAGTTAGAGGTAGAGGAGCGAAGGGCTCGAGAGGGGAGGTATTTACGGAGGGATAGTTGAAGGTATTTTGGACCCAGGCCCCAGAAAGCCTTGTGGACAATGCAAAGGGTTTTAAATTTAATTCTTGCATCCACTGGAAGCCAATGAAGGGATTTCAGAGCTGGAGAGATACGATCCCAGGGCTTGAGGCCAAGGACAAGTCTTGCAGTCCTGTTCTGGATTAGTTGTAAAGGGCGGAGAGTAGAGGCAGGTAGATTTAGAAAGAGGCTGTTACAGTAGTCCAACTTAGAGAGAATCAGAGCTTGGGAGACAGTGAGCTTCTGAGGGAAAGTGAGGAAAGGAAGAGTACCTCTTGAGGTACACCTTGTTCACCAAGGCCAAATCCGTGTTGTAATCTCCCGTCAGTGAGATGAGGATCTGGGTATCATCGGCGTAGTTAGTATAGGTGATACCCAGATAATCGAGATCGTCAAACAGGGGCTTGGTGAACACGTTGTACAGTGTAGGGGAGACACAAGAACCCTGAGGGACCCCACATGTGATGGGGATAGGGTCAGCAGAAGCCAAAGTGGAAAAGACACGCATGGATCTGTTACTCAAGAATGACTTAATCCAGCCGATGGCTTCTTGAGAAGTGGATGCACAAAGGAGTGCTTCGTAGTGGAGGGGGAGGATCCTGAGGCAAAGGAGTGGTTGCGAAAGTGTCAATGTGGTCCTTGATGGTTTTAGAGGAGCAGGGATTAACCTGTTGTGACAAGGTTTCCATAGAAAATAGATAAAGTGAGAGGCAAGGGCATTGCAGAGAGCCTGGGAGGCAACTGAAGGGGTAGGGACTGCAGCAGGGTTGGCCAGCTCCTTGTAGATTTTAAAGAGTTTGGCTGAGTTGTTAGATGCCGCCGAGACACAGGCTTGAATGTGGACTCTCTTCTTGGTGAGGACAGAGAGTCAGTATTGCCTTTGGAGCAGGCGACAGGACAGTTTGTCAGAGTATGAACAAGAAGCCCTCCATTTCCTCTCAGCCACCCTACACTCACGTTTAAGTGCAGCTAGGTCGGAGACAAACCAGGAATTGCACTTGGCTTTGGACTTCAGACGGATCCTCATGACAGGGGTAAGAGCATCAAGAGTATCAGAAATAGAAGAGTAGAGAAGTGATAGGGCTGTGTCAGGGTGTGAGTCAGCCAGAGATGGGGGGATCAGAGGGGAGGTGGCAGCAAAACCCTCAACTGACACACGCTTCATGGGCCGGATGTCCGAGAAGGTAGGTGGCAGTGCTGCGGTAGGCTTGGCTTGAGGGGAAGAGAGTGAGAGATGAAAGGAGAGGAGGCAGTTGTCACTCCAGGAGAGAGGAGAAGTCAGAGGGATAGAGAGGTGGAGGCAAGTGGAGATCAAGACATCAAGTGTGTGACCTGCAGAGTGTGTCGGGCTAGAGAGAGGGAATCGCAGAGGTTGCAAAAGAGCAAAATTGAGGGACAGGGAGAATCAAGGTGGATGTTGAGGTCACCAAGGAAGAGGAGTTGAGTGTTTGAGGCCTGGAGGGAGGAGGAGAGGACAGCCCACTCAGAGAGAAAAGAGGTGATTTGTCCAGGGGCCCGGTAGAGAGTGGCAACAGTAAGAGTGGCTAGGAGAGATTGAGAGCCTGCAGACAAGGCATTCGAAAGAAGGGTAGATCTGAGTGGGAATGATAGTGGCAGGAATCCACTCAGGAAAGATCAGGGCTATACCGCATCCGGGCCGGGTGGATCTGGGTGCAGAGAGCATCTTGTAGCCATCAGGGAGGAGAGTGTCAAAGCTTGTGATAGAGCTGGCCGTAAACCATGTCTCCGTAAGACCAAAGATATCAAGGGCCAATTCTTTGCGGAGGTGGCAGATGTCAGAGGAGTGCTTGACAGCATAGCAACAGTTGAGTGTGGCAAGATGAAAGAGGTTGCCAGCCTTAAAGACCTTCCGGGGAGGGGTACAGATCAGAAGTACGCCCTGCAGAGGAGTGCAGGTAACCTGACGTTGGGCAGAGGAGGAGGGGGGAGTGGGCAAGGTAGCCAAGGAATGAGAGGAAGGGACAGCTGGAGAAGAAAGGAAGTTGATGAGGCAAGGGAAACGCCCATCAAAGAGGAGGAGATTGGCCTGAACTTTGGACCATGATGGTGCCATTTAGGTAGACATTAAGGATGACTCTGGAGGAGTAGAAGGAACCCATGAGGACTTCCCAGCTTGTGCCACCATTAATGGGAGAGGAGGAGACAGGACAGAGCACAGAGACCATATGCAAGGTCCATAGATCAGGCGAAGGAACAACACAGAGGATGTCGGTGAGGGTCTGTCTGGAAGAGGCGCTGGTATAGGTATCAGCGATAGGGAGACCAGGGTTAGAGGCCAAGATATCCTTTTTAAATTTCTTTTTTCCAGACTTCGTGAGAAGGGCTGGATAGTTGATAGAGAAGAAGTTGGAGTAGATGAGAGAAACAGAAAGCACCATAGGTGGGACGACAGAGTAGTATGCAAGTACAGCAGTAAGTAGCAGTCACTGGGCTAGCAGGTTAACAGTCAATGGGCACAGTTAAATGCAAAATACACCCAAGTTTGCCTTTCAAGTTAAATACAAAATACCCCCAAGTTTGCCTTTCAAGTTAAATGCAAAATACACCCAAGTTTGACTTTCAAGTTAACAAAGAAGGCCCTGTAGTTAAGGAATACGGTGGGAGATTAGATGGTAAAGGGGAGTGCAAAAACATATAGAATTGAGTGAATAAGATGAACTGAGAGTATCAGCATAGAAGGAAGTACAAGGGAAATCAGAAGGAGGAACTAAGCCATGCAGAATGTGGTACAAGAGACATGGTAGTCCAGTAGTCCAATGATAGCAGCCTCAAGGAGGGTTTGGCTGTGGCAGGGGACTCCTGGGGCAGCCTGTAAGCGTTCAGGGAAGCTGCCAGGGCCTTTGTTGAGTGCTTTTGGTGGCCTGGGCCGGCTCGCGCCTCCCGGTTGCTGCTATTGGAATATCTAGGCCTGGCAACCAATGGGAGAGGGAGTCTGGCCAGACCAGGATGAAATGGTGGATCGCCTTAGTTCAGCTCGGCCATCTTGGAGGGGCCGATAAACACGTGCAGAGCAATGCACAAAGTTAGGAACATGCAGCAAGAAGACCTCGAAAAAGGGTTGGGAATCCAGATATGAGGCTGATCTTCAGCAGCCGATCGTGTCCCATGTAGCTCAGCATATTAAATAATCTGGAGCAAAACCAGACTTTAACCAGACAAATCTGCGCAAAACTGTACTAGCCGCCATGGACCTGCTGATGCCGTCAGCAGTGTTGAGATCTGTCTGGAGGGATTCGCACATTGCATCTTTCCCATCCTTAACTAGATTTAAAAATCTGTCCCTTTCCTCCCCTTGGGGGATATGATCAGCCGAAATTGCTACACATTCCCAAATAGTGCGAGTGAATCTGGCCCACTTGCACGTAGCATTTGCAGGCTTAAGGGCCATACTTCCCGCAGAGAAAACCTTCTTGGACCAAGTGTCGTAATGCTTGTTATCTCTGGGCGAATAGTTGGGTATGCGTTCTGTTTAGAGGTTGATGTGGCAGCTTGTACCACTTAACTTTCAGGAGTGGGATGCTTTTTCAAGTAACTGGGGTCACTACTGGAAGCCCTGTATTTTGATGTCAATTTTGTATAAACTGCCGGAATCAATTCTGGCGTCTCCCAATTTGTACTCCCTCTCCTTTGCAATGCCACATGAAAAGCAAGAATAGGATCACCCTGAGGTCCCTCATCTAGGATGTCAGTCAGATCATCCTATTCGTATATTGGTGTTGGTCTTTTCCATCCCATATACTCTACCACTGTGGATATTAACTGTCTATAATACCCTTCAGTGGGGTCGGGTCTCCCAAACTCCAATTCTGGGGACGTATCTAGTCCACTTGCAATTTGCAGGGACTACTGTACGTTTTATAGCCTTGATTCCTCTGAGATCAAAGGGTCAGGTACCCCAGGTGTTCCATACTGAGGACCTAAAGGACATGAATCATCCGAAGAATTTTCTCCTTCCTCATAAATCGAAGTAAGTTACTCAAAGACGTCCTTTCTTGGTAATGGTGTATAAACCTTTTCTGTGATCCTCGATGGCGGCGCTGAAATCTTCGACATTCGACATCTAGGGCTTTGACGCTTTGGGCATTGAGGAATTGTCTAACGCCTTTGGCGTCGATGACCACTCCTGCATTGGGCGCATGCGCAGAGTGCGTGTGGGACACAGTATATACACAATGACATCATGCCTAGTAAACGCATTGCTTTTCCCATCGCGCTCGCCGTCCGAAAAGACAGCAACGCTGCCGTCACTGGAAGCTCCCTCCACGTCAATGGCGGCCTCAGCCTGTATTGCGTGATGGGCCCAGCGCTTGGTTCTGCGATCTTTAAGGGTCTTCGGTTTAAAGAGCTTGCAGGCTTGACAGTGCCCTTCGTCGTGGTCGCGGTTTAGACACAGGTTGCACACACTGTCAATCCACGGAAATCTTTTATTGGACGTGGGGCAGAATTTAAAAGGTGTTCCATCCATGTCTGGGAAAGGCAGCCAGGCGAGAAAGGGAAAGGGTGGGAAAACGCATTGTACAAGACCACCCCCCACTCTCCCTAGTGTAAGGGCCTAGGCACGGTGGGCCTTCCAAGGCCGAATGGGTCTCTCGAATCTTGAATTTGTCCGACGGCGCTGTCTTTTCCACTGCGTCGATGAATTGGTCGAAGTCGGAAGGAAAGGACAGAAAGAGTAAACTATTTTTAAAATTCGTCATAAGCAAATGGTGTTATGCCGAAATTGAACTCCGCAATAAGCGTCCGCTCACAATGGCGGAAAAAAACAATCTGAGGGACCTCGATGCGTGAAGGACCATGGGTACAGTGGACGTCACACTAGGGATAGTATTACTGGCACGCCCTGTCGACGTCCCTTTTCGAGTTTCGAAAACAACAACTGTAATACTCTGCAGCTTCCACTAGATGTCAAGATATACACATATATGATATATTTCAAAAAAGGAAAGACATTTCTGTTTCTCCACAAAGGACGGCACACCCAGAAAACCATCTCCAAGGAGGTTCACCTCAAAATAAAGTTGCCAGATGTAGAGTAGATTACTTAAAATATCCAGTTTTAATGTGACATCAAGTCAAAACAGAGAAGAAACACGGTACAACGCATTTTGTAGCGCACCTGATACTTGTTCTCGTATACAGAGTTTGTTACACAATCACTTAAAATACTACTCATTAGTCTCTATGGTTAACTTCTCGTGTTGTCACTTTTCCCTTTCCACTATTTTGATCGGAGCCAAGCGAATTCAAAGCAGTAAAATATGGTGGCCATTTTGGAAAGGCAATTGGAATTTTCATATCAAAAGACTTGGTCAATGCATAGCAACGTTCGTAATGTCCAATTATTGCAATGAAGACAAATTTGCCAATTTTTATATGCGACAAATAGAGCAATTTGGCACCCATGCCTACAACAATCTATTGGCAATTAATGTTTAGGTGTTGCCGATAGTAATCTTGCAAAAATGCTGTGCACAGTGCATGTCAGGCCTCTGTTAATCACAATAGGAGATTACACCACGTCCAGCCAGAAATGAAGACATTCACTTTGATACCATTTCAATGTCATATAATTAACAACACAATCAAATGCATGAATTTAGGATGTTCACTCTCTGAATTCTAATCTCTGGCCTGGTGGACAGAGTTAAGGAGGCCACCCTAGTTATAGTGAACAGGGAAAACTCTGGGAGCTGTAGCCAAAGCAATCATGGAGAGTGGTCAAGGCCAAGTCTCAGGAGAGGCGAGTGGGGTCAGGCTTCCAAAATGGCCATACAGTTAAATAGTCAAGGATTACACTTGCAAGTGTAACTTGTAATACAGTAAGTAGAACAAATACTGTATGTATTATAGGCTCATAAATGCACTAGGAAGATGAATAGAGCAGGTAATGTTATCACACATTACTACTACTATAAAAACATATATGCAGTCATAGTTAAGTTAGTGGCAAGTCATGCAATTCACCGCTCCTCCCCCAATACCTGAAAGGAAAGCTAAGTATTAGACAACTGCATCAACAGTCCACAGAGATATGAACCCTAACTTGAAAAGTCCAACCCTAAGTTGATTGAGGCATTGGGCCCAAAAGTTCACCAAGTTCTCAAGTATTTTGAGGAGTTAGGAAAAGGTTAAGGAAATGTGCCTGTTGAAGGGAAGATTAGTCCAGAAGACTATCAAAGGAGTTTACTGGCAAGTAAAATACGTTTCTATCCTTTGGAGGGCTTTTGCAGCAAGTGTTGGCAAAGCCAAAGTCAGGTAAAACAAATCAAAGTTTTTCACAAACTTTTAAAAGGGGGACATATGGGCGAATACTCACCATCCATACTCCAATTTTTCCAAAGACTTGGCAGGTTGAAGGAGGGTAGCTGGAGGTAGGTTCTGCCGTTGTTGAATCTAGTAGCAGAAGCCCAGGAGCTGCGGGTGCAAGCAATTTTCTGGTCTGGTCCAGGAGCAAAATACAACCCTTTCCAGTGGACAAATGCAGCAGGCACCGATGCAGGACTCTTATACTACCAGACTGGGGATGGCCAGTTCCAGCAATTGCCAGCATGCACAGTGAGAGCAGGCATCTCAGTAGTCCCGGTCAAAGAAAGCCTTACAGTTGCAGACCCCTTGATGCTGGGACGTTGAAACTTTGCAGAAAGGGGACTTCTGGGACTAGCCGGAGACCATCGAAGTTCCAGGCGAAAACACGGAATGGCGACTTCTGGCACGGTAGCCCAAAATAGAGTTTGTCAGCCCACCGGGTGACCCAGGGAACCTTCCAAAGACCCCAGGCAGTAGGAATGCGAGAAGACGTCGAGACCGTTTGGTCCCATATGTATCCTGATGCACTGCATTGAAGGATGCATTGTGCAATATGAAAAGGTTACCCAAAACAGATAACATGCAAAAAGACAAAAAGGAAACAGTTTCCCAGTACTGACAGTCTGAAGGGCTAGACAGTTTCTCCATAAAAATGTGTGCCATTTGGGTTTGTCTTACTTTTTTTTTTTATTTATTTTTTTAAGGATTTTTGTTTTTAGCGACTCACAGGGAAACACCGCACTCTGCAATTACTGCCCCAGCAATGGCAGCTTGGTTGTCTGTAACCACCAATATAGGCAGCTCATCTGTCTTTGTAAGGGCTTCTCTCTCTCCAGCCCGACTGCAAACCAGTCTCCAAAAGGTCTCAGCTCTCCCTGGTTGTTTCCAAGATCCTTCAAGATCGCCTATTCCATCTGTGAATGTTTATTTTAGATCTTGGTCTCCTCCCCTCAGCTGATAAGTTCGGTGTGATTTCACCAGTCTCATACCCCATACGGGAGGGGGAAACAAATACCTACTGTAAAAATAGGCATTTCATGTTTACGTCCGTTAGGGGTTTTCACAAAGTCCTGTCTGTGACAAGACTTTAGAATGAACAGGGGGACACCCCTTAAGTTTAGCCTGAACTACCCAAAGGTTTGGTAGCAATGGCTTAACAGCCAGATCTAGTCTTGGAGGGATAAGGGCTGTAGTGAGGCATACAGAACTTAGAGCATATACTTAGTTCAAGGAAACCCTTACACACAGAGTTAAATAAAATGAAAATAGGCATTTATGTATATACACTAAAGCTTGTAGCATTCAAGTAAGGCAAGTACTATCACATAATATAAGAGAACAGTTGCGCATAGTAATAAAAGGAACAAATCACAATCAAACCTCCTTAAATATATAAGCAAACTTCTAGAAACTTTGATAGCTTTTTATAACTTTAATTTTGCCTATTTTAGAAAGTCCAACCCTGTCTTAGGTGTGTCCCAGAATGTCAGATGGAACACTAGTGATGAAGGGCTGAGGAAGACAAGGCAAGAAAGCAGAGTTCAGGAACCAAAGGAGCAGAGCCCAGCAGAGAACTCTTCAAGTTTGCAGGTTGGTAACATTCAAACATTCAAGTTTGCTTTGGCAAGGAAATTCACAGTTTTCCCTAGCTAGATTGACCCAAGGAGAAGTGTCACAAGGCAGCGCAGAACCCAAAGGGGCATCCACCCCAATAGGACTCTAGGCAGTCCCTGGAGGGGTGCTGGGATTAATTCAATGCAGGAGCTAAGAACACCACATCAAGCACCAAGTACCTAGGAGTGGGACAGTACCTTTTCAATGAAGAACAATGCCACAGGACGGTCCCCAAGGTGAGGCGACAGCAGACCCTGGTTCGGGTTTCTTGGCTTTGGTGGCTGAAGAAGGTTCTTTGGAGGGATCAGACGGTTGCACTCTTGCAGCGGGATGACAAGCAGATCTCCACGATACTGGCACGTTGGAGCCCTTCACGGCACGTTGGAGCCTTTCACAGGCTTCAGGACAGCGACTGCTGTCGCCCGGCAGACTTTTCTCTGGTTCCCGGTCCTCGACTCAGCTGAGTGGACGTCTGAGAGTGGGATAGAGTAACTGCAGGCCCAGAAAGATGCCGAAACAGCATTTCACAAGGCAATGCACCCAGGTCCCAGGCTATGGGGAGATTGTTGCAAGAACAGGGGTTCGGGGGGGCTATGGGGGGTAGGGTAAGGGAAGGTTGGAGCTCTTCAAGGGACGACGCAAAATGCAGGTGATCTTGGGGCTGGTTAAGCCCACCAGTCCAGGGGAGGAAGTCGTCTTCAAGAGAGCTTCCCTGTCGCTCAGAATTTGGGGATGGGTCGGCAGCGGTCACTCAACAGCTATGGCAGTTGCTTGGAAGTTGCTGGGATGTCCTCCTACAACTTACTCTTCAGCTTTTCAATCCAGTGATCGACTGAATTTCTGCTGCAGGACACTCGCTTTTATGAAGGAAAAGCGGCTGAGCCCACCAATCAACAGGCAAAGAAAGGTGAATGCGTGTCCCTCTTGACCTGCGCACAAGGCATAATATGATTACAAATATGTTATCAATAAATTAGTCAGATGTTTTTCTTGTTATAGTTGTGGTCATCTAGTCAATTTATGACTCAGCCAACATGTGTTTCGACCAGTGGCGATCTTCCTCAGGGCTGCCAACTGAGCAGACAAAGTCTGCTTCTTATATAACCTGCTGTTAGAGGACACACTGTTGTCATGGGCCCTAATCTGTCCGTCATATAGGAGACGACAAACTAAGTAATCGTGCTGCAGACTGATGATAGATAAGTGTTTAGGAAGTGGAGCACTGACACAGGTTATATAAGACACAGACGTTTAGTCACACTGCAGGACATGCAGGACAAAAGACCAGGGGAGTTTCAGTCACTTACTCCACTTACTGTCCTTTCAGGCACTCGGAGTCTTGGTGGGCTTTCCAAGGAAAGCCCTCCAAAGACAAAAGACCCATCAAGACCTCCCCCACCCAGGCAGGCAGAAGGCGGCTCAAGAAAGACCAAGTCATCAAGAACAGGGCTTAAAAAGGTACAGCCACCATTTTAGGCAAATTGCGACCCTGGTTTACCTTAGCGCAGCTGCGAAAGCACCCTGCGACAGAAGTCCACAAAAAGGTGTACAAAAGGGTACACTGCATTAGCCTGTCAGATGAACTTGGAACAGTAACTACAAATTACTGGAAAAGTGAGAAAAGGGAGACATTGTTTCCTCACAGCACTCCACTTAAGGTGGGGTGTGACGATCTCGCAAGATAAAATACAGGGGGATAAAAGGGTAAAATAAAAAGTGACGCTTACGGAGCACGCAGCAACACTGCACAGAAAGTGCTGTGTGCTGCAATAACAAAAAGGGAGATGGCAGAAAACATGGAGGCAAGCATATCTCCATTAAAAAGTACCAAACAGTAGTGAAAAGGGTTCCCAAGGTTAGAGTAAAAGACTGAGTGAGTGTGGAAAAAGGTTCCTACTTAGGAGAATCAGTCCAAAAATCCAATAGTCCAGCAGAACTGCTCGGGGACTCACAAAGCGGGGAGAATTTCACTCAAGAAGGAAAACCTGCCTAACATCTTAACTTCCAATGTGAACGTGTGAGATTTAATAAAGAAAATATCACTAATCTGTAGATCAGTGCGCCCAATTACATGCACCTCCAGTTTTTCTGCGATGCATACAAGCAGAAAGTCTATTTTTCAATTTATCTCCACATTTTTCCATTACACCTAAGGCAGATTTTAGATTTAAAAAACATTTGACTGATTTACGATTTTACACACAAACATTTTACTTTGTTAATCTTGCAAGTGTAAGGTTTCACACTTTGGCCGCTGGGGACACATGGGAAAATGGCTCTTTTCCATTTGACTGAAAAAGAAAAAACTTAAATACTTGTAATTCTGAATGTAATGCTGTCATGCTTTGTCTTGTGACTTTCATTAGCTAGACACAGGTTGAAACGGGATTGAAGCAGAGAAGTCTTCCATAAACACGAGAAGTCCTACCTTGTGATCAAAATTCTCAACAATTGAATTCTAAAGTGGGATCCACTAAGGATAACAGACATCTGTCCGGGCCTGTTCCTAATGGAGTTTTACATGATGTGATTGAAAGTGAAATACATGCAATTCAGAATTCAATGTGACTTTAAGTATGGCTTTTTGTGTAGACACTACATTATTTTAGTTAAAATTAAACATATGCACAATACGTTCATTAAAAAAAAAAGACAGGTTTGTGGTACAAGTGGATTTTCCTTGTATACTGAGAATCCAGGAACATAGCACTGGTAATGAAATTCCAGACTTTTTGTCATGTTCTCCGATAAACATTCTGAACCTGCTGAATTCTTTTGGGAAGTAAATACACTCCAAAGTTCTGGCCCTTGTCTTGAGCACTTATAAAACAGTTTCTAAATTCAATGCAAAGGCCCTTGGAAATGGTGGCATACATTTACACTGTTTAAAAAATGTTCTTATGCTCGCACATTAGCATTTTGTATTTTTCAGAGGCATGTTTTTCATCATGACCGTGAGAAAGAGGCAGACATATCCAATAAATGACAATTTGTGATTGGTGCCTCTATTGCTCTTTCAGAAAGGCTTTCCTCAGCTCACTTTATTTTAGGCCAACAGGTCCACAGTTCCCCACAGTATGCTCTCTCTCTGACGTAGTTCTGCAATAGTCTGCTATGCTGTATGGCATGTGGACATGGATACTTGGTGATACCCTCAGGTGTAACCGATTCTGTGGAAGTGCAGTCTTTCCTGACCACTTCGGCGAGGGGATGCTGGGGAAAAAGCCTTTTGAAGCATTGTGCACCCTCAGAACCCTGTGGTGCGGAATAAACATTATGGCTGTTAGTCTTGTGTAAGATACTGGTAAACAGAGGTGTATGCCCAGGCCAGGTCTTGTATGATACTAGAGAGAAGAGTGCAGCACTGACAGGAAAAGCAGACATGGGTTGTAAACTCTGGGGCAACCTGTACAACACTTTAACCCATTCGGCATTCGACGCAGAGGATTTGAAATGCTTTTGCACAACGTGGTGCAGCTGTTCAGCAGCAGTACAAACATTCTGAATTCGAGAAGGGGACTGATGGTTGGGTGGGGCGACACAGAGGAAGGACCCGAATGGGCGGTTGCCATGCACACAGCAGCGCAAGGGGACATTTTAGAAAATGAATTCTCTGCTGCTTAGCCACAGGCCCCGTCCAGTCCCCGTTAGCGCTGCAGTTTCTTGGGACACCTCATACATTTCGGGGAAAGTGAATGGACGTAAAAGTACAACAGTAAACCTTTGCCAAAATATCTGTGGAAATCTATAGTCCTAGAACAAAACACTCCTTGCTATTTATGATACACACATTTTTAAGGCGTTACATAAAAAGGCTTCTTACCGTAGACACGTTTCTCTGTCTAGTTCCTCATAGACAGGACTATAAAACATTATCCGCAATTACATTCCAACATTAATCGAAAACACAATTTTCAAATTACTTTTTACAGAAATATAAAATGAAAACTGCTCATCTGCTGATTCTGTTATTTTCAAGATCATTCCCCACTTTCAAATTCAAAGGATGGAGTGAAAGGGCGAGATGTCTGCAGTTACCTGGGGGCATGAAATATTGCTTCACATTTCTAGATTACGGCACACCTTTTGTCAATGGTTTGAAAACATGTGTAATGTGATCTCTGAATTAGGGACCTGCACCCACTGACAATGTAGTAAGGCACAGTAAATCACATTTAATGTAAAACCTGGCATTACTATCCTACAATGACACCACAGGGTTCAGCCGACATTTAGAAATCGCTCAACCTTTGATTCTTGGGTTTGTCATTCATACATTATCCCTTGATGGCATCTGTAGGCTCAAAATACATGATGGCATGTGTATGCAATGCAGAAGATGGGTAGAGCCACTGCTTTGGCACGGTCATCACCCTACCTTGATGTGCTGATTGCTGCAGTCCCTCAAGAGTGGGTTGGGCAGATTGCTGCTGTGCTTCCTCCAGTTACTGAACATAGTCAACACCACGTCAGTAAGTCCATGAGGCCACTTCACAAGGAACTTCTGGCTGATCACCTTCAAGTACCTCATCATCAGCTCCAGGATGCCCCCATTGTTCATGTTATTCAGAAGGAACTCGTGCACATCCTGCTTCTCTGGGGACAGAAAGCAGAGACACGGCTGACTGCAAATTCAGAGAGCATCCATTCTCCAAAGACCCCAAACAGGCAAGCTCATATTGACATGAAGGGGAACCTCTGGCCATCTCCCTATAGTAATCGTGTATACAGCACATCTCCACCTCTAGGTGGCATAAGAGATTACATTCATGCTGTGGCTGTCAAAATCCCTTTAAATTGAAGCACACTACCCATCAAGAGCAAGCCCATTAGTATACCCTTCTTGAAATACAGTATCACACAAGTCTGCAATTTTAAACTCAGAACTGGCAGACTGAAAATGCTTGCATTGTAGGTCTCCAGGTCTATGTGCCTAGGAGGGAGCTTATTCTTGATGTGTGTATTGCAAGTGTTCACATTCAATCATGCACTCTCCTAGTATATAATTCTCAAAAATGACCCTGCTAAAGCACAAAGATAAATTTTTCATCAACTGAAAACACTAAACATTATGCTGCAGGAACGAAAACATACCCCGATCTTCTAAACTGGAAGCCCACAATAATTGGTAAGCTAAGACAACACAGCCCTTGCTCTACTAGACCGCAACCTTCAATCTACTAGTAGCCACACACTCACCTAGAAAGCAACCCTCAAACGACATCCTGCAAAGGCTGAAGCTCACGTTCTCCAGAGCGTAAGGTTCAAGAAATGTGCTGCAGGCACACGAAACTCGCATTCTAAAGCTAGAATACTCAAGCTATGCCCTGCGGGTACAGGTACCTCCAAGGTCGCCTGATCTCAAACAGTGATACAATGCCCTGTGGAGGTGGGGCACTCATCTGCTACCAGACTGGCAACTGTAACAAGGACCTGCAGGGACAGGATTCACACACACCGCTATACTGCACTGCTCAACCTTACAGTGAGAGGATTAACAACTTTCAATGAAATCAGGTTCTGGAGACTCAACCTTGCAAGGACAGGATACTCGCCACTTCCCTGTCTGGAGTGCCTTATAACTCATGGGCATAAGAATCTCATCAATACAGGGAAAGGAAAACCCATACTAGAGAGTTTGTACTAATGGGCAGGTCACACTATCACGGAGTGGCCCACAAAAACAAGAGACTACGCTGATGGGCAGCCTGCATCCTCCACACCACACAAACTAGACACTGCAGTCACAGATTGATCCCATCTACCAGGCCTAGCTCTCTCAAACTGGACTCTGTGCTGATATGCAACTAATACCCGTTTTTGTTAGGGAGTTTTACACAAGTGGCTGTCTGTGGCAGAACTTGGAAGAGCTCACCTTAGGTGAACAGGTATCACTTCTCAGTTTAGCCTTGAACCACACAAAGATTGGGTAGAATGGCGAGCAGCCAGGCTTATTCTATTCTAAGGAGGACTCTAGTGTGTGTGAAAAACCAGAGGGTGTTTCACAACCTAGTCCCCGGGGATCCCGTACTCAGGTGGCCAGGAAAAGGCCATCGCTTTTAGATCCTGACCCTGGGGGTGGACAGGCAGGGTGTATCACCTGGGTAGGGGGGTCCTCTGGGAGTGGGGGAGAAGCATCCAATGGTGAGACATGGTATCCCCCTTTATCCACAACCCGTCTAGCCCCTATCCCTGCTTATTTTATGTGACACTGCAGCTCTCATAATTCCTCCCCACTTTACAATGACAACACTACTGAGCGGAGGAAGATGAGAAATGAGGCCAGAAGGATTACCCCTACTGACCTTCAATGGCTCTGTCCCTGTAATGAGGCCAGGCAGACTCAGGCCCGCATTCCTAACTATACACAACTGCCACTTGTAAACAGTCCTTGTCAGGATAAAAGGTGGCACGCACAGGCAAACTCCGAGGTTGGGTACGAGAAGGAACAGCTCTTTCGGGGCTCATGCGAACCAGGCTATGGAAGTTGGAAGGCCAATGGGCTGATTGGCAGTTTGCAAAGATAGAGAGAGAGCCAGGCGAGAATTCCCCTATTTCGGAAAGTCGTAAATGTTCCAACACTAAAACCGAGTGAGCAGAAGAAAGAAACCTTCATGGTGCTTTAAAGTGGCCTGCGACCCACACGGGTGAACGACTGAGTTGGGGAGGAGCAGAGTAGGTGTTGGAAAGGGCCATGTCTGCTGCATGAAGAGCGTTGATGAAAGAAGACCAGTTAACACAACCAGTGAGTTATCGAAGGCAGCAAAAGCCAATTTGTGTGTGAATTGGTTTACATTAAACCTTACATAAAAACAAACTACACTTATTACATTAAATCATCTTTCAGATAAAAGGAAACATTTATAAAATCATTTCAACGTCTCTAAACGTTCCTCCAAAAAGTGATACAGTGCAATAGTTAGTGAAACATTTTCCCCCCACATTAATCTGGCCCAAAACAAATTTCTCAAGAAATCAGAATTAAAGTATTCAAGTCTTTTCAAAATGCCTACTTCTCATACAATTAAAAAACAGGCAGACAATCCACAACCAAGTGGCAGAGCATTTCACAAGAATTATCAATTGTGCAAAATCGACAGGTAATTAAAGTACTTTGTGCAATATCGGTTGTCCAATGTTTCATTCGTTTCCTGGTCGGAAACCTATTTAGTCTGAATCGCATAAAGAGAGACTGGGCTTTGTTAAATGGGAAACTGATAATATATAAGGGAAGAGAATTCAGTTTAAGTGCAAAATTAGCATATTCAGTATAAGATGAATAGGTATCATTTAATTCAGTTGTGGTCAACCCATCCTGTCAGAAATTTTTTTAACTGTTCTCCAAGACGATTAGTTCCTCCTCCTTAGACCCAATTTCCTTCAGCAAATCTTGCATTTTCCTTTTGTAGCCATTTATCAAAACAACGTTAGACCCATCTAGCATCCAGCCAAGGTCCACGTACAAAGAATTTCTTGGAGGTTGTAGGAGCACAGAGGCACAGAGAGGCTGCAACCAACAATCCGTGATAGAGGAAAGGCACAGAGAATGCACAGAAAGCCCGGTTTGTTTTAAAAGCAAAAAGTAACTAACTCAAATGTTGAAGTATGCCGATAAAACGCATAATGGAAAGGACAATTGCTGAATTGTAAAAGGAATGGATAAAAGGTAAAAGTGGTCCAGCGGGGCAAAACTGCACATTTGAAAGTCTCTGTGAAATGTTCTGAATTGAAGTATACTACAACGGGAATCAAAGGCAAGAAAGTATCTGCGATCCCGAAAGAAAGGTGAATGATTGAAAAGCAAAGTATGTGAACTCTGAATATGCCAAGAGGGCGAAGTATATGAACTTTGAAAGAAGCCAAAAGAGCAAAGCAAAGAGAAAGAAATCCCAAGAAGTATTGGTGTTACATATACATTTTGAAAGAGGGCAAACTAAAGAAAATAAGAAACTACAAATACCAAGAGGCATTGGTATTGCAAGATGAGGAAGATTGTGGATTGTAGAATTGTTTAAAGAGAGGTCGAAGTTGTCATGCAGAGGTCTACGTAAAATCCTTGCAGTTTTGAAAGTCTTTGACAGTGAAAAGACACCCAAGACAAAACGTGTGAAAGGGAGCCCCCACCAAGAGAAAGACACGCTCCAGCCCAGCAGAGCAAAGTCTGTGCAGAACTATGAGAAATTGAGAAAGTGAATGTGGGTGGAGAGGCCGGCTCCAGCCTGGCGGAGAGAAGCCGGTGTTGAATTGTGGGAAAGTAAAGGTCAAAAGCAGAACTGAGGATTTATGAAAAGGCAGACGAAGCCTAAGGAAGTGACTGAACCAGCAGACGCTTGAAGCCCAAACCTGAACTGTTGAATTGTACCAGTAATGTTATGTTATGTTATTTTGCATTTATATAGCGCCTTATATACCATTGGTATGGTCTGAAGGCGCTGGTAGGTTGAACGCCCTTGGGAACCGAAGTTCAGATCAGTAGAGAGAGTCCAAAAAGTGCCTGTGCGCACCAGGTATGTGTGCAGCTGGTGCAGAATTCAAGTGGTAGCTGCATTTTAGCGGTAGGTGTGGTGGTTGAGAGATCAGGAGTATGTGTTCGCTCTGGCCTGCTTTTATCCAGATCGAGTGTGGCTGCGTTAGGCCTGAGGAGAACGCCTGGCTGGGGGGGTACGAAACCAGCAATGTTTACTCAGAGTGATGGGAGTGAGCGGGAGATGTTGATATGAGAACAGTTATACCGAATGGTGTCATAGTATCTCTGTGTTCTTGTTGAGTGGTGGTGTAAGGGAGAGAGTAAGCGTGGGGTGTGGTATGATGTATTTCCTGCATTCCAAAGCATAATTATGTATGTCATGCAATTCCGTGCCGTTGGTACACTTCTAAATTCAACTTTCTCCTAGAGGCTATTGGTCACAACTTCTAAATGCAATTGGGTACACTTCTAAATGCAGTTGGGAACACTTCTAAATGCAATTGGGAACACTTCTAAATGCAATTGGGTACACTTCCAAATTCAGCTTTCTCACAGAGGCTATTGGTCACACTTGGGTACACTTCTAAATTCAGCTTTCTCAGAGAGGCTATTGGGCGCAACTTCTAAATGCAATTGGGTACATTTTCTAAAATCAACTTTCTCAGAGAGGCTTTTGGGCGCAACTTCTAAATGCAGTTGGGAACACTTCTAAATGCAGTTGGGCGCAACTTCTAAATGCAGTTGGGCGCAACTTCTAAATGCAGTTGGGCGCAACTTCTAAATGCAGTTGGGCGCAACTTCTAAATGCAGTTGGGCGCAACTTCTAAATGCAGTTGGGCGCAACTTCTAAATGCAGTTGGGAACACTTCTAAATGCAATTGGGTGCACTTCCAAATTCCAGTAAGCCAAAGAGTGCAAGACTGATATAACTGTGCCATCCACCTATCCTTTTTAAGAAACTCCATAGACCCTGTGGTGCTGAAGGTGGGCAAGGGAGTTATTTAAGCCATTCTGACATTTCTTTCGAGACACTATTTTCCTTTTGTATTCCCTTAACACATTTGTCATTTTGAAAAAGAGGGCAAGGTTAGCATTTTTTTAGCATAGGCCCTTTTATTTTGACTAGACCGACTGGGACTTGTTTGTTATTTGTTTAATGGCCGAGACTACTCCCATTCTAGAGTTAGGGCCAGTTAGGAATTCTACCAACCCAACGAAAAATACCAAATAAAGGTTTTCGAAAACTTGAATGCCTTGTGTCTGTGTCTACTACTTGATACCATGCCTTCCTTACATGAGGTACAAAGAACTCCGAGCATACACTTAGTCCAAGAAAATACTAATACACTTAGTGTACATAGTAAATGCCTATTTGTTTCATATATGTGTTACTCCCTCTGGTCACCCCGTGATGTTCCCTTGTGCCCTTCCCCCCATTCTCGCACACAGGTGTTGCCTGTTTTGCTTGATTCTTCTACCCTGCTCCCCCCTCACCCCACTTCTGCAGGAGTCTGTCCTGATACATTCTGATTTCACCATCTTGTGGACAATGCTGGCTTTGACTTTTATGGACTTCATTCATTCATGGTGCGTCACCCTTTCTCAACTCTCATGCCAAACTTCTTTTGCATCTTGTACTCATGTTGGCCCTGAATCACGCTGTTCCCATCTTCATCTTTTATCCTGGCTTGCAACATTATGTGTTACTACTGACTTCTGCAATTGTATTCACTCTCCCCTCTTGCTTCTCCACTCTTTTGACTGCTAACTCCCTGTTCTCTCCTCCTTTCCCTTCTCCCTTTTCCTATCTCCTCCCCTTACTTTCTTCTATGCACTTACTCCATCAGAATTGTCCCTGGACCTAGTATGATAGCAACCTCGTCTGTCTCCTCCTCCCTCTCCTTACTGGTTTTTTCTCCCCACGCCCCCTCCAGCACTATCTGAAATGTCGTCAGGCCTAATATGATAGTCGCTTGTTTTGTTCCTCCCCTACCTTTCTGCACCCCTCTCCCTCACCTCTTGTTTTTTTTCCGGCTCTACCAGAAATGTCGTCAGGCCTAGTACGGTAGTCGCCTGTCTGTTTCCATTTCCTTCCCACTCTCCCCCTCCCTTCCTTATCTATGTTTTAGTTCTTGCACTATCTGAAATGTCATCAGGGCGAGTATGATAGTTAATTTCACATCCTTACTGTTCATGGCCTGTAAGAATGTCATTGTTTTTTCCCTTGTTCCCTCCCTTGCCTTGAAGCGCTTTGAAACACATTGTGTATAGGCGCTATATAAATAAACTATCATATCATATCATATGTACCTCCTAAGGCAGAGGTGATAATTCACAAGCCAAGTAAGTACTTTAAAATAGTAAGATAATATAGGATCACACTGTAATATTCTCTGGATAATAAACCACAATTGTAATACCTTTAGAATAGCATTGGCAGTAATACATCACTTAGTAAAACCATCTGAAACATATGCAAACAGTGTCAATCTTGTATAACTTAACTTTTTTCCAGCCTGTCTAAAGAGTCCAAACCCTAGCTTATGCAAGCCTCTCAGGGTTTTGCTGGATTACTGGTCCGCCATGGGTGGAGCAGGAAAGACGGGGAAGGCAGGGTTAAAAGGTACATAATGGCAGGAGTCATTTTCAGAATTGCCGGTAAATAAAGTTAGTTTTACAAAGGCAAGGGAATCAGGGTGTTCCCTTGTAGCCGTGCGCCGAGGACCAGTGACAAAAGGCAGGGTTAGAGTACAATGGATGGTCCACCCCAATGTAACTCTATGGGAGACCTGCAGGAGTGCAAAATAAAGCTATCTGCAGCCCTGGGGATCACAGGATCAAGCTAACAACCCACAGGTAAGTTGTATCAGGGGTAGGACAGTACCTTTAGTAGAATAAACCTATGCTGCAGGACAGTTCCAGTGGTGAGGGGCCAGCAGACTCGGTCACTGGGTTCTCGGTCTTGGCGACAGAATAAGGGAACTTCAACGCATCTGGCGGCAGATCTTGCAGGCGGAAGTCCAGCAAAGGATCTTTGCGGTTCTAGCTGGTTGGCACCTTCTTCAGGCTTGCGTGAAGGACAGTTGTCACGGTGGGTGACTTTGCTCGGTTTCTCGGTCCTCATCTCTTGTGAGGGGACCTTTAGGAGCTGGATCAGTTCACTGCAGGCTTAGAAGGATGCCCAAAATGTTTTAGGTGAAACTGCGCATCAGGAGGTCATGCACTGTTATGCAACCAAGGTCCTAGGGTATTAGCGAATTGCAGACCGGGAGGTCGCCACTCTCCAAGGGATGGTGCAAAATGCAGATAATCTTGGGACTGGTTAGGCTCACCAGTCAAAGGGAGGAAGTCGTCATCTTCGCATCTTCCCTGAGGCTTAAAAGTTGAAGTTGGGACAGCAGCGGTTAATCAGCAGGCACTGGAAGTTGCTGGTGTTGTCCTTCTGTTCCAGTGGTCGACTCTCAGTTTCAGCTCCAGGACCTCTGGAAACCTGGCTGAGTCCACCAATCGCATCCCATGTACCATTCAAACTTGGGGGTGGCTGTCCAATGGGGGCAGCCAGCCTAACAGTCCTAACTGGTTTCTCTTAGATACTCTGCAGGACAAAGGTCAGGGGAATTTTGGTTGACCACCCCACTTCCTGCCCTGCCAGTCACTCAAAGGTTCCTTGCATGCTTTCCAAGGGCAGCCTGGAGAAGACAAAGGGACAAGAAGACCTTCCCACACCTAGCAGGGTAGAAGAAGAAATAAGAAAAGACAGACCATCTTGTTTAGGGCTTACAAAAGTACACAAACACCATTTTGGGTAAATTGTGTCCCTTGTGTCCCCTACCGCAGCTGCAAAGACAGGACGTGATGAAAGTTGACAAAAAGTTGTGTAAACGGTACACTGCCACCAGCTTAAACAGATAGACCTGTCACAGTAACCTAACCTTCCTGTCGACTATGTATTTGCCAATGATTTACACTGTCCTGCTGAGTACTATCCCAAACCTAGTCAGCATCCTAAGTCCTACCATGACATCTACTCCTCCTTTAGCAGCAACAACCCTTCCTCCTGCGACCCTTCACAACAACCTTCCGATTCAGATCAATCTAGACACCAGACCTTGCAGTCACCATCAGAGAAACCTCAAACTCTGCGCTAGACTCGCTAAAATATTCGAACCTTCAGCCAAATCTTCCAGATTTTGCTCATCCAACAATAATAGAACCTCGAGACCCACTGCCCAATACTAATAACCCCTTCCACAAAGCTTCTAACACCCATTAGCTAACACACAGCCCCCACACCAGCAGTCGGCCCACTCGGAACCCCAACTCTCAGCCGAAATACCACCACAACACCCAGTCACTACCACCAGAAACTACCCAGCCCAGCATAGGAGGAGCCCTCAAATGCCCACTCCATGGTGGCCCATGCCACGGAAATAGCTGACCTACTCCAAACAGAAAAAATTGACTTCCTCGCCATTACCGAATCCTGGCTTCACTCAGCAGCAGGCCCAGCAATCATGCTAGCCATTCCAGAGGACTACACGTGCCTCAGAATAGATTGCACCAAATTCTGAGGTAGAGGCCGAGCCATAATTGCTAAAACTAGTCTAGCTTTGAGACTCACAACCCCACAAAATTCTGAGTCTTGTGAATCCCTCACAGCCACGCTCCTGATCTCCAACTCCCAAACCTTGACTATCCACCTCATATACAGACCCTCTGGCCCTCTAGGATCCTTTGAAGAAGACTTAACCAATATCTTATCAGACAACCTAAAAACACCTCACAATGCCTTCTCTTAGGAGACTTCAACCTAGGACTCAACGACCCCCTATACCATAACGCTACACACATCAACGACTCCCTTGCTGAACTGGGCTTACACAAAAAGTGACGGGCGCGACCCACGCTGAAGGTAGGACCCTTGACTAGATAACAGATCATAACTGCCAGACCTCCATCACCTCTTTAACACACGAGCCTTGGCCCGATCACCATCTGATCACTTTCACTGTAGAGGCTACACACCCTCACCTCCCGCCAACAGTATAGCACCTGCTATTCCCACCAGAAATAAAAGAAATATTACAGCTGAAAAACTATCTCCTCTGATCCTCCCCACCTTGAACTCACTTCCAGACCATACAGACCCTTTTACTCTGGAAGAGGAATACAACAAAATTATGACTTCATCTTTAGATATCATAGCACCACTAAAACTTAGAAGGAGTAAACCTAAAAAACATGTGAATACCTGGTTCACTCCTCACTTGAAAGCAATCAGACTAGAAAAACGGAAAAGCGAACAAAACTGGAGACTTGATTTTCTGTCACTAACAAAAATAACCTTGGTAAAATAGCCACCCTTTACAAAAAAGAAATGATTCTTGCCAAACAATCTTCCTTCAACTTACGTATTACAATTACTAAAGAATTGTTCACCATCCTCAAAGAGATAGAAACGCCCATCCTTGCCCCCGACACTTGTCTTAAGGACAAGTGATGGTGCACCAGTATACAGAGTGCCCTATCTAACAAGGTAGCAACCCACCAAGCTAAGATCAACAACAAAAAAGAAACTCTCCACCTTCCCCCAAGCCCAACAATCCCCCCCATGGCACTGCCCCCGCACACCTTGCCTCCTCCTAATCAACCCCCACCCCGCTTCAATTTCAACAAAGTATCCATCATAGAAGTCGAAAAAGTCATCCTCACTCTTAAACCCTCTAATTGCCACAGCGACCCTTGTGCAGCCCAAATCATAAAGGACGCTGTACGCAACCTTTCCCCATTCATTTCCAAACTCATCAACGCCTCCTTTTCCACCGGTACCATACCTAACAATCTGAAACAGTCCTGGGTTCTCCCACTATTAAAACTCTTGACCCATCCATACCTACGAACTACGCCCTATCACCATAGTTCCTTTCCTGCTTAGAATTCTTGACAAGGTGGCTTACTTTCAAATTCAACAATATTTGGAATGTAACCACCTTTTAGGAGTACATCAATCTGGCTTCAGACCCCAACATCAAGGACCGAAACTGCGCTAATTTACCTTAAGGCTCAAATCAACGTGCTGAGAGACAATGGAAAGACAGCACTACTGCTCCTTCTTGATCTCAGCGGCATTCGACTTAGTGGACCATAAAATCCTATGCAACCACCTGGATTCCGCTGCCAACTTTTCACAAGAAGCGATGGGATGGATCCAATCCTTCCTCGACAATAGGACTATGTGCGTATTCTCTCCCTCAGCAGCCGCTGACCCCATACCCATCACTTGCGGTGTGCCCCAGGGTTCCTGTGTGTCTCCTACCTTGTACAACTTTTTCACAAAGCCCCTTTTTGATGATCTAGATGGCCTGGGTATCACCTACACCAACTATACT
Source organism: Ambystoma mexicanum (assembly GCF_040938575.1). Lineage (NCBI taxonomy): Eukaryota > Metazoa > Chordata > Amphibia > Caudata > Ambystomatidae > Ambystoma > Ambystoma mexicanum. The sequence goes on from NC_090932.1 coordinate 1,573,454,740, forward strand.
GATGATACCCAGATACTCAGCCCGCTGACGGGAGACTACAACAAGGATTTGGCCTTTGTGAATAGAGTGTACCTCATCATCCAGGCAGGGATGGCCTCTCACAGTCTATGCCTGAATGATGATAAAACGGAACTTCTCATCCTCTGCACCCCTGTGAACCTTAATAAATTAGGCCATAACTATTCCAATTTCAGAATAGATGACAACAATATCACAGTAGTCAAGGAAGTCAAAATCCTTGGATTCTACCTAGACTCTAAGCTGACCATTAAAAAACAAGTCAATTCTATGGCCTCATCAACGGCTTACACTTGCAAACACTCTTAACAACTGTATCACCTTAGCTAGAGCCCTTGTTTTGTCCAAACTGGATTATTGCAATGCCCATATTTAGGGAGTAATAAATACATTACTAACAAGATCCAGATTCTACAAAACAATGCCTTGAGAGCAGCCCTAAGCATTCCCAAGAAAGCCCACATTTCTGACATTAGAAGAGCCAATAACTGGCTCTCCACGAAAGATAAAATCCTTCTCAAAACAGCATCCTTGACACACAAATGACTCCACTATGCCGCACAACATTACCTCATAGCCAGATTTACAAGACAATCCTTCAACCGCCCCACGAGAACTGCCAACGCCAACCTCCTAACGGTGCCCAGATTTAAAAGCACTAAGACTGGTGGAAGCAGCTTCCCTGTCAAAGCTGCCCAATATTGGAATTCCCTTTTCACCCCTGAGGGAAGATTTACCCTTCCTCCGCTTTAGGTCCAACCTCATCCATTGGATCAAGGAAAACGACCTCTGACCATATACTTCACTTGTGCATACTATGTATATTGACAACTGTGGATATATGTAACAATGTAACTTAACTGCTTCCTGTCTTATTCTTTACAAACTACCTGATCCACTGTCTTACCTACTACTTACTGTATAAATGTATGTTCCTGTACAGCATTGTAACCTAAGCTGAACAACCCTCTTGATGCTTATTGCACCCCGATACCTTCGGGTCTGGCGCGCATTACAAATAACAAACAAACAAAATGTTACTAGAGAGTCGAGAAAAAGGATACAATGGATTGATGGGGAGAATTCCCTGTAAGGCTAATTTCCCAAACCTAGTGAGTCCCCCAGCAGCTTTGCTGGATTTTTGGGGTTTATTTTTTTCTCTCCTGCTAAGAGTGAGATTCGTTTGCTCCCACTCTTAGACATGATTTGAGGTGTTCCTTTCACTTTCCATGTGTTTTATGGGCTATGGGGTCTTTTACTCCATAGGGTCTCATGTGTTTTTTATGTGGGTTACACAGCACCCTCCGTGCTGTAACCCAGGGGTGTCGTAGCAACCCCCCAACATAGACTCCATACCCTGGGACTGACTACTGTCTCCCAGGGCATGTAAAGTCACCATTGGCTTTGCTAGTCCCAAATTATGAACAGAAACCAGTACAAACCATCATATTGTGGACGTACTGGTCGGGGCAATTCTATTGCCCCGGGGTCTGTTGTTCGAGGGGGTACGTCTCCGTCTCCTCTGATCGAGTTTTGGCTGGTGGCAGTGGATACTACTTTTTATATTCGACCGCAAATATATCTCTATGGGATTTTCCCATTGTTCGAGGCTACCAACTTTAATTATTTAATTCTTATAGCCTCGAACATACCGCCGGTTTATTTATTTAATATTAATTCACTGGTTGGTATTTTCTGCCAGAACTCGATTCTAAAATGGCGTTTGTGTTCTCTTCTGTGACTCCAACCCAAGTCGAGCCCTTTGTTCCACTTTTTGGCGGGCTTCTCCACAGAAGCCTCCAAAAGTGGTGCCACTCTGTCTGGGTACCACAGGGGGTGTGGGAGGGGGGGTTTAGGCACCCTGGACTGAGTTACCTTGGTAACTAAAGTCACACTCTTGTGTGATTGGCCCAAGTGGTGGGCCGGCTCACCACTTAGCATGTTTGATTGACAGCTAGGCTGAGTGAACAGGGGTGTGCTGCATAAAAGCAGGGCTTTGGGGACTGGAACTTCAGAAATCGCCACAGAATCCGAGGAGGGAGAAGCTGAGCCGACCTGCAACGACGACACCACCGGTGGAGCCCTGCTGATCCGTCTCACCACTTTTCCCGACGACAGAGGAGATCTCCAGTCCGGAGAGTCTTCTTCCTTTGACTGGTGGGGATAACCAGTTTTGCATTCTTTTCACCTTCCTGGAGCATCTCGTGACCGCCTTGCCCGTGCCAAGCACCCCGGCAACCGGAATACCACAGTTTACCACTACCGCGAAGAGAAGGGTAGTACCTTTTAACCGGAGGACTCCGCGGCTGGTTTATTCCCTGGCAGTGCAACGACCTTCATCTTTCCTCCACGGCGAGACCTCTTCTTACTCTGGATGAAACACTGACTTGCACCTGCTGCCAGGAACAACTGCCCCCGCTGGAGCTCCCTTCCCACTTAAGGTACTGTGTCCCGCCTGGCTTCCCTTGCGACAGATCGTTCGGGGTGACAGTAAAGCCTCGACTTTCTAACCTGGGCTAGCCTGGGACAACCTAGCTAACTTTTCCTGACTTGAATTTCATCCTTTTTGTGCAAACTATCTACAAGACTCTTTGGGCATAACCCCACTGTGTGAACCTGGACCTCCTCTGCTTGCTCTCTCCAAGAGTGGGCCTGGCAATTGACTTCCTTGCTCCCCAGTAGAACTCTGCCTATCCTGCCTTACTGTGGTTCTTTGAGAAAGTATTGAAACTTGTGTGCTTCTTTAACTCTGCCTTTTTCCCTCCCTTTCTTTCCAACTTATTAGAATGTCATCTTATGTTAAGCGCTCACCTCTGTCTGAAAATAAGTGGTGTTTCTCACGAAGACTTGTCTAATAAGTGAATAGGGTTGTATATATATAGGATAGTGACTGTGTGCTGAATTTACTTACCTCGTTTTTGCTAGTGTAAACTGCAAGTGTGTTTTTAAATAAATAATTATATCTCTTTTACACCAAGCTCTGGTCAGTGTTTACTTGTTCTACTATGTTCTTTTGACCTATTGTGAATACTCTGTATACTGCCTAACTCTTCTTGAGGGAAGTCTGACTGCTCAGCCACAGCTACCAAGTGAATCTGTGTAGTACGGACTGCTACCAAGTGGGTTTACTGCCAAACACCTGTAGTCTTAAATCTTTTGCAGTGGACCCTAAGGGAACTGCACAGGTTTCTGCCTAACATGGATCACCTCTGCACTTCACATAACGTGGGGTGATCGGATCTCGCAAAATAAAACACAGGTAGGATAACAAGTATCCCTGAAAACAATCACAGGGAAGCTCTAGGGGCCTCTAGCAACACTGCACAGAAGGTGCTGTGTGCGGCATTAATAAATTGTAGAAGCCTTTAAAATTGGAGGAAAGCAGGACTCCACCAAGAAATCCAACAAAGAGGTAAAAAGTGCAGGGAGATTGACAGGTGGAGAGAATTCTGCACACAGATGGAAATCTAATCTAACAGTTTGGTTCACTCAAATATCTGTACGGATAGGTAGCACACACCTTCCTTAACTGTATGGTTCAAAATGGAGACTGCAGTAATAGCAAACAAAAGGGACTGTCCACTAAAAGCAGAGGCTGGAAAGACAATTTAATACACTCCAAGCCTATACAACTAAAACTAGAGTTCGTACTGACAGAAGGTTTACATTCTCCAAACCGGTCCTCTTCATGAGAAAATAATTACTCCTGGCATAAACAATTGTTTGATTTACTGAATGGCAGGGAAGTGGTGAGGGACTAGGGGTTCGGAGAGAAGGAAGGGTTCTTGTACATTGAGGCAGCTCTTAAAAGAAGAGGTGAAAACTAAGAGCCACTAACAAAAGCACAGTGAAATGTGCTTTTGTTCCCCCTCTTAAAAAAAACCCAGCCTTGATCAAAACATCCCTACCAATTAGAGACTGATAACGACAGTACCTTTCCTGTTGAAAATTCTAGGCAGGGCAGCATACCTACAGATACAGAAACATCTTGAAACTAACAATCGTCTTGGCCTGCGACAATCCAGCTTCAGACCGAGACATGGCACTGAAACAGCCTGATTAGACCTGACAAAGATAACCTAGCTCTCCTCACCTTAATTGACTTATCGACTGCATTTGATTTAGTTAATCACAAACTACTATGCAAATACCTTTCATCAGCGGCCCATTTCTCAGAAAAAGCCACCACATGGATACAATCCTTCCTGGACAATAGAACCATGAGGGTGTTTGCACCGTCTGCATCGGCGGAACCAGCCCCAGTCTCCTGCAGAGTACCTCAGGGATCCTGCGTATCCCTGACGCTTTATAACATCTTTACAAAGTCCCTCTTCGATTACCTTGATGATTTGGGTGTCACCTACATTAACTATGCAGATGACACCCTAATCCTTATCCCCATCACTGGGGACTACGACAACGACACTAAACTACTCAACAAAACTTACCTAATCATTCAAGCATGGATGGCCTTTGTCTTAATGATGATAAGACTGAGTTACTTCTCATCATCTCAGACTAAACCAAGCAAACTAGACAGCCAGTTCACATCCTTTAATAGAGATGGCATTGATATAAATGTCTCTAAGGAAGTGAAAACACTCGGAATCTATATGGACTCCTCATTGACCCTGTCAAGAGAAGTCAATGCGACAGGCTCTGCCACAGCCTATACATGTAAACTAATTAATGCTTGCAGAACCTTTCTGCCAACAGCAAGCAACACATCCTTGGCATGAGCGCCTTTACTATCTAAATTAGATTATTGCAATGCCTTGTACCTAGGACCCAGTAAGCGAAACCTAAAAAAAAAACTACAAATATTACAAAATAATGCGGAAGAACTGCGCAGAACATCCCTAGAACCCACCATGTATCCGCAGCTAAACGAAGCATCCATTGGCTATCAGTCAATGACAGACTCTCTTCCAAAACATTAGCACTCACTCATAAATGCCTCGCTAACCTAGCTCCCAAATATATGACCTGCAAATTTATAAGAAATCTGTCCGACTGACCTACTAGTTCCCTGCATTCACACTGCCTTAAGATCCATAAATTTAAGCTACAGAAAGCAGGGGGCAGCAACTTTCCTGTACTAGTGGCGAAATGATGGAATTCTATGCATGCAGCCCTAAGAGCAGAACCTTCATTCTATGGCTTCAGGAAGAATGTAAAAGCCTGGCTCCTCTCACAGGAGGTTCCATAAATGTCGTGCTCTCCCGATATCCGTTATGTCTCTAAAGTACCTGCAACAATTTCCTGTACGGTTTCTCACTTACCTCTCGTGATGCAATTCTTGCAATTATCTTGTACTGTTCTTACAGTCTGCCATGTAATTCAATGTGTAACCTTATGAAATGTGCCCAGACTCCTTAGGGTTAGGTGCACTCTATAAATAATAAATAAATGCGACAGAATATCTCAGACCAGCAGAGAATGGCTTGGACCACCTACTCACCAGATTCCATGAAAGTGGTGGAATCAAATGACAGTCTGAGAGCCCCAATCAGCGGGAAATCCTCGTGTTTCATCTCAGAGTGTGCCTCATAATTACTGAACAGATCGTCGTCTTCTTCGGGGTCCAGTTTTCGAAGCCTGTAAAGGTGAATGGTCAGTATCAAACTACTGTATTTTCACCAAAATCAAACATTTAGAAATCACACATACATCGGCCACAAGCTGCCATTAGCTAAACCACCTACAACATAGGTGCTCGTCTATGTTTAATAAGAGAAAAGAAACAGTTGTGTGTGAAAACTGTAAAGCAATATTGAACAGATCGAAGGCCATAAGAGTCTCTGAAGTTCCTCCTCCAGATCCCGCAGAAGGGCATAATTAGGAACAGGTACGCATATTTACAACTCAAGGTTCAGTAAAGCAGCATTAGCATGCCCCCAACCACCCCTTCTATGCTCATTCCTACCAGAAATCAGCCAAAGTGCTTTCCCCTCGAACCTCAAGCAAACCAAAAATCAGTAAGCAAGACTGAGAAAGACAACATCAAAATCCAAGCCCTTTCCAGTAAACAACCTCAGCATTTGTGATCTAGTGCTGACAATAAAGAAAGGGATGTGGGGAATAGAACTCCTAGAAGTACTCTGGGCTAAAGCCTATAGATGGTGCTATTGTCTAAATAGTCTGATTTCCAGAAAGAATTTGCAAGACCTAATCCCCAAACTGTGAAAGTTCTACCTTCTTGGGTTCTCCAGTGTTAGGGAGAATTTTCATTTTAGTGCTGAATTCCTCCCAGCTTAAGACCCCAGCTCTTTTGCTGGACTTTTGGACTTTTTAATTTGTACCCTGGAGTGAGGGAGACCATTTTTGTTACTCTCTCATGTGTTTTGACCCGATTTGGATTATATGTTTCCTCTGACAAACTCCATAGACATCTACTTTGTGTATGGTGAAATACAGCACCTTTAGTGCAGTGTCGCAGAGAAATCCTTTAGATTTCTCATAAGGTTTAAATACCTTTTCCTGTGTGAACTACTGTCCCCAAAGAATAATATTGTGAAATTGACTTTACTTACATTTTCTCTTTGTAGGTCCAGCACACACCATTTTATGCAGAGTGTTAGGGGGATACCTAGTAGCCCCTTCTCCCACCTTCTCATGTAACATTTTTTATGTTACCCTTAATACTTTAAATGGCTGGTGGCAGTGGTTTAATGTTCCTACCATTGTGCTTTTCTACAGCAGGCAGAATCCTCAGCTGCAATATAGCACCCATGGGTGACCATTTTGTCAAAATGGCCCAGTCTTTTTTCGCCATTTTCTGTTTGTGAGTCTTTTACTCTGCACGCTGAGTCAGGTTTGAACCTTTTGTTCATTTTACCTTTGGTGGGTTTCAGTCCTGAAATCTGAATCTGGCTCAAGTGTGTCTGGAAAGCCAGAATGTGAAGGAGATGCCCGAAACTCCCCTATGCTTTGTCTCTAGGAGTGCATGACTGCAACTAGTCCCGATTGTCTAGCTGGCTGGCTCTTAGGGATGATTCTCAGAAATGTGTCAATTCCCTCTACCTTAGAGACCCCCAGCAACTTTGCTGGATAATAGAGGGCTTGATTGTTTTAACCTGGAGAGAGTGAGACCCTTTTTTCCACTATTTCATGCATTTTAATGTGATTTTGTACACTGTTTCTTTTGGTTGTGGAGTCTGACAAACTCCATAGGCATCATCTTCTACATTGTGTCACACAGCACCTTCAGTGCAGTGACACATGGAAGGTTTTCAGATTTCCCCAAGGTTTAAATACCTTCTCTGGGATAAACTACTGTTTCCCAGAGCAGTAAAGGGAAATTTCCTTTACTTACATTTGTAACTTTCTAGACCCAGCACGCACCATTTTACAATAGGGTGCTGGAGGGGTTGCTTAGTATCCCCTCTGTCTAGGTTCTCATGTAACATTTTTATGTTACCCTTTCCTCGAGGAATGGCTGGTAGCAGTGGTTTACTTTTTACTACCATTATGGGATGTTACGGCGGGCTGCGTTTGCAGCCACGGTAAAGCACCCATGGGTGCCATTTTTGTCAAAATGGCCCCGGTCTTCTTTTTTCGCCATTTCTTTGTGGAAAGGTCCTTCTTGAGATTTACTCTGCGCGGCAAACCAGGTTTGGTCCCTTTATTCGTCTTGTCTTTGGCAGGCTTCACAAGTGAAACCTGCCTCTGGCTCCACGGTGTCTGGCGGGGGCAGGAAGTGAGGGTGGTGCCCGAAACTCCCTCTGCTTAGTCTCCTAGGAGACCCAAATGCACTCTGTGGTGATTGGCCGGCTGGCTGTCCGGCAAGGCTGGAATGAATGGGAACAAGCTGCATAAAAGGCGAGGCTTTTTGGATTGGAAAGCAGAGTTGACCACTGGACGAAGGAATTCAAAGAGAACTTGAAGAAGACGCCTGCTACATCCTCCTGGACCTTTGGTTTGCCCAGTGAAGCCCTGCTGCTGTGCTGAAACTCCACTTTCGTATCGACAGAGAAGCTCCTGCAAGGACAACTTCTCCCTTTGAGTTGGTGGGACCAATCAACTCCAAAGTAAGCCACCTGGACCTCCTCTCGGTGCAGGTTGAATTTCCACAGAGTTGCTGCTGAAAACCAAATAGCCAGGGAGAGGAACACCAGTTTGTGTGCATTGCTTTTAAGCTGGCCAAGAGCTCCGGAAAGATCCTCCGGACTCCCAGGAAGTAGGATTTACCCAGCCTGAACCCCCTCAACAGAGTGCGGGACCCCAGAAGCAAGCAAAGGCCATGTCGACAGCCAGGAACCGCAGTTTTGCTATTTGCGGTAGTCGCGAGAATCTGAAACACTGAAGTGCCACTTGTTTGAAGTTTGCCGGTTGCGAGCGGTGACCGTCCCATTGCAATGCAGTAGCCCCCAGAATTCCCCCCTCTTGTCCCCGCAACTGAGGCCCATGAACAGTGAGATCTGCAGAGCTGCACGAGAACAGAAGTCAACTGCTGCACTTTTTCGTCAATCCCAAAGGTACGGTAAAGTCTGAGAGAACTTACCTCTTACTGTATAGTTGCTTGCATCTTCTACTACTCACAAGTCTAACAGCTTGTGGCCCTACATTGATTCTTCTTTTTTTTCAAAGACATCTACAAACATTGTGCAAAGACTTTTCTTACTTACCTGCAAAGAAGTGCTTCAGCTCATATAGACTTTTGCCCATTGACTTTGGCTTAGCCTGTTCCACTGAATATCTCTTGTTGGAGGATCCAAAAGTATTTGCCTGGTTGAGAATATTTGTGATCTCTTGTATGTTCTAATAACCTTTTCCCTATAACCTAATTCCTAAGTTCTTCTAAATCCAACAGTGACACATTAATGTCCCCAGCACCCTAGCTATTGAAGTCACCCGAGTGTGTAGGTTGTGTCTGTGGGCCATCGTAAAAGGGTACTTACTGATTTAGAAACTTAACAGTGTGTGTTTTGAATTACATATTTGTGTGGTGTTTTATATTGCTCCCTTCTGAAGAAGGCTTACTCTAACTGACTGATAAATTAATAATTGTTTTATCAAGAAACCTTGTGTGCAAGAGTTTATTTGAATACTTGTCACTGTGACTCTCTGTGCAACTCCCCTACAGCTCGCATTGACCCCGCTTGAGATAAGCCTGGCTGCTCCATACGCTACCAACCTGTGTAGTTTAGACTTATACCAAAGGTTGGGTCTCTATTGTCAGGAGGTCAGGGTTAGGGTACTGCATACAATCTTGCCTAACACTGTCCTTTGAGGACAGCCACCCTGCTGTTTGGGTGACAGCGTAGGCTGTGCATGAATGGGAGAAACCTGCTTAAAAGGGGAGGGTTTTGGGACTAGAGTCGACCACTGGGAGAAACACCCCAAGAAACCGTGAATGAAGCTTGCTGCATCCTCCTGGACCTTTGAATTGCCTGGTGAGGCTCTGCTGCTGTGCTGAAACTCCTCTTTCTGATCGACAAGAGAAGCTCCGGAATGAACGACTTCTTTCCTTCGGTTAGTGGGACCCACATACCCTGAGAAGAACTCCACGACCATCTTCCCTGATTGGCTGTACTTTTTCGCTGCTGCAAGAACTCAGTGCCAGGGGTCGAGAAATCCGTAGTCGAGTGAAACGACTGAAATCCAGCCAGAAGCTCAAGGAGTCTAAGGACCCTCCATAAGGGAATAGTTTCTTACCTGTAACTCCATTTCTCCAGCATTGGTATCTTTCATGGATTCACATGCTTAGAATATTCCCCGTCGTCAGACTGGGACCCCTCGGTACACATATATAGCCTTTTCCCAAGGAAAGCTTTCGACACTTTTGTGTCCCATCTACGTCCTTCTAGGACCCGCCTACGCATGCTCCGCAGGCCGTGCTAGTATAAGAGGCCCGCCCCCGCGGCTCCCCTTCAGATTTCGGCCCCTCCAAAGTAGGAAGGGTTAAATTTATTACATACATTACATACGGGGAGGTTGGCGGGCGCATGTGCATCCATGAAAGATACCAATGCTGGAGAAATGGAGTTACAGGTAAGAAACTATTCCCTTCTCCAGCATTGGATCTTTCATGGATTCACATGCTTAGAATAGATTGTATAGCAGTAACACTTGAGACGGCGGTGAGAATGTAATGTAACAATATATATCCTCACCATACTACACAATGCATATCTACCGTAGGGATAAGTTAAGTCATATAACGTTGCCCACATAAAGTATATCGCCCTTAAGAGGGTAGACAACAGAATCTCCACAGGGAGGAGCTTACCTTACTGAAACAGATGGCGCAGGACAGCTCTTCCCATCTGCACCTCGTCTGCATGCTGCCTGGCAAGGTAGTAGTGGCGGGTAAACGCGTGGGGCACTGACCATGCCGCAGCTTGGCATATGTCCGTCAGCGGAATTCCAGCCCATAACGCTGTTGAGGAGGACATCGACCTTGTAGAATGGGCTCTAGGATGTCCTTGCAGTGGCCTTCCGGCCTTAGAGTGACAAAAAGCAATCGTCGACGATCCCATCTAGCCAATTCCTGTTTAGAGATTGCTTTTCCTCTCGTCGACGGACCATATGCGACAAACAGTTGCCGAGTAGCCCTGATGTCTTGTGTGCGATGTAGGTAGAATTTCAGAGCCCTCTTAACGTCCAGGGTATGAAGAGTTTTTTCTGCTGCCGATGATGGAGTGGCGAAGAAAGTAGGCAGAACCACGGATGAGTGTTTGTGATATACCGTCGGAACCTTAGGGACGAACATAGAGTTAGTTGCCAGGACTACCTTGTCCTTAAAGAATCTTAGGTAGGGCGGGTCCACGACCAGCGCTTGTAGTTCCGAGATACGTCTGGCTGATGTGATGGCTATCAAGAATGCCAACTTCCATGAAATGAATTTTATGTCGGACGTGGCCATAGGCTCGAAAGGCGGTTTCATCAAGCCTGCCAACACTGTGTTGAGGCTCCACGTCGGGGGAAAACGTTTCACCGGGGGAAAAGCTCGAAATAAACCCCGCATGAAGTGTTTTACCAGTCTGTCACTGAATAGAGGAGACGACTGCCTCTTCCTTGTGAACCTCGAGATGGCTGCCAGGTGTACCTTTATCGATGAGGGGGACAATCCCTTTTTTGCCGAGAGGAGCAGGTAAGGTAGAACTTGTTCGGGCGTCACCAACAATGGTTGTAGGCCCCGCTGTCCTCTACACCATTCACAGAATCTCCGCCACTTATAGGAGTAAGATTTGTTAGTAGAAGGGGCTCTAGCCGCCTGTAGAATTTTTTTGGCAATCCTCTGAAATGTCTAAAGCACCGAATTCCGAGAAGTCAGGAGCCAGGACGTAAGGTTGAGACTGTCCGGGTCGTGATGCCACACCGTGCCTCTGTCCCGGGATAGAAGGTACGGGACTTTCGGAAACGCTATGGGATGTTCCAGCGATAGATGGAGGAGGTCTGAGAACCACGGTTGCCTCGGCCAGTATGGTGTCACTAGAATCACCCGGCAATTGTATCTGCGTATCCACTGTATTGTTTTCCGTATGAGGGGAAACGGGGGAAAAGCATAGAGGAACATGTCCGTCCATGGGAAGGAGAACGCCTCCCCCACCGAACCCTCTTGGGGCCATCTGCTTGCAAATTGCTCGCATTTCTTGTTGTCTTTGGTCGCGAAGGCGTCCAGAGGGGGGTGACCCCATTTCTCGAACACTTTCCTCAAGTGACCCGTGTCCATTTCCCACTCGTGTATCTGGGCCATGCTTCTGCTGAGGGAGTCGGCTTAGCAGTTCCTCACTCCTGGAAGGTGATGAGCCACGAGGGAAATTTCGTGCTTCGATGCCCAATGCCATGTTTTCTGGGCTTCTATGGAAAGAGTCCTTGATCGTGTCCCTCCTTGTTTCCTCAGATAAAACATGGCTGTTGTATTGTCGGTCAGTATTCGCACTCGCGAACTCTTGATGTGTGGTAGGAACGCCTTCAAAGCCCATCGTACCGCTCTGAGTTCCAGTACGTTTATGTGTAGGAGGGACTCCGTTGGAGACCAGCGACCTTGCGTTTGGAGAGCACCCATGTGCGCTCCCCATCCGGTTAGGGAACGCATCCGTAACTATGGTGCTCTGAAACTCCGGCTCTTGTAGGGGCACACTGTTGTTCAGATTGTGGGAACTCTGCCACCACTGAAGGGTCCGAAGTAGCTTGTCGTCGTCGACGGTTATCCTGTCCGACCACGATCCCTGAGCCTGTGTCCATCGGTCCGCGAGGAATTCTTGGACTGGCCTCATGAATAGTCGACAGTTTCTCACCAGATGGATGCAGGATGCCACGGCCCCTAGGACCGAAACATACTTTCTCACTGAGATCCTGGTGTTTCGCCGTAGCCGGGCCGCTTGTTGAATGAGTCTTGAGGTCCTGTCGAGAGAAGGTTTCACCAGCCCTAACTGAGTCTCGAACTGTGCCCCCAAGAATACCAGCGTTCTTGATGGCCGCAGAGAGGATTTCTCGAAGTTTATGGCAAATCCTAGCCGCTGTAGAAGCTGCATGGTGGCTTGCAGACTTGTGTTGGTCGACGCTGGGGAGGATCCCCTTACCAGCCAGTCGTCGAGGTATGGGTATACATGGTGGCTTTGCTTCCTTAGCCAGGCAGCCACTGGAGCCAGGCATTTTGTGAACGTTCTGGGGGAGGTCTTGAGCCCGAAAGGAAGAACCGTGAATTGGTAGTGAGTTTGCCCTATTACAAAACGTAGGAATTTCCTGCGTTTCCGACACATTGGAATATGGAAATACGCGTCCTGTAAATCCAGGGACGCCAGGAAATCTCCCTTTTGAACTGCGCGGATCACTTCCTGCAGAGTGAGCATCTTGAATTTCAGGCTCTTTAAGGACTTGTTGAGATCGCGTAAGTCTAGAATGGGACGCCATTTGCCGTTCGGCTTTTTTACGACGAAGTATCTTGAGTAGACTCCTTGACCTCTCTGTGATGTTGGAACTAATTCTATCACGCCCTTCGCTAACATGAGTGTAACCTCTTGTTGCAGTACCTTCATATTGGACTGAGCGGTGAACGCAGGTGGAATTTGCGGAGGGCTGTGTTTGAATTGCAGAGAGTGTCCGTTTCTTATAGTGTCTAACACCCATTGGTATGTCATTATCCTTTCCCATTCGTCGACATATGCTGAAACTCTTCCCCCCAGAACGGTTTGTGGTATGTCACTGCTGATCTTTATTTTGCTTGTCTCTCGACGACGATGGGTATGATGGTCGTTTTCTGGAAGACTGGAAGTTTCGTTGACGGTTAGCCGATTGTGAGGCACGTCGGTATCCCTGGGAGGGGTAAGCCGATCTGGCAAACGATCTGTCTCCAGAAGAGAATCTTGAATTACCTGAAGCCCCTCTAAAGGGACGAAAAGACTTGTAACTTCTGCCACTCTGGAGGGCACCCAATGAACGTGCCGTGTCCGAATCTTCTTTCATTCCTTTTAGGGCCTCGTCCACCTTCTCACCGAAAAGAAGGTCTCCCTCAAAGGGCATATCTAAGACCTTGTATTGCACTTCTGGCCTGAAGTAGGTACACTTAAGCCATGACTGTCGACGCAATACCACCCCATTGTTTACTTGCTTGAAGTCTGACTCAGCGAGATCCACCGCGATGTTTATTGCGTGATTTGAGGCTTCCTCACCCTCTCGGACCAGTAGCATCGCCGCCTTCCTCTGTTCTTCTGGAAGATGATCAAGCAGCGGAGCTAGTCTGTGCCACATCTCCCTATCGTATCTGGCCACAATTGCCAGAGAGTTTGCGGCCTTTACTGTGGTCGCTCCCACGGAGAGCACTTTCTTGCCAAAGGCATCTTGGCGTCTCGCTTCGTTCTCAGGAGGAGTCGTGCACTTGTGCTGTGCCTTTGCCTTCCTCGCTGCTGCCGCCGACACCACAGAGTCTGGTGTTGGTTGAGAGGATAAACACTTGGGGGTAGACTCTGGAGCCTTAAACTTTATTTCTAGGCGTCCTTTCACTGCTGGTTCTGAGAATGGGTGTCTCATTGTCTGCAACCCCTCTTTCCATACATGGTCTAGTATTGGTATAGAGAACACCGACCTCCTTCTCTTGCCCATGTGGTCGAACAAAAAACAGTCCTTTTTCTGTTCTTCCTGGGACAGACCAAATTCTTTGCATGCCTTCTCCATCATAGAATGGAATGACGCAATGTCGTCCGGAGGGGACGGGTGAGCTGGGCTTCGCCTCTGACTCCCAGGTAGGATCCCTGGAGGGGGATAATGAGATATCCGACATGGCTCCCCTGTCAGACTCCGAATCTGGCAGCTCACCTTCCTCCTGTGCCAGTGTTGAGATTGGCGGTCGTGGGTGCGTCGGTTGACGGGACGGGTGACTGTGGCAGGCTTGCCTGGGGTAGTCGCTGGTCCAACGACCGTAACAAGGACTGAAGCGTGGACAGAATATCCAACGACAAAACCGATTGAGGAGAGGGGCAGATACCGGTGTAACGGATGCCCTCGTCGACGACTTGTCAGCCGCTCGTAGCCCTAGGTCTGTTGGGCCAGCAACTCTCTCGTTCTCGTCCTCCGAGGACAGCAACATAGCTTGTTCTTGTAGCAAAGCCTCCGGGGGGGTCGGGTCAAAGACTTCAGGCCTCCAGGCCTCCTGTAGGACCCCCGTCGACGAGGCCCTCGTCAACGCCATTGTCGACGGGATGGTGGATGCCCCTTGTGCCAGTGGCGGGGAGGCGGCCGATGACTGGACCGCCGTCAACGACGTAGACTTCGCAGGTGGTTTTGGCGGTCCCGCCTTCTCCACACTGTGCCCGCTTTTACTCGACTCTCGACTCGTGGTCGATCTGCGATGATCGCCAGAGGAGGATTTCCTTTCCTTCTTATGCTTTTTTGATGAGGATGATTTCTTTGACGAGGAGTCTCTTGTGGAGTGACTTCCAGACGACTCTTTTTCCGACGGTCTAGATTTCTTCGCCGGTGGTTCCGACGAGGCCACGCGGCGTGATGTTTTCGCCGACTGTGTGGAGCCCACCTCCGAGGGGGGGGTATGCCCCCGCACCATCATTCAGCCATGCCACCAGGCGTCGGTTCCGGTCTTTGAGGGTTTTTTGAGAAAAACCCTTGCATATTTCGCAGGTATCCGCCGAATGGTGAGGGTGGAGGCAATATATGCAGTCCATATGTCCGTCCCCCTCGTAAACCTTTTTTAAGCTGCACGTCGCGCATGGACGGAACAGCGCTTTTCCTGACACAGAGGACATTATACTGTACTCGAAATCCAATAACGCAACCTAGTACAAAACAGTAAGACAACACGAGGAGATCCCACTACTTTGGAGACGGTTGAAATCTGAAGGGGAGCCGCGGGGGCGGGCCTCTTATACTAGCACGGCCTGCGGAGCATGCGTAGGCGGGTCCTAGAAGGACGTAGATAGGACACAAAAGTGTCGAAAGCTTTCCTTGGGAAAAGGCTATATATGTGTACCGAGGGGTCCCAGTCTGACGACGGGGAATATTCTAAGCATGTGAATCGATGAAAGATCCAATGCTGGAGAAGTATGACGACCAGAGCTGGAGTCCCCTCACCAGAGTGTAGGACTCAAGGAGTGAAGGAAGCCCAACCAGTATCCTAGATCCGTGGTGGTGCCGTTTACCATGCGCTGAAACCGCAAAGTGCCGCTGATCCGAAAGGAGTCCGTAGCTGCCGACGACCTCCACATTGCTGCCGGAGTCCTCCAGACGTCCTCCCTCTTGTCCCCCTGACTGAGGCTCAGGAACCCAGGATCTGCATTGCTGCAACAGGACAGAATCCAGCTGGACCATGTTCTTCAAACCAGAGGTACTGTTTAGAATTGGGGTAATTACCTCAGTGTCTTTAGCGTTGCTCTTCTCAGTTGAGACTTGCATTGACTACTTTTATGGGAGTTGATTCTAACTCTGCTTTTGGAGCGGAGCTGGTGAGGAGAGTTGAGTCTGCAGGAGTCACAGTCTCTCTCCCCTGTCTACTACTGACCCAGTCTGTGGGAGGACTCAAAAACCCCCACCCAGAGCGGAGCGGTGAGCGGAGTTGGTGAGGAGAGTTGAGTCTGCCGGAGTCCGCGGGAGTCAGCGGGAGAAATGGACTTGACTCAGAAATCCTCGAGGCTCCCAGGCATCAAGAACGAAAAGGCGCCAGAAATGAGCGACTTGAAGAGGCAGACGCAGACGCAGAATCAGACGCGGTCCAAAACACCAGTTTAGAGGCTGAAGGCAAAGATTTCCGCCGGTGAAGAAGCAGTTCATGAAACGTACGAAGAGTCCCAAGCTTCCATGTCGCAGCAAAACAACATGAAGAGCACGGAGGACGTATTAAATGATTCAGCCCTTTTAGATCAAACTCAAGGTGAAGATATACAAGACATACAAATGAACATGCAAATGGAACTAAGCGCCAAGGAAAACGTCTAACCCAATCACGAGGCGTGCAGCGCCCCGCGTACCGCCGGCTGGGCGAGTGGGTCTCCGGCAGGGGCGGTCGAAGGGTGGCCACTGACTGACCCTCAGCGGTGCGCTGCAGCTCTGAGGCGCGGGAGTCAAGAAGCGACGTTGAGTCGGCAAGGAAACTCCTCGCCGGCACTCCGGCCTCGTCAGAACTGGAGACATACGGAGGAAGCCCGATGCGGAAGGAGAGGCGGAAGGAGAGCGAGGAGGGGCTCACCCGCGAGAGAAGCCGAAGTGTGTCGAGTAGCCCCGAAGGACGAGACGGACCGGACTGAGCACCAAAAACATCAAAGAGCCCGAAAACAGGGCGCGAAAGCGCAGCCGTGGACGGGGAGAAAGCAGCCCAAGAAAAAGACGGCAGAAATCGGATGGAAGGTGTCAGAGGGAAGGAAACTATAACGTCTGTTCAGGCGATGGTACACAGGGAGACAGAGCCAGTAGAGGAGTCAGGCAGAAAAGCAAGCGCCGACCAGCATGAACTAAACCCTAAAGGCAGTTACCCGAACCAGTTCACAAACAAGACGGTTACCATACAGGACAGTGAGGAGAGCGGAAAAGAAAATGATATGAGGGAAAGTGAAAACTTAATATCAGATACTGATTCAGACTCGGAGAATAGGGCGTCTTCGCCAGAAATGAAAAAAAGAAAAGACATCAGCAAAATAACGAATGAAAGGAAAAACCAAGAAAAGATTAGTCTACTGAAATCAGCAAAAAATAAACAAGAGAATGGTGGCTCAAAACCAGTAAAAGGGAAAGTGGCAACAGTGAATAGGAGTCAAACTACAGAAAAGAAACGAAACACTGCCGAAAGCACTGCCACCTCCAACGCTGTCAGGAACATTAAAAGCATTCTTTTTAAACCATCAGAAACGAAAAGTAGACTCGGATAATGAATTATCGGACACAGAAATCCTAGAAGCGGTTGAAGAGAGCACCCCTGTGAACAAACATCGGTTAACGGACACGGAAGGGGACCAAGAAGGTACCAAAGGCCCCCAGGAAGCGGGTCTTGCACAGATCCTATTGGAAAAAAGAAATGCGGCAAAAGCGATCCGACTGCAAAGAGAGGAAAGAGAAGAAAGTCGGAGGCTGAGCTCCTTGAAAGAACAACAAGACGTGGCCACACAAGGGCTAAGGAGCCCACAGAGGAATGAAGAAGTCACACAAAGGCAAGAGCAGGTCAGGGCAAAGTGTCTCCCAAAGCAGCAGAACGTGTTACTAATCCCACAAGAGAAAACATTGCAAGAAGGAATTGGCCATCCAAAACAGATGGTGCAATTACAAGACACCCGCCAAAACGTCCCTCGCATGGACTGGAATAAAATTAATCCAAATTCAGGTCAACTATTATGTACCCCGGTGAAAGTGAGAGAGCAGTATGAAACGAACCAACAGAATGATGGCCCCAAAGGACTTCCCATACGAACAATGACAGAAGGGGAACAACAAGGCACCCGGTCGAGCAACAGTTTGTTCATAGAAGCATTTTCAACTACGGGCAAAGCAGGGAGCATGACGAAATCACCAAAAAACAGACGGTTAAGCGACCTAGCCACACTATCACAAAAAGAGTCACCAGGTAAAAAATCTGATCTGCTAACCATCATGTCTGCCATTACGTTTGCACTAGCCCCATTCTGCAAATTGTACGAGGCACTAAAAGACGGTATACAAGATAACACATCGATCTTGGCAACCTTGTCCTCAAAAATGACACACATAGAAGGTTACATTACAGCATTGGAAGAAAGGAACAATCAACACCAGAAAGGGTGGGAAAAAGAAGTAGAGGATTTGTGTGCTTCTACAAACAGAGAAAGTGAAGGAGCCAGTGAGACAAAAAAGCAATCAGGCCGGAAGCCAGATGGGAGAAGGTCTGGACAAATCAGAGGCAAGGCAAGAGATAAAGGAAGCGAGTGGTGATCGAGTGAAACTCGCCCAACTATACCCAATCAAGTCGGGCTTGCTAAACCATCCAGCGGTACTAAAATTATCTAAGAAAGATTTGCTCCAGAAGTCTAAACCAGGGGAGAAGGGGTGTCAGCAGGAACCAATTAGGTCAAAGGAAAAAAAAGTAAAGAAAAAAAAGGATACGCAAGAAAACATACCGAGACCTACAAACAGGGAGGAGATGAGGAGTTCTCCGAGATCTGTAGAAGATTTCATGAGTGACACAAACTTGATGAATCTCTCCCAACATTGGGAGACTGTCTCCATTAATGAGAATGAAGGAGTGCACGGACCAACAAACAAAAGAAAAAAAAAATCACAAGACCCAGAATCAAGTTACATAGAAAATCAAAAATTGCAAAAAAGATCAGAAAATCAAGACGGAAATGAGATCCTAGAGATAGTATCGCCCAAGGATCATAAAAACATGAGACTGAGGAGTGAGGCTGACACGAATCCAAGTGGGAAAGGAGCAAGTGGGCCGGTTACGCCTCAGCGAACAGACGTCCCCAAAATTGCAGATGAGCACCGAAGCAAAAAAACTACAAGCGCAGAAAATGTGGAACGTGTATTCAAAGTGGAACAAATAGACTCAAAAGCAGGTTATATGATCCTTAATAGGAAGACGATCCTGAAGCTAATGAGTAAAACAAATTTGTTGAAAAGCATAAAAACAGGAGACATTAAGATAGTGGAACCTTACCACAGAGGAAAGATTTCAAAGGCTTATGTTCACGTTAAGCCCTTAAGACTGCAGCCTACGGACGACAGCGCCGTGAGAGAAATGGAGAAAAAGGGGTTTTGGTTGACTGAAATAAAACGAGAAACTCTGAGGGAGAAGAAAGGATACTCCCACAACGAGCAGGTTGAAAGGCAATATCATTATACATCGAGAACAGAAGAACGATATCGAAACAACCGGATCGGTAAAGGGCAGGGTGAAAAAACATATGGGCGAGAAAGGGAGTATGTTCGACCAGATGACAAAAACCCTCGCCAGAAATGGTCAAGCAACGAGAAGAAAAGTAACAACATGCAAGCAAGGAGTGAACGACAGGAAACAGTCACATAGAAACACAAGTCTCGTCCAGTAGGGGAAGACTATCATAAACATCGGCAGTACAGTCCAGAGCGTATCTCCAGCAGGCACCAAAACGAGAGGTGTCCCTCGAACCCAGCACCAACGCAAAAAAAGAACATGCCAGCAGGCAGGGGCCCATGGGCATGGTTAAAACGTTGAATCTTAACACAGACAACTAGCAATTAATAACGACCCAGAAAACCACAAGCAGTGAACATACCAACTTAGGACACGAAGGATGCAAGCAAAGTTTTGTCATGGGATCGTGGAATACAAGGGGTCACGTCCACCTTACCAGACCTGGCGATGTCGATTTAGGTTCACTGGACATCATATGCCTACAAGAGACCTGGCTTCAAGACAAACCGAGTATAGACGGGTTTGTAGTAGAAATATCACCGGCATGCAAGGGCCTATTAGGCCGTCCGTCGTCAGGTCTCTTGACAGCAATAAAAATGGGCGTAGGCTTGTCAACACCTACAAAGTTACACGAATCATATGAGAGGCTGGTCACCCTGACGGCATGGACAGATCAACCTGACCTGACGATGAAGGTGGATAGCAAACAAGTCATCATAATAAATACTTACTGGAATCCGCAAAGAACGACAACCAAAGCATATTGCCCAAAAATAGCGGATATATTAGACTCGATCGATGCGGAGTATGAGAACGCTGATGTCATTGTGTGTGGAGACTTGAATGCAGATTGCAATGAATGGAACGAGGAAACGAAGGGGAGTGGGCCACAAGGAGCAACATGGAAACGAGGAAAAGCATGCGGCGCGATGACCAAACCAAGAAATGTGTACAATATAGCGGCAGTATTCCCACAACAAAGGAACATCCCGACATGGGAGTATTTGAATTCCAAAGCCACTCTGGATTACATCTATGTGTCAACCAGTCTTCTATCCAGAATCCAAGAGTATAAAGTGCAAAGAACTATGCACAGCGATCACAATCTTCTGACATGCTCATGGCAAGGAAGACAAATACAGATACAGTTATATAAATATAATGTTGAGTCGAACAATCAACAATCAAGGCTACGTCTGTCGGAAGAAGATGTAATAAGGATAACGGAAAAATACATACTTCCAGACGCAACAATGACCCAAGTGCCCGCAAAGCGACCAAATTACCTTTCGCTACTTATCCCTTACAGAAAACCCTTGGGAGGCCAGCTGTCGAAAAACGCGGTTCCTAAACATGTTTACGATAGCTTGGTTGTGGAAAAAAGAAAAGTTGTCAGGAGATGGAGGAAAATCACAAAAAAAAACAAATAATCAGGAAGCGTGGGAAAAATGGCGCAGGGAGTCAAAGGCATATAAATCAGTGGCTAAAACACCATAGGCTACTGTTGTACCAACAAGACGCTGAAAAAATGTTAAGAAGTCAGCTCAAAAAAATCTAGCGACTTCTGGGCAACAATAAAAACAGCAAACCCGCCTAGACCTATAGAAATGGTAAATGCGGTCTCTGAGACAAAATGGAAAGCATATTTAATGGCACAATTTGGGCTTCCAAAAACGCAAGCGACCAAAGAAAAACCTGAAACTACAACATCTTGGGTAGACGTTGCCAACGTGGCTGATATTGAAACAGCCATCAACAAACTGAAATCATCGAGGGCCCCAGGCCCAGATGGCCTGACTAATGTGGATTTGAAGCAGTCATCGAAAGCATGGGCTGAAATTATCATCAGTAAAATCTTTGCCCATTGTGGCCAAACAAAAATGGTTCCCGAAACATGGTTAAATGCCATAATTGTGCCGGTGTATAAAAAAGGCAGAAGAGAAGATCCAGAAAGTTACAGGCCGATAGCCCTCTTGGACATTGTGGGAAAAATCTACGCAACGCAGCTGTTGGACCACTTTAGAATTTGGGCAAAAAATGCGCCCTGATTTGACATCTTTCAGACAGGTTTCCAGAAAAATAGAACCATGACAATATTGATGATAAAATAGAACCATGACATATTGATGATAAATATCCCCAAAGCGAAAGTAAGAGAAGGAGCACCCAGAGTCTTTGGCGTTTGTAGATTTATCGAAAGCATTCGATAAAATAGGCCGGGCGAAATTGTGGCACAAACTAAGCAATTGGAAATGCCCAACGTCAATCATGGGCCCGATAAAAGCCCTACACGACCAAACGAAGATCAGGGTGAAATTGAGTAAACAAGGTGTACTGTCGGAGGAGATTCTAGTTAAGCGGTGCGTCAAACAAGGGTGCCCTTTAGCCCCAGCCCTTTTTATTGCTTTTCTTGGGGACTATCAGAACGACGAGGAGAAAATTAGAGCTTTCCCACCAAAAATTGGGAAGTCTACCATCTCGCGACTTTTCCACGCAGACAACGCTATGATCATTGATCAAACCCAAATTGGCTTGCAACGGAAACGGAAAAATTTGGCAAGGTATACAAAAAAAAATAATTTGTAAATCAATACAGCAAAAACAAAAGTCCTGGTTTTAGACAAAACTACAAAGAGGTTGTCTAAGCAGCATAAGTGGTATCTGGAGGAAACCATGCTTGAAGTAGTCACCCAGTTTAAATATCTAGGGGTGACCATGGACGGATCTTCAGTGGACAAAGCAATGCAAGATATGGGATAAAGTAAAAAGACTAACAGCGCAAACAAGGCTGGTAGACAAAACATTTGGGAAATTCTCCATCCTGCCGGCGATACATTTTTACAAGGCCAAGCTCGTACCGTCCATTATTTATGGTATGGAAGCATCGCTAAACATGCCGAGTGTGATATGGCAGAAACTTGAAGGCCATGTGTGGAAATCGGTTTTGGGCCTCCCAAAGTCGACATCCATGTCAGCAATTAGACGGGAGCTGGGCCTGGTCTCCCTTGCATCCCTGGTAGAACAGAGTAAGATAAGACTCTATAGAACGATTGTAATGGCAGACTCCTTGCCAATCTACGCTATTATTGCAGAAGAGCTTAAAAGTGGCACCTGTAAGGCTCTCAACAAGTGGGCGAGAACAGTACAAGACAGTCTTAGCGAAGTATCGTGCTCGGAAGATCTAAAATCCAATCCAGACCGAGTAAAAAGAAAAATGGAACTAATGGACTGGATCAGGACGATTGATACTGCTAGTGCAAATAAGCTACTCTCGCACCTCCCACCTCCCACCGACCTTTAATAAAGTGAAAACGCCACTGAATTACTGTACAAAATTTTCAAATAAAAACATGCAAGGAACTTTTTTGAAAGCCAGATTAAATCTGCTGAGAAGAAATCTTGGCAATTAGAATACCGAAGATGGACAATAGATGCCGTCTGTGTAAAGACAAAGAGGAAGTGGAAACACTAAAACATCTAATGCTAAGATGTCCAAAGGCAAGACAAAACAGAGATAAATACCTGCATTCCTGCTTGCAAGGGGCGGTAACTCTAGACGAAGAGGCTGTGTGGAATAGGCTAATCTCAGGAGAGACAACGAGATGGACAATTACAATGGTGAAGTTAATAGAACTAGCCTTGGAAACAATCACCAACTCATTGAGCGAACAGGCTGAACTAAAAATAACAGCATTGGAGGGGGTTGAGCCATCGATACCTCTTTAATCAGACTAGTAGTAGATTAACGTCCAAGTGATCCAAACCCGAGACCAAGGTTCGAGCTTCATCTTTTGTCCACACAGCTAAAGAAATATGGAATTAGCATTGAATTGTCAGAAAAGAAAAAGGTCCTTGTAAAAATCGTTAAAATCTTTTTGATTAAAGTCAAGTAACAAAAAACCCCCCAAAAAAACAAGTGTAACAGCTTGTGACCCTACAAGTGATTTCTAAAAAACTCTAACTTTGTGTAAGACTTTAAGAAGTGCCTCAGCTCCACAGACTGTGCTCCAATTGACTTTGGCTGTCCTGGCTCCCTGCAGACTCTTTTAGTCCATGGACTTTGATATTTCTGTCCCTCATAGGTGGTAACTTGTTTTTAGACTGTTATTGCTGGGAAAGGCTTGCCTTGACTTCATTGGAAGATTTAAGTATACTCACATGCCCCGAGAACCAGTTTGACATTTTTCCTTCCTTTATCCTTTCCTTTCTGCAACCTCAGAATCTGCAAAGTATAACTAGTGATATATAAATGCCATTACTGTCCTTGTTAAGGAAGTGTGTAAAAAGCATCTCTAAAGAGTATCCACTAACTTATGTTTGTTCTGGAAAAGTATTTTAAAGTATATTTGATTGTTACATATCTTACCCTTTTTAAAGAACGCTTATTTAAAAATTGATGTTAAATAAATAACTATTTATAACTGAAACCTTGAGTGTAAGTGTTACTTGGTTACTTGGATTTGCGAATTTCATTTCTACAGGTCTACAGCTCACATCTACCCCTCTGCTCAGTCACACTACCAACGTGTGTAGAACAGACCTATACCAAAAGGAGAGTTATCTAATACCAAGGAGATAAGTCTTGTGTAGTCTCACACAGTGTTACTACATTCATTCTTACGAAAAACATCCAGGAGTAGAGCGATCTGCTCTGCAACAGTTCACTGGCTAAAAAGATCACAAGGATATGTGGGGTACATGTATATTACCCATTTAGAGCAGGCCCTGTGGTGAATGTGTTTAAATATTTGCATATTAAAGTTAGCAGGAGCTGCCACTGGAGCCAATGAAAGGCTCAGCAAGTGCTGAAGATATAGGACATGTAGTACTGTCTCCTTCTAGATTCTCAGCTTTGACAAAATCCAATAAACACACTCTTCATCCCCATTACATCAGCACAACAAGTCAGATTCGCCTGCTCCAAATGCCTCATGGTTAATCATTCTTTAGTCCTCCAAATGTGTTGGGTTACAACTCACATGACCCTTTACCTGAGACGATGCTAACCACGCCTAAGGAAACAAAATCTGGGAGGGCCACAAAATGAAAACTCTATGCACTTATTGTTGGCACCTCAAACCGTGGTACACATGACCCACCATATCCATGTAGTACCTGGAAGGCAGGAACTTCACCAGGAGTTCTTGAAAGTCAACCTTCTCTTCCTTCTTAGACTTTGTGTTGCGGACACGAGCAGAGCGCCTCTTTGCTGTTTCACAGCAGTCTTCAGAGATTTTCTTCCGCTTTACTCCTTTCCTGGCTTTGTCACTCGCAGACACATCTCCTAGGAATAGAACAGGACATTAGAAATGGTCAGGTACAGTCCTGAATGATCATGTTTTAAACAAAAGCTCTGCACTGACAGTGTGACTTTGCACAAGTCATCTGCAATTGTTCTAGTTAAGAAAAATAATAGGTTGCTCACCTGTTTTACTGAGTCATATATCCAGTGTATACAAATTGTGTCGAAGCAATGGCACCTAACGCATGGCAAATCAGACCATGAGCTCTCTGGAAACAACAGGGGTTGCTATGACACCTCTGTAATGAGAGCACTGTGTCCTGCAGAGCCCCAACATTTTCCAAAGATGAAAAGGTGTAGTTCTGGAAAACCTCTAGGACACCAACTAACTGAACTGAAGCCTTTGGTATAGACTGAAAAACATACTGGGATATATTAGAGTTTTATCAAAATAAAGGTCTCCAGGACCAGCTTCATAATCTGCGTCTACAAAGTCGGAAACAATTACCCAGATCCACCGGTAGGTCAGATAGATATGTTATTTATTGCTTTTCAGAAAGGGTTACACCGACACCAGCATCTTGGTCAACAATAAGGATATTCTAATTAGGCAGAAAGAACAAGGAGTGGATAGAAGGCAATTCCCCAATCCTGCCAGTGGGTTACTGGATCGATATCTGGATTTAGGTGGCACAGTGCAGGTTATCTCGATCCTCGATGGAGACCGAGTTATGTGTAGTTACCACACTCCAACGTTGCATGATTGGTGAAGATTTTTTCAGAAAAGATTTGAGAGCATCTGTAAGAACACACTGGACAGGATATGGCTTTGAAACAAAAGTTAGTCTTTATTGACTAAGAAACTGCAAAATAAAAATAACAGGATATTGTTCTCCTTAAATGTAGTCCAAAAACAGCTTTGGCCTGGGGCTCCTTTGAGGATAAGGAAAGAATCTGGATTTAGTCCTCGTAAGCCCAACGGAGTTCTGAAGCTCCTTCCTCGCCTCAGAGTCTGTTCTGAAACACAAGGGAGAATAATCTGTTAGTCCTTTCTTGCTGTTTAGTTTATATAGGGGCTGGAGTCCCCTAGACCAATCAAGGTCCACCATACTGTGGAGCTTTGATAAACCCCCCCAAGCCCCACCCCCTTCTTTCCAGAACGTAGGCTGCCATAATGGATTCTGCACGGCTGACTCGCATGGACTGCTTTTGGAACTTCCCTACACCAGAGTTTTGGGTAAGTGAAAACAAGCGTTGCCTAACGGCTTTTTGTCCTAACGTCCGTGACCTCTTTCATGTAGGTAACCCCCACTCCGTCGCTTCCGGGTTCCTTCCATGGGGTTTTTTAATTACTTCCCACTGTGTCTGTGTTTTTTTGTGGAGACACGTGCGTTTAACCCCGACATTCTCGCCTGGCCGTGGTATTAAACTTCCTCTTTCCGCGACCGTGGACACTCTAGGGACGTCCCCGTTCCTTAGCGTCTGCCCCTCAGCCTTTATCTCAATGAAGGCTGCTTGTTTGCTGCCGACACTACTGTTCTCTCTGTTCACTGCATCGTCCTTTGTTGGGCAGGCTTGTCCTGGGTATGTCCTTTCCCTACCAGGTGTTTTGCGCAGAGTCTTCGTCCTCCCTCTCAGATTTCGTGTTTGCGCCGTATTCTTTGGGCAGGATTTCAGACTGGAGTCCCTCATCATGGCTAAGAGGTTTACAGCATCATTCTAGACATCTTTCCAAGGCTGATCAGGAGTAGAACCGAAAAATCCAGGAACAGGAGCAAGTCATGCAGGTCCTGAGGTTCCTGAACATACGTAGGTAGAACTAGATCACTAATATTGGGTTGTTTCATAAATATACATATTTTTAAATATGGTCACCTCTCAATCTGGAATCCCAGAGCATTTATAAATAACTTTACTATGAAAAACCAGTAAAGTTCCCAGGGATCTCGTACTCAGGTGACCAGGCAAAGGCCATCGTTTTTGGACCCCGATCCTGGGGGTGGACAAACAATGGAGGATCACCTGGGGTAGGGGGTTCTTGGGGAGTGGGCGAGAAACACCAGATGGCGAGACATGGTATCCTCTATTTCCAAAACCCTTGTAATCCCTATCCCTGCTTATTTCATGGGAAACTCGCACAGCTCTCATAATTCCTCCCCACATTACATTGGCAACACTAATGAACCGAGAAAGATGAGGAATAAGGTCAGGCAGATTACCACCACTGACTTGCACTGGCTCTGTCCCTGTAATGAGGCCAATCAGACTAAGTCACGTAATCCCAACTATATGCACCTGCCACTTGAAACACTTGTGTATAGGCGCGTTATAAATGCCATATCATATCACTTGTTAACACTCCCGTGATGATTAAAAGGTGGAGCACACAGGTACACTGAGCGAGGCTGGGTACGAGAAGGAACAGCTCTTTCGGGGCTGATGCGAACCAGGCGATGAAAGTCAGGAGACCAAGGGGCTGATCTGCAGTTACGAAGATCGAGAGGGAGCCAGACGAAAATCCCCCACTTTCGGGAAGAAATAAACCTTTGAACACTGAAACCGAGCGAGCAGAAGAAAGAAACCTTCATGGTACCTGAAAGAAGCCTGCGACCCTCCCTGGTGAACGACAGAGATGCAGAGCAGCAGAGGAGGCGTTGGAAACGGCCTTGACTTCTGCATGAAGAGCACTGATGAAAATTGGCTGATTAACACAACCGGTGAGTTATCGAAGGCAACACAAGTCCGGTTTGTGTTGAAAGCAAAAGCAACTAACTCAAAAGTTAAGGGTTGCGCGTATGCCGATAAAACAAGTAATGGAAAGGATAAATGTTGAATTTTAAGAGAAATGGATACCAAGTAACAGAGTGGTCCTGCGAGGTACAAAAAACAACAAAAAAACTGAATCGCACACTCAAAAGTCTCTGTGAAATGTTCTAAGTGGATTGGGAGTATGTATTTTCTTTTCTTTCCCGGTCATATTGCACAGATATTCGATGATTCCATTAATGTATTGGATTTTGGTTTACACTATTTACAATGCAGAAATGATTTGCGACTGTATTAAGTAGGGTTCGGCCCTGATGAAGGAGGAGAACTCTGAAATGCATTGGCGAATGAACCCTTACTGATGAGGCAACAGGTGTCCTCACTTGTTTTGTGAATAAAAATTCACATTTATTTACACAAGAGGATCCTATGATTGATTCAGGAGCGTCCAATAGTGAACAGTCAGCTGTACAAAAGGCTTTCCGAGTACCATTGTTTCCTTTGGAATCTACTCCAATCCACAAGCAGCTCCTTTTGGAGAGCAGAGGGAGAGCGACTGGCTGACTGTGTGGTTTCCACTCAGTTCTTCCTACACTTTAGACCTTTTAGATCCTGGTGTCCCTGGATCATTTCCTCCGGTCTGCTCCTCAGAATACATGCTAACCTATTTGCATCATTAATAAAGAAGACTATAAACTTTAATGACGTCAATGTGTGGTGACCACCTTTCTCTTCATCGTGGTATCAAAGTAAGAGACACAAGTGATCATAGTTCTAGGGTGTTTATTCAAATTTTATCAGGGGTGTGAAAAACGGCTAACTAACCCTAAATCAACGATGGGAGCAAGCTACGACTATCAAATAATAATACAGTCCTAGTGGAGTCTGGTCAAATAAAAAGGGCCAATCCTTACCACTATGCTACAAAATAGTGTGGGATAATGTTCACAAAAAGAAAGAAGTGTTCACAAAATGATAAGTCAGGATGTTTAGGCTGGGGCCTCCCTTCACCACGTTGTTAGCACAGGACAAGGCGGGTCACTTGAGCATAGCACACTCCTGGGCTTTTCCGGCATGAGGTCACAGTTCCTTTCACCAACATCAGGGCCTTCTGTGCCCAAGTCTCTTTAGTGCAAAGTCTCTTGCCTCAGAGGACCTGATGTCTCAAACAATTAAGAAAAGTTCCTTTCTCAATATTCATGTCAGGCGATTTACTCTTCACCACGGATCCTCCTAGCAGGGCTCCGATCCTTCTTTCACCATTAGCCTCCCTCAGTCGGGTTCAGACCAACTTCAATTTGTAAGCATCCCTTAGTCGGGTTCACATTTGCCACAGCAATCTTCTCGGGTGTTGTTCACCGAGGATCCCCGTCTTCTGGGCTCATCCCTTTTCTACAATTAGTCCCCCTCAGCCGGGCTCAGACAAATTTCAGTTTACAGACAATCCAAGACTTTCGAATGTGCACAGAATTCAATGTAACCCGCTGCAGGACCACTTTGATTTCAAAGCACAATAATTCCTCCCCGCTCAAAGGGCGGGGAGAGGGCACCAAACAGGGACCTTCGAGTAAGCACCCACGTGGTGGCGGACCACTCTGCATCTGGTACCTATTTCGGTTTCACAAAAGTCAATTGTATACCAGTTCTCTTTCTTTGTACAATGTTGCTGCTTGCAACCTTGCGCAAAACAAAACACAGTCCGGTCTGCTATCAGTTTCGCCAACTCACCAGCTGTGCTGAACTCGGCGTTGCTTTGCTATCGGAGTCAAGGACGGTAAAGCAGTGGCACTACCATGTCCTTTCATCGCCGTACATTTCAAAGCCTGGCATTTAAACGTGAACATTATAACGAAAATGTTCATCAAATTCTTTAGGGGGGGTGGGAAAGGACAGATAACGGTTTGGGTGGGTACACACAGAATAGGTAAGAATAGGTGGGGGAAAGGAGGTTTGGGAGGGAACCCCCCCCACCTCGCAAAATAATTAAATCGATGTACATTTTCATTCGAATGTACACGTTTAAAATATACAGCGATGAAATGACATAGAACCCATGGCAGCAATTGCTTCTCCCCTCCCTGGCCCATGTACCTTTGAAACATGCTACACTATTCATCAGCTGCAATTCCCGGTTTTATGTTTCTTTTCCTTGAGGCTTCTTGAAAGTCGCGGTTCTGGGTTGAAAAGGGCAAGGGTAATTCCCTCCTTGTCCTCTCTGATCTCGCCATCTTTCTCCTTGGTTTAAACTGCCATCTTGGAATAGCTGCTTCCTTGTGTGTTTGGCCTTGCTCAGAGTCTGCTTTCGTACTCCGCCTTTTATCTGTGTGGGGAAGTGTGTTGGAAGTCAGGTGTCTGTGTGTGTAATTATCAGTATTTGCCCGACTCTGCCTGTGTGTTGGGATATATCAAGTATACGGCTCTGGTGTTAGTCCGTTGTTGCTTACGATGAACTGCCCATGAGAAAGTGTTTGTGT
This sequence comes from Ambystoma mexicanum, assembly GCF_040938575.1. NCBI lineage: Eukaryota > Metazoa > Chordata > Amphibia > Caudata > Ambystomatidae > Ambystoma > Ambystoma mexicanum. The sequence goes on from NC_090932.1 coordinate 1,573,484,558, forward strand.
TACAAAAAGGAGGAGTTTCTAGGTATCCTACCTGGTAGGATGGGCAAAGGGTGTTATAAGGAAGGGGATACCGCGCCTCGCCCTTTGGGGTCCCACTTCCACTCCCCAAACACCCACCATCCAGGTGATCCTCACCCCCAGGAACTGGTTCCAATAGCGATGGCTGTGTCCTGCCCACATGGATGACAAATCCCCAGGGACTAGCGGGTGAGACACCTTCAGGTTTCTCACTGGCCATCTAATTCTCTGGTTGCATTCACGCCTTTGTGGGGTATTCTCAGACCTTGTTGGCTTTCTGGGTGCCTCACTGCCCTCCTTCAGCGTCTTCCTTTCTGCTATGCTCCTGTGGTGCTCGGTGGGGAAGAGGGCTTCTCCTTTTGATGCTGAACCACAACTCCAATGTCTTTGCGGTCGGGTTTCCTTCTTCGGTTGCTCCTGACTTTGACCAACAGGACATCATCATCAGGATGACTGAACACAGTTGTGCCACAACTCGCTTCTCCCTTGGTTCACTGCTCCTCTGGCTCTCCACCTACCTGGACTCAGCAGTGTTTCCGCAGGATCCGGTTTTACTCCACCCACCACGTTGTGTGTGTGTGGATGATCTCTCCTCTCAGCTCCAGTACAGGCTGCTGTACTTCACTCTCAAGCTGGCTCTCTCCGCTCCTGCAAGAGTCTCAGGTCTTTTAACTTCCTCCATGGAACAAGAAAGGAGATACCATTGGTGCCATTCTTCAGAGATAGGAGTTAACAGAACCGGGACAGAAATCAAGCCAGTAACCTTTAAAATGGTTGTGCACAATATGATACTCTTCAGTCCTCATATATACAACACATATTTGGGATCCTGCATGAAAGGGAAATGTGGTAACAACTTTACTTGGAGATTCCTTGTCCCGTAAGTAGAGGGCCACCCCCCAGTAAGAGCCTGCTTGCCCTATCCCCTAGGGGGTGTAAAGCGGAGCAGGCTCACCTCCTTAGTAACAGAGTGTGCCCCCCCCCTTGGGCAGAAGGGACAATTTCCCTGGATTCGACACAGTACTTTGGGTTAAGAATAAAACATAGCAGAAAAACAGTATTTTTTATAAAAACAGTAATGGGCTGCTAAACCACTCCTAACTACATGTGTGGTCCATTACCCGGTGGCAGGCACACTACAAGGTGAATGGGTGGGGAGAAAAGGGAATGCTAGACAATAGGAAAACATACAGTCATGATCAGGATCCATTATACAGACACAGTCGCACCAATTCCTAAGCCTCTAGTAAATAGTGACATACATGATACAAATGCACACCATGCACTAAATATAGCACCCAGAGGTAGAAAAATTGGCTAATAATTTAGACCCCCAAGGTGACCAGACATCAGGATACAATTAAAGTGATAGTAGAAGACCTATGAGGTCATATTACACTCAAAGTACAAAGAGACAAAAGTAACCTGTAACATAGTAGCGAGACATGTCTGTAGGCTCCACTGTAATGTAAGATTTTAAAATGCTATCTGGACGCAAGAGGGACCCAGGAAACATGTTCAAGTGTAGGTAGGTACCTTCAAAGTCACTTTTAAACATTTGACCACAAGATAGCAAGTTTACTGTATAACCTACCAACCCAGGAAACAGGGGGAACTACACATGGTGGTAATTCCCATAAATATGTCTTAGGAACAGCAAGAAATCCAATTGGCACAAAATCTTGTTTTGCAGGACCCGGTCACTCAACTTGAACACCAGAGCCATGATGACCCAACAAAGGAATAGCCAGCATTTGTAGGAGTGGGACACACCAGCGAATCGATGGCTCCAGGAAGCCAACCAAGCACATTCTGAAATATTTGATGGCAATGAGGGGCAGGCAACCAGCAGAAAACAGTCCCACAGAGGAAACCACAGCATAGACCATTTAGGGCGGCCCAAATGAATAGGTAATGGAGTCCCACAACCCTTAACTGACAGTCACATATGCCAAGGTAACCAACCAAGGCAGAACCTCGGGTAGATTGAAGAGAAACATCCTGGAAATGGCCCCAGCATGGGGCTCCAAGCCCAGCTGGTTTGGAAGACCGGGAGTGGAGTGGAATGAGGACAGCATAGGAAGGAAACCAAGGCAAAAACAAGCCAAAAACAAGAGCATGGGGAAGGACAGAGCACCCAGACACCACACACAGATTTGGTTCTAAAATTGCAGAAGCAGGTTTGTGGAAAAATCCTCCAGCAGGTAAGCAAACCTGCAGAATCCCGGAAAACATCCAGCAGAACGGAGGCAAGTTTAAGATATCCCCTACATATACCCAAACACTTTTGAGCTGGACTAAGCCAGCCTTTAGGGTGCAGGGCTGGCTCAGAGTGTTCCCGTTTGCACAATGGAAATTGTAGGCCTGCCTTGTGATTTCCACAAACAAAGGAATGGCCCAAAACAAAATGCCCAGTAGCAGGACTTGGATAAATACGTTAGTACACAAATGGTCACCACAAATGGTACATTCATCGGCTTGCACCCCTGATGAAGCCCAAATTAGAGCTGCCCCCATTCTACTCTCTAAAACAAATGACGGTTGACATAATCACACAATATACCATTATAGGCTACCAAAGGACCGTATACTCAAAACGGGTTGCAAAGGTACTTCAGTAGACGGACCCTTCACTACAAAAAGAAAAAAGAGGCCAGAGAGCCTAAAAACCAAAGGGGAAACAAACAAAACATTGAGTGGTCCAATAAGTCAAAAAAGTAGTAGCGGAACTAAGCTCTGGGAGAAAAGAGCTTTGAGCACAATGTGGCCCAACAGGCAAATAGAAGGAAGGGAGTGTTCTCCTGTATGGATAGAAAAGCAAAGATTCATATTAGAGCAGAAGAGAAGCTGCGCAAAGACAAGTGGAACATAGGATTTAGGAAGAGTTTGACACTCGCAGCTCCATCATCTAGTCTTATGCTGCCGGCAGGAAGGGAAAGAGACCTTGCTTTGTTTGTGCTGTTGCCATGGTACCCTTCAGGACACACTGTAAAAAGCATCTACCAAAAGAAGGCAACAGTTCACAACGACTTAGCTGTAGAGTCAATATGGCAGTGAACCCATGTTCTGGCTCCACGTGGAGGCTGCCATCTGTTACCGGCCACCACAGGGTTAACAGTTGCCCCGCCCACAAGAGGGGCGGGATTGATGACAAACGTTGCGGGGAGTTGGGGATTCTGGGAAAGGCGCACGAAGTGCCAGTTACGGTTTCATGTAAAAGAATAAAGGTTGTTACCTGAAACCCTCCGTGCGTGAGCGCCTTCATTTGCCACATACCTGGCAACATTGGCGATGAGGACCGTCCCGCACACGACGGAGTCCTCCTTATTGGCAGTCCGCCAAGCTCAGTGGCTGCTGACATTCCGTCAAGCCTAAGCTGCCTGCTCCTGCTCCTCCTCCTCCTCCTCCTCCTCCTCCTCCTCCTAAATCCTCCCCACCCAACGCGGGCCTGCTGTGCGCACGCCCGACCCTGGCAGTCGCCAGGTCTCCTCCTCTGCCTGCAAGCGTGAGTGATCCCACAACGCACACCACCCAGCAACAGCAGCTCGCCAGCCTCCTTCCTCCCGATTGTGGCAGTGACCTCACCGCACATACCTTCTAGCTAGAGGCGGCCCACCAGCATCCTGAAGCAACTACACGCCTCACATACTGCCCTAAAATTACAGCGGCCTACGCCACCCAAGAGGTCGCGCAAGATCTACAGGCAAACACCACGGCTGAAAGTGCGGCCGGCCCCTCTCAAGATAAAGTGCGCTCAGCAGCGGACACATGCGCACCTACCGGTGAGTGGATCTGAAACTCCCTCACTGACACAGACTGTGGATTTATTTTTTTGGTTTTCCACCAACACATCACAGTGCGCAGTAGACTCCGCAAACGTGGACAAGGCCCAATACCCTGGGACACAGTGGGCCCTGTGGTCTCACAAGTAGACTCACAGTGCCCCACACCTCAACCCCAAGCGCCCACTATCGGTGCACTTCCACACTTACTCAACAATGTGACGCCAAGGACTCCCCTACTCCACAAGCGCACAACAGAGTAAATAACACCCTACAAGATGAGCAATCCAGCATCACTCCAGCCTGCCCGCGCAGCTAAATCCATACAACTGCAAATGCCGCCACTGTTCACCACGACGCCCCAAGCCACGAAAGGGCCCAGGTGGACTGAATGGATGGAGGATTTCCATCAATTTGTGAGAGGGTCAGGAGACGGTGATTCCCCCAATATCAGAGACATCTTCCTCAATCTAGTGGTGGGTGGGGGGGAGATAAAGACCATTGTCAAGACAATCCCTGCAGCTGAACAAAACAACTTTGCAGAATTAAAGCACTGGACAAACTCCTCATAATTGAAGTAAATCGCGATTACGAAAGATACCTCTTCAACCAATGTTCACAAATGCCACAAGAGACGGTGGATGAATTTATAGCTCGCTTATGGGAGAAAGGAACTCACTGCCAATTTGACTCATTTTCCCTTGAAGAGGCGATACGACTTAGGGTTATAGAGGGCTGCCTATTGCCTGCACTCAAGAAGCAGCTGTTGAAGAAGCCCCTCACCATCCCCGAAGTCAGCAAGCTCGGCCGCATTTTTGAAAGGGTCGACGCCCAAGCTGCATCTGTGATCGGCACCAACAACCCAAAACAAGACACCGCCGAACTCGTAGCTGCCATACAACCACCTCGCCAGGGTGACAGAGGGTCACACCAATACAGACCACAAGCCTCACAAGTCCCACGTAAACAGAGACAATGCGATCGCTGCAGAATTAAATTTCCAATTTCCACACTCAGGATCATGCCCAGCTCTATTACAACGGTGCACAAACTGTGGGAGAGAAGGACACTTTCAGTCAGTGTGTAGAGAAGGGATACCGTTTCCCCGGTACGCCCACAAGCACCTGTCAGGATACCGTTCCATCCACCGGCCCCACAATATAGATAGCAAATATACTAACAACAGAACCAACGGCAATATGTTAGAGCTATTGATGAGCAAGAGCATGAGTACCCGCAAACATCTGACCACACAGACCAACCTCAATACTGAAAGGACGAATATGGCAACCCACCTGAAGAATACAGGGACGATGCATTTTACCATGATCCTGCAGCGACCGCATATAACACATATTACGACCCACATAACCAAGACGAGTATGTCAACCTCATATTCGACAACAAAGAAGCCAGAGAAGCCCCAAAAATTCCGATCAAAATGGAAAATTGCCTGTTTCACTTCATGGTAGACTCTGGCGCCACTGTAAACATTATGGGTGAGCGCTAGGATTCCAAGTCCACCAACGCTCGAGCAGTCACATTCAAGAATGCAGACAATTGGACATTTCACATGCCGTTTCTTCCTAAACGGTCCACAGATGGACACCACCATCCATGTCATTCCCTCACTCACCAGAGGTCGATGCCTACTCAGCTATCACACTGCTTCTCGCCTGGGACTAATCGAAATTCATGCCAGAGCCAGAGACACCATCACCGCAACGACGAACAGACAAGATTCGAAAGAACAGATTGGGACAACTCTGTGCAAACAATCGTAAAACCTTGTCACACAAGACGACATTACACAGAAATTTCCAAAAATATGCTCAGGTTTGGGAAAACTCAAAGGTCCCCCAATCAAACTTCACATAGACCCCAACGTAAAGCCAGTGCCACAACATCCAGGAAGAGTCGGATTTCACCTCCAGGAAGCCGTGTCGCCAGAACTTCAACAACTACTCTCCGACAGCATCATCGAGCCAGCGACTGGACCAACTTCATGGGTGTCCCCCTCTTGTCATCGTACCCAAAGAAGGCGGCAAGCTACGCCTGTGCGTCGATATGAGAGTAGCCAACACTGCCATCCAACGCGAGAAACATCCAGGTCCATGCATCGAGGACATGATAGTGCAGCTGAACAATGCCCGCATGTTCTCGGTTACCACCAACTGGAGCTGCACCCCGACTCCAGAGCAATTACGACTTCCGCAACGCACAATGGTTTGTTCAGTTACCGGAGACTAAACTTTGGAATCTCTTCCGCAGCCGAGATTTTCCAGGAGGTGGTACGCCAGATCATCAGACCAATACGAGGTGCTCTCAATTACAGTAACGACATCCTCATTTTCGGTTCGTCAAAGGAGGCTCATGATATTGCTCTTTTTGCCACTTGTGAGGCATTACAAGCTGCTGGCCTCACGCTGAACATTGCAACATGCTGTTTCAGCAAAGCAAAGCTTACATTTTTTGGACATATCTTTTCTAGCGAGGGGATGATGCCAGACCCTGAAAAAGTTGACACGATCACGAACCTCAGCGAACCACAACTGGCTGCAGATGTCCGCTCTTTCCTAGGCATGGCTGGACATCCCGCACTATGCATCCCTCACAGAGCCACTCGGGAGACTTCTACAGAAAGAAGCAACGTTTGACTGGACACCAGCATGTCAACGCTCATTTATTGACATCAAGCATGCCCTCACGGAAGCCCACCGCCTTGCCTATTTCAATCCGACATGACACACGGAAGTAATAGGGGACGCAAGCCCAGTTGGCCTTGGAACCATTCAAGCCCAGACAAGTGGCGCAGATGTTAACCCCAGACACGTGGTAGCTTATGCTAGCAGGGCACTGTCAACCCCAGAAATGGCCTACTCCCAGGCAGAAAAAGAGTCTGGCCGCCGTCTGGGCATGTGAGCACTTTCACAACTTTTTAATTGGAAAATAATTCACTCCGATAACGGATCACCATGCACACCTCTATTATTTGGCAACCCACACACCAAGATGCCTCCGAGGATTGAGCGATGGGGCATTCGTCTTCAAGAATACGATTACGACATTATTCATCGACTCAGAGGCGACCTGAACCCCGCTGACTACTTGTCGCGACACCCAGTTGGAGCCCTGATAACGCGTAGAGGGGATGTATGTTCACTACATTGGATCGAACTCGCTACCACCTGCACTCTCATTAGAGACGGTCACTGCCGCATCAGCTGCGGACCCCACAACCTCTCTTGCGATCAGCCTCTCGACGACCAACAAATGAAAGGACCACCGGAGAGCAATGCTAGCCCACCCGGGGGTGAGCAGGCAAGAAATTGAAAGATTAGCTAGAGTGCACAATGAGCTAGCTGTAAAAGACCACAACATTCTACTCCGAGGCTGCCGAATTGTCATCCCAGCCACTCTAAGAAATGAGGTTGTCCGCATCGCACACGAAGGACATAGGGGAGCCGAAAACACAAAAAAACAACTGAGATGTCATGTCTGGTTTCCTGTCCTGGATGCCGCAGTCGATGAATGGGTCAAGAACTGCCACGCTTGCCAGTGCACATCACCAGCCGAACCCCCTGCTCCTCTACAACACACGCAAATACCGGATCACCCGTGGAAAAGAGTAGCCATGGATTTTTATGGACCCACGTAATCAGTAGACTACCTCCTACTCCTGATAGAGTTTCCGATAGTAAAAAAGGTAGCCGCCACAGCTTTTCCACAAGTGGCTGCGGTACTAGAAGAAATACTCAGTGAATGGGGCATCCTCAGAGTGATCAAGTCCAACAACGGACCACCATTTTGCGGATATGAATTTGAAATGCTGGCAAGACATCTAGGATTCAAACACATGAAAATCACACCTCACTTCCCGCAAGCAAACGGGATGGCGGAGTGATTTATGGCATCAATTAAAAAGGCAATCCAGAGAGCCACAATTGAAACGGTCAACCCGCATCAGGCACTGTGTCGACTCCTCAGAGACTACCGGAAAACACCACACCTGCTGAACTCATGGTTCGTTATGAAGTACGCACCCGCATCCCACGGAACCCGTCCGTCACTGAGTCCTCAGATGTTGTCCAGCGAGATGCCGAAGGAAAAGAGAGCAAAACAGGACACTGACACAAGGCGCAAGGCAACGCCAAAAGACGTTCAGATCAGAGATGAAGTTCTGGTACAACAACCAATGGTACGCAAGACAGACCCATGGGGGTCACCGCAATAAAAGGAACGATGGTGACAGCCCAAGACCAAGAAAAAGCCATCACGAGGAATTGCCAACAATTCAAACACTACCTCAAGAGAGAAGAGACTGCGTTTCCCCTGAGACCCGTCACCCCAGAGCCACGGATCCCGAGAGACAATTTATGGGCCCCTCCTGATGGAGACGCCAGAGGAAAAGAACAGGTCGAGGAACCCCAGAACGGGGAAGGGTCAGAGGCCCGGTATGGGAGGCCACAGCGACCAATCAAGAGGCCAACACGGCTGGTTGATGAGTGTTAAGTTGACGGTTGGACATATTGTCAGGGGGCGGTGTTACCGGCCACCACAGGGTTAACAGTTGCCCCGCCCACAAGAGGGGCAAGATTGATGAACATTGCGGGGAGTTGGGGATTCTGGGAAAGGCGCGCGAAGCGCCAGTTACGGTTTCATGTAAAAGAATAAAGGTTGTTTCCTGAAACCTGCTGTGCGTGTGCACCTTCATTTGCCACATACCTGGCAACACCATCCACTTCATTCCATTTGGTGACTGTAACGCTTACCTCTGGGGCCCTGCAGGGCTGCCTGGTCCGGTCTGTCGACGAGTGCTGGTCTGGTCTGTGCACACCACCTGATGTTGCCCAAAACTCTCCCTCCCCTCTGCAGGTTTTAAACACCCAGTGGTCAGAGAGGCAGGAGTGATCTGGAAGACTTGGTTCTGGTTTGCGTTGCGCCTCCAGGCGTCATCACCAATGTCTTTCCAGTTAGTGGTTATGCTGCTGCCCAGTTTCCTTTACTGAGGCTTCTGCCAGTTTAGTTCTATTTCGCCCCAGTTCCTTCGCTGAAGCAAGGTGGATGATTAGTTGCTCCACTAAATCAGTGGCATGCCCAGTCCAGCTGCGACACCCACTATCCACTCTTCCCGTATGGGTAAATGTTCCAACGTGTTAATGTCTTGCTGCTTTTTTCCCCCAGGGCACGGTATGAAAGGGTCGGCACGGAGGTTGGAGCGCCGTTTCCTGAGCCCAGCTGTCTTGGTAAGTAATGCGTGGGTGGTGGGCGGGATGAGAACGGTTACAACGATCTCCGCTTACCCTTATGTCTTTTTGTGTCTTTTTTCAGATGTTGCGGTGCGTGGAGAGCAGAGACGCGAGAATAATCCAGCGGATGATGAGGAACAGAGCCGGAAGAAGTCTGCGGTCTGCACACGTTCCAGTGAGTATTTCAATGGATATTGCCTTGTGTCGCGTAAGTCTGTGCTGCACTGGTCTTGACACATAGTGCAGAGCTTGTTTCAGGATGTCTTGACCCGTAGTGCAGAGCTGATTTCAGGATGTCTTGACCCGTAGTGCAGAGCTGGTTTCTCACGAGGAGCTCCGAGGCAGGCAAGCGTCATGCTGGCAGTCAGAGAAAACGCTAAGCACTGGGTATGGCCCAGGGCGGGGTTTATATAGCCCTGGGCCCACCCAGAACCACTAGACCATTAGGGAAGCTTGTATTATGGCCCTCTAGCGGGCATGTTAGATCCTGGCAACAGCCTGGATTTGCACCAGGCAGCTAGCTTCTCGGCCCAGTTCCTGTTCTGAATTGTCAGAATGGCAAAATGCCAATGAGGATCATGATGAGATGCATCTAGTAATTAATCCACGCAGGGCAGGACAGTTTGGTTTCAGAATACAAACTTTACGTGGCTTTTCCTGTGATAAACACAGGGTGTGAATTCTGCCTTGGATCTGGTCTTGCTCCTGGCTTCGTGAGCAAATAGTAGCCAAGACCATATTTGGGCATGTGTTTTCCTTGCACACCAAAGAAGTGAGATTTAGCAGTACAATCCAGTTGCTAATGCAAGATCACCATCAAGGGGCTCTAGGACAGGTAGTAGGTTACTGATCCCTTAAGTTATTTACTTACAAGTGAATTAACAACTTGCAATGTAGTCTCTCTGCTACCATCTCACAGGGCTTCCACCTCTACCATGGCAACGTGACTTGCTCAGTGTTAGGGAGGTTTTTCTTATGACTTATCTATAGGGCTGCAAAATATCTGGTTTATAGAGTGCTTCCTTTGAGTTCCTGGTACAGTGAGGTGTTCCAGGTCTCTGGTGTTTCACATTTGGATTCCTCATCTTCACAATCTGATGTCCAGGCAGCGAGGCAAAGTGGTGCACAACAACTGATTAGTCTGTGAGCATTGTGCATGCCCAGAGCAATGCCAGTGGTAACAATTACTTTATAATAGTCCGAGATTATTCTTGGGCTCTTCACTGGATGGAACACCAGACAATGTCTTTTGGTTATGAGAGGAAGAGCTTCAGCAATGGTTTTTGTCAAGTCCAGAACATGGAGGCGCAGATCCTTAGTTGCCATTCTCAGTCATTCATCTCTCATGGATGCTTAAGGAATAAATTAAAGCAGTTGGAAAAGTTCTTGGTGCGGAGTGTCCTCTTTCATGCCAAAACAGATTGGAGAGTGTACCCCTAACCACCAATCATACACATCTGCACCAGTCAAACATTTAGCCTTGCACCCATCACTTTTATGTTTATAGTGTGTCCAATTGGTCTTAGAGTTTGGACATTTCAACGTGGATCAAGATTGGATGGCCATCATAGATGGTGTAAGAGCAGGGTCTAAAAGTACCATTTAGTCCAAGAAATGAAAAACATTCTGCATGTGGTGTGCTACTGCAAAGTTGCATCCATGTCAATGACAAACATATATAATTCTGCAGTATTTGCTAGGGCTGGCAAGGTTTGGTTTACAGCTTGTGTCTGCGATTACAAGGTACAGGAAACAACCAGGTCACAAATCATTATTAACAGTCTCTTTGGAAAAAGTCGTTTTTAAGTGGGCTTGTTAGGTTCAAAGACATGAGATGCGGCTCTGGCATGAGCCTCCTAATCTTTTTGTGTGTCCTGCAAAGGGTCATTAACCTTTTACCCCTGGTGTATTTACCAGGAAACCGCTTGTCCTGGAACTTGAGAAGGCTGCATCATGTGATAGATAGGATTTCTTCCTGGGATGCGCTGTGTGCCAAAGCTACGCTGGATGTTGTGAAAGCATTCGACTCAGTGAAGTGGGACTGCCTGTATGCTACGCTGTGCAGGTTTGGATTTGGGCAGGTATATATCAAGTGGGTACAACTGGTGTATACTAGGCTCGGGTTAACACAGGCAGATGCATATCAGAAGCCTGGGAACTAGAAAAGGGGACGAGGCAAGGTTGCCCACTGTCACTGTTTGTGCTTGCCATGGAGCCAATTGCCCAATACCTCTGGGATAAATATCGGGAAGCGGGTATTGAAATAGATGGGGCCAGACACTTGATATCCTTATACGGGGATGATACGCTATTATACATTCAGAACCCGGCGGATCATCCGGAGCTGCTACTGGAGGCCCTGGCGCTTTTTGCAAGGCTATCGGGGATCAACATCAGCACAGATTTGTCATTGTTCCCAATAACAGGTCTGCACAGGGCGGGCATAGAGAGCTGCCTGTGTTGGCCCTGCAGTGGAAGAAGCGCACTTTCAGATATTTAGGAGTCGATGTGTATCATGACCCAGTGGCCGAACACAGGCACAACACGCTACAGACCTTAGCGGGCATTAAGGGATCCATGAGGTTCTGGACTAAATTGCCACTCTCAGTGATGGGGAGGGCAGCTCTGTTGAAAATGGTAGTGTTGCAGAGGCTATTACACTTCTTTGTGAATTTCCTGTTCTATATCACTACGCCCTTCTTTAAGACCTTGGAAAGCATCTGTAGAAGTTTTCTGTGGCAAGACGGGAGGAATAGGATTGCACTGTCAACAATGTACAAGCCGCATGCAGAGGGAGGCATTCGGGTCCCAAACTTCGAATTGTATTATATAGTGAGACAGCTGCAATTTGTGGTATATTGGCTTGATGAAAACCCTACTCTGGATACACAGATGTTACAAGTCATTGACAGGCGTTATTACTTAAAGGAGTTCTTATGGTTCAACAAACCTCGGGCGGGCCGGCGGTCGCAATTGGTGACCCTAGGGCTGAAAGTGTGGGACAGGGCCATAGCTGTGATGGGGCTGACAGACCCGGTGTCTGGACAGATCCCCTTAGCATCGAAAGTTGCAGCTACGCCCCAAGCGAGAATGAACATTTGCGTGTACTGGGAAGCCAGTGGGGTGACCACCATGGGGGATTTGTTGCAGGACACCATTTTTATACCTTTCATAGAGTTGGCACAGCAGACGGGCGTGCATGAGGGACAATGAATGTTGCATAGCACTATTAGGAGCGAGATCACAAGTAGATGGCCTGCATATTGGGTGCTGATGGAGAACCATTCGATAGAGGACATCCTATATGATAAAGATGAAGGTGGGCACACCATATCTCGAATATATGACCTCTTACTGACTAATGGGTTTGCCTCCCCTCTGAAAATAAAAATGAAAAGGGAGAGGATTTGGAGGAGACTTTTACAGAGGCGCAATGGGGGAGAACAAGTTACTTACAAACTGGTAACGTTCTTTCGATGGGATGTTCCTGCAATGTATTCCACATCTTTGACATGTAATGTCCACAGCTGTGCACTTTGGAAACTTTTTCGGCAGAGAGCGTCCTGCATCAAGTCAATGTCCCTCAAAGGCCTCCGTCGAGGGCGATGTCACCGGATGTTATAAATAGGACGCATGGCGCCCGAAGCCTCAGTTTATGTTTTTTCCTCCATAACGTGTGACATGCACATATCCAATGCCTGATTGACTGCACATAGCCTTGCGGAAACGTAAGCTGCAATTGCATAGGAAATTCTTCAGAGGGGCAGGCTGGGAGAGCGATGTGGAATACGTTGGAGGAACATCCAATCGAAAGAACGTTACCAGTTGGTAAGTAACTTGTTCTTCGAATGGATTGTGTCCTCCAACGTATTCCACATCTTTGACAGGCTCCCAAAGCAGTACCAGAAAATGGAGGAGGGAAAGGAATTTAGAGTACCCAATCAGATGGCAGAATAAAGAACCGCCTTACCAAAGGCCATATCTTGACCATGGATTGTATCCAGGGAGTAATGTTTAACAAAGGTGTGGATAGAAGCCCATGTGGCTGCATCACAAATATTCTTTATAGGAACTCCCCTCTGCAGGGCTGTGGAAGTAGCCATGCCCCTAGTGAAATGGTAACATTCAGTAATGGTGAGGATAATCCACCTGGACAAGGTCTGTTTTGTCACACCCTGGCCCAATCTGCTTGGTGAAGACCCTCGGGCGGAGGTCAATCCGAATAGCAGGACCCGAAACTGAAAGTACGAGTCGCCAGCCGTAAACCTCAGGTACTTTCTGTGCTTGGGATGAATCGGCACATGAAAGTAAGCATCCTGTAGGTCCAGAGACAACAACCAATCCTGAAGTTGAAGGGCCTAGAGGACTTGAGAAAGAGTGACCATCTTGAACTTGTCCTTACTGAGAAGTTTGTTCAACCAACGCAAGTCCAGGATGGGTCTCAATCCCCAGTCTTTCTTTGGGATCAATAAATTAGGGGAATGCCATCCCTTGTTCCTCTCCGCTACAGGCACCAGTTCTATAGCGCCTTTCTCTAGCAGGGTCAAGATTTCCTGCACAAGGAGCAGATCTGGAAGCTTCAAAGAGAGATTCTGCTGTGGATTGTTGTGCGGCCGCTTTAGGAAGGGAAGGTAGTAGACGTGGGCGATTGTATCCAGAACCCACGCATCCGAAGTAATGGCTCGACATTCTTCGAGATGCTGAGACAGTCTGCCCCCAACCGGCGAACCATGGGACATGGCCTCATGACTGTTTTGGAGCGGCTGCTGCAGTGCCTGAAGGCAAAGACGCAGCTGCCTGAGCAGCTTTGGCTCCTCCATTTCCCTCGACCACCACGGGTACTTTTACGCTGACCCCTTAGGGGGGGTGTGTTATAGAGTGCGTCACGAGGACGTTGCGTACCTGTTCGTCTGGTTGAAGACCTTGATGATGATGCCAGGCTGTCAGGAGTCTTGCGTGGATGTGGTTGATGACGCGAGAAGCCAGCCCAGCTCCCGCCCGAAATGGAACCGGGTTGGAGATGAACCAGCTCCCAACGCCACGAGTCTGCTCACCCCTGATTAACGTGGCGTCAGGACAGTGCAAGCACTGACAGGGGGAGCCTTTCCGGATGACGATACTGAGTCCCAAGGAAGTCTGGATCCGGAAGATGGTAGTCCCAAGGAAGACTGGATCCGGAAGATGGAAGTACCAAGGGAGACTGGATCCGGAAGATGGAAGTCCCAAGGGAGACTGGATCCGGAAGATGGAAGTCCCAAGGGAGACTGGATCCGGAAGATGGAAGTCCCAAGGAAGAGGACACAGTGGAGATTGGTAGGAGGCAGGATCCGGGAAGGAGGGTAGAAGGATGGCTCACAAGGTAGAGGGAGGCTGAAAGTGCAGGCAGACAAGGTACAAGGGCAAGGACCAATTAATGACCACAGGGGAACCACCCAACTCAGAAGAGGGGAAGGGAACCACCCTACCACAGGACAAGGGAAGGAAGGACAAGGCAAGGCAACTGCAGATGTACCCGAGAGTACCAGGAACAAGGGGGACAGGAGTCAGGTAACAGGTAAGGTAGGCACAAGGAACCGGCGAGGAAACACGATCCTAATCAAACTGCGTTGAGACGCAGTTTGAATGAACGACCGGGCTCCTTAAATAGGACTGCCAACCCCTAGGAGGCTTGGAACGCAAGCCGAGCCGACTCCCAAGCGTTGGTTGGCTCGGAGAGAGGCGTGGACCGCAAGGTCCTCCAAAGCGAGTACTCCGTGCAGCGCGCATGCGCGAAGAGCGCGGAATGGCCGCCCGCGCATGCGCTGACCAACCTGCCCAGGAAACCCGGAAGCGCGCGATGACCAGAACAACCCAGGAACCCCTAAGCGAAAGCGCGGGTACAGCCTCCAGGACGGGGCGCGCCGCTTCAAGTAAGTGGACCCCAATGCGGGCGGCGTGACAGGGTGGAGGGAGGAGGAAGAGAAGGAAGAGGAGGAAGAGGAGGAGGAAGAGGAGGAAGAGAGAGAGAGAGAAGAGAGAGAGAGAGAGAGATAGAGAGAGAAAGAGAGAGAGAATGAATTTCTGGTAACACAACTAAGTTACTGAATAGTTATTCTGGTGCCCTGCTCCAAATTTAGAAAGTAACAGGTTCTTAACAAGTAGTGTTTGGCTGCATGATGTGCTCGAGATGTGTTGCCGTTGCCCAGTTAAATAGTGGTGGCTCTTTACCAGGGATTACCTTTGAAGTCATTCCACGGGGGAAACTCCTGAATAGTAATTTTGGATTGTCAACTAAGGGGGGCAGGAGTGACTCAGTCTAGAATAGACTGTGAAAGCTGAGGAATAGAATTAGGAAACAAAACGGTAGACCATGTGGCTATGGATCTGCGGACACATTCTAGGGTATGTTGCAAACTTGGCGCCAAGAAAGAGAGGGGTAGGTAATCATTTGATAGTCAATATTCTGACAGAGATCCGCACTGAAGGGCCCATTTTGCAGCCAGCCAAAGTTGAGAAAAAAGGGAGTTCAACAGAAGGGAATGAGCTCCAAAACACCCTACTCTGCCCTGTGTTCCACAAGAATTCCCTAATCTTCGTATCCGGCATCTTAAAGAAGACCTTTTAATCGCATAGGGGATATTCATAAAGAAATACAATAGCCTCAAGTGAACCACCATTTTCCACAGGCCATCCCTGCCCATCAAGGAGAACAGTAGACCTCTCCAGAATTTCATTGCATCTCCTATGCGCAATAGTGCGCATCCTGCATTATAAAACACAATATATTATGTGTCATGCCCACCGCTACTATCCCTGTCTCTCGTATGCATTTCCTAAAATAGCAGGTCAGGGGTCCCAGTGCCATCGTGAATAGCATTGGTGAAACCGGACCACACTGTCATGTGCCAATCCCAAAGGACCACTGCTCAGAAACCCAGGATCCCATTTTCACCCGGGCTATTATAAAGTCGTCTCAACCACCTCATCATCCCATTACCCACACCAAATGCTTCTAACACCCTAAACAGCCATGCCCTCTCCAGCAAATCAAACACTTTGACCGCATCAAATACCAGATCTGCGGTAGACCGCTACACCAGATCCAAGGTGCAAGCGCTGTGTTAGAGAGAATTCTCAGAAATGTGCTAACCCCCTTCTACCTTAGAGAACCCTAGCTCTTTTGCTGGACTTTAGGACTTTCTAACCTGGAGAGAGTGAGACTCTGACAAACTCCATAGGCATCATCTTTACATTGTGACACACAGCACCTTCAGTGCAGTGGCACAGGGAAGTCTTAGATTTCCCAAAGGTTTAAATACCTTCTGTTGGTAAAACTACCATTGCTAAGAGCAGTGAAGTGAAATTTACTTTACTTACATGTTGTAACTTTCTAGACCCAGCACACACTATC
Source organism: Ambystoma mexicanum (assembly GCF_040938575.1). NCBI lineage: Eukaryota > Metazoa > Chordata > Amphibia > Caudata > Ambystomatidae > Ambystoma > Ambystoma mexicanum. The sequence goes on from NC_090932.1 coordinate 1,573,500,997, forward strand.
TTATCATAGGGTGCTGGAGGGGTTACTTAGTATCCCCTTTGTCAAGTTTCTCATGTAACATTTTTATCTTACCCTTTCTATAATTAACGTCTGGTGGCAGCGGTTTACTTTTTACTACCATTGTGTGTTTTTACAGCAGGCTGCGTTCGCAGCTACAGTAAGGCACCCATGGGTGCTCATTTTGTCAAAATGGCCCAGTCTTCTTTTTTCGCCATTTCGTGTCAGAAAGGTCATTTTTGAGATTTACTCTGCGCGCCAAACCAGGTTTGGTCCCGTTGTTTGTTTCGCCTCTGGCTCCAGTATGTCGGGCAGGAAGTGAGGGAGGTGCCCGAAACTCCCTGTGCTTAATCCCCTTGGTTACAGGAATGCACCCAAAGGTGATTGGCCGACTGGCTGTCCGGCTGTGTGATTGACAGCTAGGCTGGAATAAATGGGAGAAACCTGCATAAAAGGCCAGGCCACTGGACAAAGGAATCCGAAGAGAACTTGAAGACACCTGCTGCAACTCCTGGACCGTTGGTTTGCCCAGAGAAGCCCTAGTGCTGTGCTGAAGCTCCGGATTTGCCTCGACTAGAGAAGCCCTGCAAGGAACACTTCTCCCCTTGAGTTGGTGGGACCAACCAACTCCAAAGTGAACTTGTTTGGACATCCTCTCGGAGCTGGCTGTACTTGCACTGCTGCTGCTGGAACCAAAGTGCCAGGGAGAGGAACAATAAATAGAGTGGATCGCTTTTTAGTCGAACCCGAGCACAAGAAAGATCCCCCGGACTTCCCTGAAGCAGGACTGACCAAGTCTGAGCCACCTCAACATAGTGCTGGACCCCAGATCCGAGGAAAGTCTGAAGTGGTATCCAAGAACTGCAGTGTTGTTATTTGCTGTCAGACGCGAGGAGCTGAAACGCCAAAGTGCCACTGAATTGAAGTTTGCCTATTGCTGCCGCTGACCTTCCCATTGCAGGCAGGAGTCCCCAGACGTCCTCCCTCTTGTCCCCACAACTGAGGGCCAGGAACACTCATATATGCAGAGCAGTACAGAGCCCATTGCTGCCGCTGACCTTCCCATTGCAGTGCAGGAGTCCCCAGCTGTCCTCCCTCTTGTCCCCACAACTGAGGCCCAGGAACACTCATATGCAGAGCTGTACAGGAACAGAAGTCAGCTGGAGCCATTTCTTCTAACCAAAGGTATTGTAAAGTCTAAGAGAACTTACCTTTTGTTGTGTAACCTTACTTGCTCTCAGTTGAGACTTGTCTTGGTTGCCCTTGCAGAGTTGCTTACAGCTCTGCCCCCTCACAAGCTTCCCAGCTTGTGGCCCTTCAAGTGAATCTTATTTCTACAAACCTTTCAAAAACATTGTGCAAGACTTTTACTTACCTGCAAAGAAGATCTTCAGCTCCCCTAGACTTGGTTCAACTAACATTGGCTCTCCTGGCTCCCTGAGAGACTCTTCTTACCTTTGACTCCGTGCCTTTACCTTTCCCCCAGGAAAGGGTTACATTTACTTGACATTGGAAGGTTCAAAAAGTACTTACCTGTTTATGAATTATTTGTTAACCTTTGTTTTATTTATTGTTTTCTAAATGTGCCAGTGATAATTCAATGTCCACAGTGTCCTAGCTACTTAAGTCACCTGAGGGTGTAGGAAGTTTCTGTGTGCCATTTCCAATGGGTATAATCTGATTTAGAGAAACTAAGAGTGTGTTTTGAGGTATATTACAATTGCTACATGTTTTGCTCCCTCCTGAAGAAGGCTTATATAACTGACTGTTAAATAAATTAATAATTGTTTAATCAAGAAACCTTGAGTGTAAGTGTTTATTTGAATAATTGTCACTGTGAAACTGTGTTACAACCCTACTGCTCACATTGACCCCTCTTGAGATGAGCCTGGCTGCTCAGCCACACAACCAACCTGTGTAGTACAGACTTATACCAAAGGTTGAGTTCCTATTGCCAGGTAGTCGAGGTTGCTGCTGTGCACCCAAAGGGTACTCCACACAATCTTGCCTAACACGCTCAGTTCATTGTGGTATTACAGCCCCCAACAAATGCGCACTGCTGACTGCTCATGTGTCAAGCCCAAAGCTTCCCTCAAAGGTCTTGCTGCTGGGATCTTCCCCAAAAAAAGGTTATCCACATTTTGTAGAGAGGTGGGATGATACGACTCACAATGATGAACCTCCACCTCATAAGTATAGTCAAACTCTTTTTAGTTGTGGTACCAGCATTCCTGGGAACTTAACCACCCCCCTTGTGTTTTATTTCTTTGCATAGACCTAATAGCGTGCAAGATCTCCATTTCCTCTGTAGGTGCCTCCAAGCCCTCTCGAAGTTCCCCCCGTTAACTTAAGTAGCCTTACCAGCCTTAACAAATCTATAGATTCTTCCTCCGAGTATATACCTCTGCTAGTCTACAAACATTCATAATAATGCTTGGAACGCCCCGTTTATGTCTTGTTGTGTAACCATCATCTCCCCGTTGCATTAGCAACTCGGGTGATCATTGATCTACATAATTCCCTTTGCACTAACCACGCGAAAGGTGCCCTGGCGTGTCCTCCTCACAGTGAATCTTTATATTCTATTGGTTCTATTCTAACTTCGAAAGACTCCTGGGATTCCTGATGTTTTTTAAATGCCTGTGCGAGCTCTACCCCACCTGCAGTCCCCTCACCAGTTCCCCCTCCAGCCGTGTAATCTCCCGGTCAGTCCTCATCAGGGAATCTTTTAGGGTTTTTGACAATCTCATCGTTTTCGCTATACAGATGCCTCTCATGAATACATTGAATGCTTCCCATTGTATCCCCACGTCTTCCACTGAACCTTCATTTAGTTCAAAGAAAGAGGAAATCTCTTCCTCGAATGTCCTACTAAAGACACCATCAGTTAAGGCTTCCGCTTTTAATCTCTATGACAAGATGGCCAGCCGAATCCGTGGTCTATGAAGGGTTGACAATAGTGGAGAGTGATCAGACAAAATTCCCCCCAAATATTCAGTCTGCGAACCAGTGGAAATGCTCCCTCCTATGATGAATCTGATGTCATCATTCATTTCCCAGGGGTGGCCTCCCATGTGGCCAGGGTATGGCAGTCGCTACCTGATCCGGACTCTGGCGGCGGCTATATGAGGGAGGTCCACATGGGGGGGAGGAGGCGACCCTCAGGGGGATGACATACCATGGGAGAAAATCACATACCCCCATTCCCTTTTAGGGATGTTCCCTCCCTTCCTCATGCCCTGATGGCATAGTGTAACACTCTCCCTCAACCATATGATAAGACCACCTCAAGTATTCCCCAATATCACACAAGGAATGGTATAACTGAGATAAGGATAAGACAGTGAGCAGTAAACGATTACTCCCAATGGAGTCCAACAACACCCTCCTCAACATCATACAAAGAATAACGTGCGAACAACTGAGACGAGAAAGAGGGGTGAAACAATGAACATGACTAAGACCGGATAACCAACACAGCGGTCTAGTCTTTGGAAGTTGTTCACTCATTACGGACACTTTAAAACTGCTGCAGCTGAAAGACAGGGAGAGGGCGCTGCAGAGGTAGAGTTGTGTCAGGGAGAATTCTCTCTTTAGGCTGAATTTCCTAACCTAGTGAGTCCCCCAGCAGCTTTGCTGGATTTCTGGAGTTTGTTTTTTCCTCCTGCCAAGAGTGAGACTCTTTTTCTCCCACTCTTGGACATGTTTATGGTGTTCCTTTGACTGTTAATGTGTTTTATGGGCTATGGGGTCCTTTACTCCATAGGGTCTCATGTGTTTTTCTTATGTGTGTTACCCAGCACCCTCCGTGCAGTAACGCAGGGGTGTCATAGTGACACCCCACCATAGACTCCATACCCTGGGACTGACTACTGTCTGCCAGGGCATGTTAAGTCACCATTGGCTTTACTAGTCCCAAATTATTAAGAGAAACCAGTACAAACCATCATATTGTGGACATACTGGTCGGGGCAATTCGATTGCCCCAGGGTCTGTTAGTCGAGGGGGCACGTCTCCGTCCCCCCTGATCGAGTTTTGGCTGGTGGCAGTGGAAACTACTTTTTATATTCGACCGCAAATATTTTCCTATGGGATTTTCCCATTGTTCGAGGCTACCACCTTTAATTATTTAATTCTCATAGCCTCGAACATACCGCCGGTTTAGTATTTTTTGCCAGGACTCGATTCTAAAATGGCGTCTGTGTTCTCTTCTGTGACTACAACCCAATTCGAGCCCTTTGTTCCACTTTTTGGCGGGCTTCTCCACAGAAGCCTCCAAAAGTGGTGCCACTCTGTCTGGGTACCAAAGGGGGTGTGGGAGGGGGGTTTAGGCACCCTGGACTGAGTTACCTTGGTAACTCAAGTCGCACTCTTGTGTGATTGGCCCAAGTGGTGAGCCGGCCGGCTCACTACTTAGCATGTTTGATTGACAGCTAGGCTGAGTGAATGGGGGTATGCTGCATAAAAGCAGGGCTTTGGGGACTGGAACTTCAGAAGTCGCCACAGGACCTGAGAATCCGACGAGGGAGAAGCTGAGCGGACCTACCACGACGACACCACCAGTGGAGCCCTGCAGAATCGACTCACCACTTCCCCGACGACAGAGAAGATCTCCCGGCTTGAGAGGCTTCTTCCCCTGACTGGTGGGCACAACCAGTTTTACCTTCCTTCTTCGCACCCCAGACCGGTTTGTGGTCGAACTACCCGTACCAAGCACCCTGGCGGCCGGATAGCCACTCACCACTGAACCGCGAATCAACGGACCGCTCCTTGTACCTGAGAAACTCCGTGGCTGGTTTCTTCCCTGGCAGTGCAACGGACTCCTGTCTTCCTCCACGACGAGATCTTCTCTTCCCCCGGACGAAGCACCGACTTGCATCCGCTGCCAGGAACAACTGCCCCCGCTGCAGTGTTCTCACCACTTTAAGGTACCGTGTCCGCCAGGCCTCCCTTTCTAAAGATTGCTACAAGGTAATAATAAATCCTTATCCTTCTGGACTGGGCTGGCCGCCTTGACCCTCTAACTGGTCCCTTTCTTTGGTCCAACTCCTTTTTGAACCGTTACAAGACTTTTGTGCACTGCAACCGTGTGACCTTGGACACATTTCGTTCGATCCTCTGAAAGTGGATCCGTCCTATTGAACTCTAACTTCACGGTTTTACTTTGCCTTCCTCTCTTGTTATGTTCTTGTAAAAGTGTTGGGATCTGTTTCAACTTGTTCTCTGCTTTTCTCTCCCTTTTAAGAAAACGAACTATTAGAATGCCATCTACGTTAAGCGCTCACCGCTGTCTGAAAATAAGTGGGGCTTTACTTAAGACTTGTCTAATATTCTTTTAAGGGAGTGTATATCTTTTAGTGACCGTGTTTTTGAATTGCTTACTATTAGTGCCTGTGTGTTTTTCTAGATGTGGTTTTTAAATAAATAATTATATCTCTTTTACACCAAGCCCTGGTCAGTGTTTACTTGTTCTATTGTGTTCTCTTGACCTATTGTGAATACTCTGTATACTGCCTAACTCTTCTTGAGGGAAGTCTGACTGCTCAGCCACAGCTACCAAGTGAATCTGTGTGGTACAGACTGCTACCAAGTGGGTTTACTGCCAAACACCTGTAGTCTTAAATCTTTTGCAGTGGTCCCAAAGCCAGAGGGAACTGCACAGGTTTCTGCCTAACAAGTTGTACCACGGCCAGTGCTGACACCAAGAAAGCTGAGGAAAAGCACGCCGGGGAAAACAAGTGACCGACCGCAGATGGCGAGAAGAGGAACCAAAGTGTAGAAAACCCGCCGCCTGAGAGGCAGAGGAAACGGGAACTGTGCATGGCAGAGAAGGGAACAGCGAAGGCAGAGAGGCTAATGGGATGCATGCCGAGCCAACAGACTGAACTACACAGACACAGAGACGCGAGGGACACTTAAAGTACCCGGAATGCCCAGGGAAGAATGACAGGTTACTGGGTTGCTAAAAAGTGTTTGCCGCTCTCTATTAACCCGAGAGACCCAAAGAGACGCCTGTGAAGAGGTCAACAGATTTATGAAACATGCCACGACCAGGGCACTGAACCCATATCTGAAAGGAGAAAGCAAAGCCAATGTGAATGGTTTGAGAGAAGGGGCAGAGTCCCAACATATGAAGGAAGAAGCAAATATCGACAGAAACTTTGTTAAACTAGGGTTGATAAGCCAGCATTGGGCAAATGTCATTTTGTGTATAAAAGAAAAAGTAACTGTACAGAAGTCCTGGCAGGAGAGTATACCAGGTGAGGCCAAGTGTTTGCAAAGAAACTGCAAGCCGAGTGTTTGAAAGACTTCATAACAGTCCTTCTGAGGAGAGCATACCAGGCAAAGTCAAGTGTGTGTTATAAACTACAGTGAAAAGAGAATCCTCAGAGAAGACACATGCCCTCAGGATTTTTAACTGCCTTGAATGTGATGAGAAATCTGGGGAAGGGTGCCATTTCCCCGGAAACTGTGCACATCCCAAGAGAAGCAAGTTATTCTCTTGGGTTACAAGGAACTTGGTTATTCCTGGTTGGAACACATCTGGGGAAGGGAGCTATTCCCTGGAACAGTGAACATTGTCCACTTGGAACCTTTTGTCCAATGTATCCCTTTTGTGTTGGATTCAAACAATTTGTGCACTTTTGAGAACCAGAGACAATATCCTTTGCACCTTAGTAGTTTGAGGGCCAGGATAGGATTTCAGAGACAGGACTTCTTTTTGCTTTGGACATCTTAACAAAGAACAGACCCATTTGTTTTGGTTCAGGTAGGGAAACCCCTCCTAAATTGGGGATAGTGAGGCATTTTCCAACTCCTTTATTATTTTAAATAAAGGTTTATTACCAAAACATGAGTTCTCTGTGTCCGGGGCTCATTCCCGACTCCTCACACTCCTGCAAACAAGTAATCCAAATGGGAATAAGAAGCATGAACCTTCAAGTAATAAGAGTACCCACACGTCGTCCCATTATTTCCCCCCAGATAAAAATACCCGCTCTGTGACCTCACACTATCGCCAACACTGAGGGAGAAGTAATCTTTGCTGTCCACATTTGGGGAATATGAATTAACAACACAGCATTTACTCCCTCCAACGCTATCCAACACATTATGGTTTGCCCCTCCTCATCCCTCATTAGTTTCTCTACTGTTATTGGCACCCCAGGGGCTATCCAAATTAAAACCCCTTGCAATGGACGAATACGAAGACCCATACACCATCCCGCCCACTTTAGTTGCCAGACATCCAGATCGTTCCCCTTTAAATGAGTCTCTTGAAACAATGGCAACTGTATGCCTGTGCATTTCTTTCCACTCTTCCCCAGGCCCTGCATATTCCACATGCCCGTATGAATCAGTCCTTATACCCCTGCATTTCCACAGTATTGACATATACTTCTCGCCTCCCTTCCTGTTATCAATCTTTCCTCCCGCAACAGCTTGACGATATGTCAATTACACTTTTAACTGTTTTTTTAACTCTCCCTCTACCCCTCTCCGACACCCCTCCCTCCTTATCCCCCCCTTCCTCCTAAAGCATCCCAACTACAAGCCCCCAACTGCACCCCCCTCCACCCTTGAAACGTTGACCTTTCAGTGCCTCCATTAACCTTCCTAGGGATGGTTGACTGTGGGGTCTGAAGGCTAGACCTAGCTCTAGGTCCTGGCCAACCGTCCATAAGTCCTTCCATTCCTACATATTCCTCTGTTCCCTCAGAGTTCAATACTCTGAACTCATGTCATCAATGCTTAATGGCCCTTGTATTGCTGTTATGGCTTTCTGAGTCTCATGTGACTTGGGCTTGCGCAGTCGCTTCCTTCCCTCCAGTGTCTTGCCTAGCTGCACTCAACGTCAGAGTGTCCAACCAGTGGCAGGCGTCCCATGGTGACATGAAGAAATGCGATGCCCCGTCCGCAACCACTGAGTTTTGCAGGGAAAACCCTGTATCGCAGGCTTTTGTCATATAGGCGCTGCCGTATCGAAGGAGTGCCTTTGTTTCTGGACTTCCTGTGCTAAGGCCGGGAATATGAGGATCTTAGCATTCCCAACATCAAAGCAACCATGTCTGCCTGAAAAATCAGATTGCCACTATCGATCGGGGTATGCCCCCCAGTGGTGGGGGTCTGCTTGGAACTCCATGCATTTCTATTGTATTAGTTTTTCCATGTACAGTTCTGCGCTGGGACCTTCCACTCCCTCTGGTACTCCCAACAACCTTATATTACATCTGCGGGAACCCCTCTGCATCTTCTGCTTTCAGCTCCAGGGCCCTTGTTGCCCCCACGAAGAACTTCACCTGGTTCTTCAGTAGGGTCAGCTCATCTTTCAAACTGCTCACACTTTGTTCCACCTCTGTCACTCTTTCACTAACCTTCCGCAGGTCGGCCAGTACTAAGGAACCGTCCCACCCCCACCTCTTGGATCTTTCCTTCTAGCGATGACCTGGACTCCTGGATCGCTGCCATCAAGTCTTCCATAGTAACTTTCCCTGCAAAATCAGGGCTCCCACTGTCCGTGTTCGCCTCCTTCATTGTGGATTTTCCTGGCATAGGTTGTACCCCTGTGTACTGGTCCATCTTCTGTTGGCCCCCCAACCATTATGACCTCTGTGGATAGTGGGTCATTTAGCAGGTCTGCGCGCCACTTCTCCTATAACTAAATCCATTCACAAGTTGTGGGATGCGTTGTAATCCTGTCAGTTGTTAATGTTGCTAATGTTAAAGGTATTTGTACCTCGCACTGTCACCACCGGAGTGGTCCCCAGGTGCTCTGGCGGATCCGAAAAGGGGAGTGCATAGAAAATCGGGGAGTGGAGGGGTTAGTAGGGTGTAGTGGGGAAAAGGAAAGTGCGAGTTGTGATGTCGTGCTGGCAGCTTCAGTTCGGTTTGCACCATTTGCTGAGCTTAAGTTCGGTTTTCGGGTTGGTGCGAATTCCCGTGTGCTGTTGTGCTAGGTTATGTGCTGTTAGTCTATTGCAGCAATGTGGTGAAGTGCATGCGGGTTGCACTGCCGAGAAGTGGGTGTGTGAATTTCTGTATGGGAAGTGTATACAGAAAGTTGAGAATTGGGATCGCCTGTTTTCCTTACCTCTGTCCTTGCTTTTCTGTGCTCAACATCTATGATTATGCCTGAGTGTTTGGAGTTGTATTTTGTCCGCCTAGTTGGCAGGTCTGTTGAGGAATGGCAGTTTTCCTCGGCGTTACTCTAGTGGTAAGTGTACCTGGCTTGTGCCTGTGTATTGCCCATCCTTGGTTTGTGGCTGTTTGTGCTCGAGGATTCTGGTCCCTCCCTGCCTATCTCGAGTGGGGAATCTTACCCATCTAGTTTTCCTCTGTGGATTAGCGGAATGTGGACATGGGTGGTTGGGGGGGATTCTTCCCACCCACCCCCATATTCTGGGTTAGGGAAGATTCATTTAAGGTTGCGGCTATGCTTCCTACTGTTTCTGGGGCAAAGGGTCAGGTTGAGTAGTTTTCTGAATTCCAGATGATCCTTGGTGTTGCGCACGTTTTCTGATGGGTGATTCCAGGTTATTGCTGCCAGGTGAGAGAAGGATGATCCTCTGAATTTTCTTTTTATTGTATGGTTTTGAGAGAATGTCGCCGCTTGATCTGAGAGGTTTTGCCAGATGGTAGACTATTTTCTCGGTTGCCAGTCATTTGGTCGAAAAAAATTGGTCGACCAGACAAATGGTCGAACCAATTTGATCGAAAACCAAATGGTCGAATTTTTTTTTTTTTTTTTTTTTTTAACCCTTTTTTTTTTTTTTGGGGGGGGGGGTCCCCCCCCCCCAACCCCCTTTTTTTCTCTAAAAACCCCTTTTTTAACTAAACGAAAACCGAAAAAATAAATATATAAATAAATAAAAAATTCGACCATTTGGTTTTCGACCAAATTGCGTCGACCAAATTGCAGTCGACCAGTTTTTTTTCGACGAGTTGACTGGACACCTATTTTCTCCTTTAGGAACTCTGCACCTTGGCCGCCAATTGCTCGGTGTGTTAATCACATCGTTTTGGACTTTATTTGCTGTTTTATTGGTAGCCAGTGTAGCAGTTTTATAGTTGGGGTGATGCTGGGGTGTCTGTGTGCGGGTGTGGGAGCGGGGGGAGGGATTTTGTGACGCCGGTCCTCCAAGTGACTCCAGTCTTTCTTTTCCCGCTTTGTTTTGATCACTCTTCGGGGGGGGTGGAGGGGGGGAGGGAGAGGAGGTTTGATTGCGGGCGCTTTCACAGCTTTACATAAGCCGGTTACTGAAGGGGGCCCCTGCCTCATGCGTTCACTGAGCCTTACTACTGTCTCCTCCTCTGCAGTGCCTTCGAATGCCTGGGCTCCATGATGAAACTCACCACCTTCGTTGCTTGATAAGCCCTCAGCAGTCCATTCTCTGCCTGCGATACACTACCTCTGCCGGCCTCCGTGTGCTCAAACCCACTGTTCTTCTCTGCCGTAGTCCTTCCCTCGCTCTCGCAGTGCAGAGTCCAGGGCCTCCACCTTGGTCTCTGTTTGAGGGTGCATTCAGCACCCTGCTCCCCGAATCTCTAGCATGGGTCAGGCGCACTCAAAATGGAAGTTGGCAGTTGTCTTTGTCGGTCATCGCTTACTGATCTTGACCATATAAGGAAATTTAACACAGGATTTGCACTGGGCGGCTCTGGAGCACAAGCTCAGCACGTCTTCATCAAGTTGCATGCTATGCCCCCTGGGAGCTCTTCAATTGTAACTGTAAAGTCACCAGACGTTGTCTGTGTGTGGTGATCTTCGCTGGAACTCGCCTTGCCCCGCCCTGTGACGTGTCCCAAAGAGGCTTGCATCAGTGCTTTCTGCATTCTCCATCGCCATGGGTTGCACTCAGCTCCTGGACCCGACTGGAAGAATCCTTGCACCTGCAGCTCCTGAGCACCTCTCACCGGAAACTAACGGCAGGAAATCCAACCTCCACCTCTTGTTGACCCATCCAGTCCTCTGGAAAAAAACACAGTGAAGTGGGGGCTGGGGGAGAGCGGGAGTAAATGAACGCAAAGCATTTGTCTCCCCTGTACTCCATAGGATAACATTGAGAACAAGTCTCTTTGTATCTTTCCATTCCACTTTTTGTCGTAGCACCCGAGCAGTGTAACCAGAAAGATAATGACACATTTGTACTGATCAGTAATTTAGTTGCATTTCGTCGCTTGAATATTTCACCAACACATGTATAAATTGTGTGGGGAATCATTGTGACTTTTGAGTACTAGGCCCCACTCTTCATAGGGGATGGATTTCTGAAGCTAGGGCATATTCTTGCGACTGGGTTCCATCTTACTGCATCATGTACCTTATTTTAAGTCAATGAATGCATTTTAGATCCTATGGTGACCGTATGTATGTTTATTATTGAGTGTTTTGTGATATCTCCCGCTTGCTTAACTTCTTAGTGTGCGTTTTGGGCCTAGAATAAACATAGTATTTTTGTACATTCTTGTCCAAATTGAATGATTGTGTGCTTCACTGTGTAGGCTCATTGTGGACCCCAGGATTCCATCACTCTCCTGAGAATAGCCTTGATTGCTCTCCATTTCTACCATGATTGGGTTTTGGCCAACCTCTAAACTAGAGTGGCCTCCTAAAATCTGTCCATTAGGCCAGATTCTAGAAGTCCATCTTAACACTACCAAAACTCCTTGAGATGGGTGTTCGAGGATTAGGAAGTCACATTCCCGAATCCTATACACCTCCTCCCTCAACAAACCCATTTCCTCCTTTGGCTTGGACACTCACATTCGCTGTCAATACATCGATAATTTCCTCCTTCCCTGCCTTCACCTCACCAATCTCCCAACCCATAACAAACTGTCTCATCACCATATGCCACTGGATAGCTCTATGCTACCTCAAGCTAAACTCTTCGAACACAGAGGTCATCCTCCTCTGTGCCTCCAAAGTTACTCTACCTCTCCCAGATCTTTTCCTCTGACTTCTTGACCCCTCGCACATGACTCGCAACCCTAGGGCTCTCATTAAAAGCAACCTAAAACTCTACCAGTTCATCACAGACACTGGCACTGCAGCTAGTCAATCTCGTAAACATTAAGAAATCATGCCCACATCTTAAGTACCACCCAACTAAAACCCCCATCTGTATTCTTGTTCTCAGAAAACTGGACTACTGTGCAAGCCCACTTCTTTGCTCCTCCTAACAAAGTACAAAACGTTATGAGATGCACCTTTTTCAGCTTACTCAGATCTACCCCACTACCACCTACCATCACCCTGTTGGATGAGTATGAAAAAAAATCACTCCATGGTCTTGCACCACCACTCGCTCACTGAATGTATCTCACTACACAACCCATCGACTGTCGCCTTCTGCTTTTGCTCCATCTCCCTACATGCACCACTCCACTGCAGTGATCTTTGTCTGGCAAGCAAAACATCCTTTCAGAGGAACTCTTCAAAAATGAGCTCGACATACACCTGCAAGCAATGGAAGGAACTCCCAAAACCCACCCACCCCCACTAACTCCCTAACCCACCACCCCTGCAGTCTGACCTCTGGACTACTCTATGGAAATTGTCAATATGTAAATTCTGGCCTCAGCTCTCAATGTAAAACATTTTGTAATGTCCTCCAGTTGATGGTTCTGGTACCTACACTTACCCCTTTACCATCCAGTCTATGTCATTCAAATCAACAATGCTCTTATGTAAATGCACCTCACCCTAAGACTGCCTCTGCTCTGTTACTGCCTACTTTATAAGGTATTTCTTTCGAAATTGACACCCTCTTCTTAAATAAATGAAACAGACAGCAACAGCATAAGCACATGCCTTTTATAAAGATGCAGGTATGCAGTCGAGAGGAACCATTTATGCACCCCTCCCAGCCACCTGTCAAAAGGTGCAGCTGATTCACACAACATGTAATACTACTGTCTGGCAGTCCTTGGCCGTAAATCCAAAGTAGTGTGGGTATCAGGGCATGCCTTTCCACTCACTCATTCAATGGCTGCAATAACCTTTCTTTTTGTTAGTGTGCAAAGTCCCACTTGTCGTGAGAAACCTGAAGGTGTCTCGCCCGCTAGTCCCCAGGGATCTATCATCCAGGTGGCCAGGACACAGCCATCGCTATTGGATCCAGTTCCTACGGTTGGACCAGTGCGGGAGGATCACCTGGATGAGGGGTCTTCGGGGAGTGGAAGTGGGACACCGAAGAGTGAGACGCGGTATCCCCTTTCCTGGTCAGGCAAGGTCGGGCAATTACTAATTCTTATACACAACTGACTCCCATCACACTTCCCCACACGGATAAAAGGCGGAGCGAGAAAAAACACACGAGGAAGCAGCAGTTCCAATGTGGCCATTTAACACGAGGAGAAAGTCAGCGAGACTGAAGAGGGTTGCAAGGAGGGACTGACCTCTAGGCACTGCTATTTTTACGAGCCTTGGAATGTGAGAAGCCTAAGACCGGGAACTGGGGCTGAAGAAACCTACATTGTGCATCAAAAGGTATCTGGGGCACTCTGTGTCGGTAACCCAGGCCAGGAGGAGCGATTGCCGCCGTGGTACTGTCCTTGGCTCCTGCAAGAAAGCCACACCAGTAAAAACAGCACATCCGGTGAGTCGGAGAAACCGATAAGAAATCAGCTTGTGTTTTAACCAGGGTTGGAAGCGGCAACATTGTATGAAGCCATTCGTAATGTACGGTGTTTGAGGCGCATGTGATGCGAGGCACGATCAAGTGTAAAATAAAGGAGGGAATGTACTTTGAAAAAGCTGAATAAAAGATACTGTGTACAGACTGGTCTGGCACCACGTGGGTGCTTATTTGAAGGTCCCGTTTAGGTATCCACTTGGATAGCAATTGCATGGTGAAAAGAGAACTTTGTATCGAAGTCGTCATGCAACGGGTATTGTTAAACCCCTGTGCACATTTAAAAGTCTTAGATAGTATAAAGAAAGCCAATTGGCCCAAGCCCGGCTCAGGGAGACTTACTGAACCTGGTTTTGGTTAAACAGATCTGAGCCCACAAGAGGGGGATCCAACGTTGAACTTGGTTTACCACTAAGGGATCTGAGCCTGGCTGAGGGGGTTCCGGGGTGAACCGTGAGTCACCCGAGAAGGACATTTTCAGAATCGTAAAATAAGGGCATCTGAGCCCGACTGTGAGGGATTCAGGGAGAGACACCCAACTCATATAGTGATAAGAAGAAATTAACTTTATATTTTTGTTTTGTACATCAGGCCCTCCACATCAAGAGACTTTGATGGAAAAGAGACTTGAGCACATAAGGCCCCGATGCTGAACTTGGAACAGCATCCTCATGTCAAGGAAGCCAAAGCGTGCGCTTTGCTTGAGTGAACCGCCTTGCCCCGGGCTGAAAACATGGGGATGGGAGGCCAACAGCCCAAGTATCCCGACTTATTATTTTGTGAACACTTCTTTCTTTTTCATGGACAATACCCCCACACTATTTGTAAAGTAGCAGTAAAGATTGGCAATAGGTTTTTTTTAGTATAGACCGTTTTATTTTTGCTGTGATGTATGTACTTGGGAGAAGGGGTAGAATATAGGGATGGATTGTGGAGTGTCCAGCAGCTTAATAGAATGTTATGCTTTGTCTAAGATCAGTTGGCTGAAGGACTACTGGACACAGGTTGGGGGTCTTTATTATCCATGTAACTTATAATATATATCAACCCTTCAATGCGTGGAGGCCATCATTACATTGATGACGAGGATTAAAAGTCCCTGGCAGACCCCCAACACATGGAATGGAATGGTAGCTGTAATTTCAAGCACTGGAAACTGAGAAGCAGATGGAAGAGGAGAAAGCACTGCTCTAATAGTACTTTGTACCTAAGGATAAAGAAGGCTGCTGTCCCCCTGTGAGTGAAGGGAGAATCGTGGAAGAGAGAGATTAATCGCCCGGTGATACGCGGTAAGCAGCTCTTTTGAGCGTAGTAGCATATAAGCAGGAAACTGACTTCGGCAGCGTTACGTTTTGACATTGAAGGAAACTGGATTTGGTGATAATTAAACGCGCTTATATGTATGGTGATGGCGCTTGCGACGTGAAAGTGAAGGAATTGACATTACTTGAACAGCCGCTGCAAAGTTGTGAACATTTGAATTCTGCACGCAATGCGCCCAACAGTACTCAAGCATGTCGGTGTGGAACTCTGGAGCAGGATTGAGACGTGTGTACACTGGGAGTGCGTCTGTGTATTGTGAAGTGTAACAGTGACGCTCGCAAAGGAAAAGGGAAGGAGTCATCAGTAAAGACCCAGTTTCCCATACAACGTTGCGGAGAGCGCATCTGCCCGTGTCATATGAAATAACACGGCGGCGCTCGCAAGGGAGAAAGGTGTCCTCAGAAGAGACACAGATTTCCATGAGAACAAGTATTTTATAGCAGCCCGTTTCGTCAGGAGATCAGCTGTTGCATATTGGAAGTGCCAGAGACTACAAGTAAGGAAGTAGCGGGTGTTCCCAGGGACCCCAGGGGAAGGCGCACACGCTCAGCTGATTGTTCTGTGTTCAAAGGAGACTGACTAGCCAGATGGTGAGAAGGTGAATTATTTTACAACATGGATTGCACTTCGCAAGTGTTGGCCAAAGGGAGCACCTACAGGGTTAACTCCACACGAAGTCTTGCAGGCACTTACCAGGTGACCCAAGTACTGTTTAAGTAAAGAAGCAATCCAGGGGAAGTGTAGATAATGGATGTGGCAGGTGTTCCAGGTCCTCCCATGTTTATGGCCAGCCCTGGCCCAGTAAAAATAAAGTGGGCAGCGTGCAAGAAGGGTTTCCTACATTATATAAGGGCAGCATGTGGGAACAGTATTTCGGTGGAACGCAAGGTATCCCTTCTCATGCATTTTATTGGGTATGAAGGGCAAAGAATTTATGAGACACTACCTGACATTCCGGATGTGGATCAGGAAAGTGGGATTAATGAATTTGACATGCGTTGGGAAAGCTTGACAATCGAGCCAGTACTGTTCTAGAAAGGTATCATTTTGGAGTAATAGAGCAGCGAGAAGGAGCGTGTGTGGAGGAATACATTACAGCATTACGTCATCTTGCTTTAAGTTGCAAATATGACGAGAAACTTGACTAACACATACGTGATCAGTTTATGATCCATTGTTCAATTGATAAGATAAGGGAAGAGATATGGTTAAGGGATGAGCCTGATTTGGAAGAGGTGATAGTGATAGCGAAAAGAGTTGAGCACACTATGCAATGTGTAGCTAAGTTGTCAAGAAAAGAATGCAAGTCCATGCCTAATGAGATTGAGAGTGGATGATTCCAAAAAAGAAATATAGAAATGTGAGGAAGAAGACAAAATATAAGTCTTTTAAAAGTGTTGAGAAGGGAAATGATAGAAATAATAGAGCGAAAGGTACCAGAAGGAAGGAGAGGTTGTATTTCCGTTGTGCCAGCTCGAGTCATTTTGCCAATTCCCCTGTGTGTGCAGGTAGAAAGATAATGAGCAACAAATGCAAGAGGTGGGGGCACTATGCAAATTGTTGCAAGAATTATATATTGGGAGGTGGAAGAAAAGTACTTTATGTGGGTGAGGATATACGACAATCATCTGGTGACGAGGAGTAAGAGCGGGTTGAGATTGTTACCGTAAACATGGTAATGTGTGCCTAAGAGGAAGACTGCGATAGTCCATTTGCAAACATTTGTGTAAATGGTAAGGTAGTTCGCATGATGGCAGAAATTGTCTTTGATGTCACAAGAAGTGTGTGAGGATGTTGTTGGTGAGAAAATAGAGAATTTGATGCCATCAAGACAAAAAACCTGGCGGGTAGAACTGTGGAAAGATTAAAGTTATAGGATAGTTTCTTGCAGTATTTCAATTCAAAGGGAGGGAAACACAAGGAAAAGTGTATGTTATGAAGAGTGGTGAGATGCTCCTTGGGTGGAGGGAACAAAAAGGGTTAAGAATAAGACTAGATCCCAATCCACAGGAGCAAGTGTTGAATGTAACTGAAAGTTTTCCAGAAGTATTTTCCTAAAGGGTTGGATGAGTTAAGGGGATGGTTCACAAATTGTCATAAAGGAGGGGAGCAGGACTGTGGGGGTAAAGCTTTGTCCTGTCCCGATGGCTCTCAGGGATGGGGTGCGTAAAGAGCTTAAAAAGTTGAGTGAGGCGGGTATAATAGAACCGGCAAAGAGTGTCTAGTGGATATCGCCTTTGGTTATTGTGAAAAAGCCCAGTGTGTGGTGGCGGAGAGGCATACGTTACCCAACATGTCCAAAATATTAGCCATGATTGGTAATGCCAAGTATTTTACTAAACTTGATATAGCTTCAGCATACCACCAGATACAGCTTGACCAGTCATCTAAAGAGCTCACAGCATTCATCACTCATGAAGGAGTCGATCAATTCTGTTGGATGCCTTTAGGCTTAGTGTCGGCATCTTATGTTTTTCAAAAAGTAATGGTCAAATTATTGGGCGGCATGGAAGGGGTATGGTGTTTTCAAAACGACATCTTGGTGTGTGGTGAGACTTAGGAAACCCATGGAGAGAATGTGAGGAAGGAAGGTGGTGAGAGTGTTGGGACAGAAGGGCATAACATTGAGCACAGAAAAATGTACTTTTGGAAAGAATGCTGCGGAGTACATGGGGCATGAGATATTGGTGGAAGAAAGAGTTGGTGGAAGGCATCAAGAGGGTGAGATCACCCAAAGATAAGGGGGAACTACGTTCATTTGTTGGCATGATAAAATTTTATCACAATTTTGTGGAAAATTTTGCTGATAAGGTCACCTGAATGAGGGGTTTGTTGAAGAAAGGAGTAGAGTTTGACTGGGATATTTGATGTGCGGAGGAATTTGAAAATATAAAAGAGGAAATCAACATGGCCAAGGCATTGACGATGTTTGATACGAGGAAGAAATATACCATATCTGTAAATGCCAGTGAAGCTGGTATTGGTGCAGTGTTGACTCACATTAGAAAGGATGGTCAGGATATGATTATAACACATACATCAAGGAGGCTAAGGGGAACCTGAAAATAATTACTCAGTCCTAGAGTAAGAGGCTTTAGCCTGTCATTGGGGAGTTGAGAGGTTTCGAAATGTTGTTTGGGGAATAGAGTTTACCATAAGAACCGAACATAAACCTCTCAAGTCTATCTTTGAGAAGAAGGGTTTGGAAAGAGTGTCAAGGATAGTGTGTTGGGTGGCCAGGTTACAAGGTCATACGTTTGATATAGAAGCTATCTCTGGAAAAGAGAATGTAAATGCTGATCATGTGTCTAGACTGTGTGAGGTGGATGGTGAAATACATGGAGGCGTGACAGAGGATAATGTGATAGATATGGTTTATGTGTCACCTGATGGTGTTATCACCCGTGGAGAATGGGTGGAGGCATTAAGGTCAGATGAGAATTGGGTGCGTGTCATGCAATTTGTTCGGGAAGGATGGCCCGAAAAACCCGAAGAGAGACCTTTGAGCGGAAAGGAGAGGTCATTGTGGGAAGCGAAGTTCGTGTTCAGTGTGAGAGATGGGATTTTGTATTGGTGGGATCGAGTGGTGGTCCCTGGTGCTCTACGGAAGAGGTTGGTGGAAATTGGTCATGAAGGACATATTGGAGTGTATAAAACCAAGGGAATTATCAGAGAGGACTATTGGTGGCCAGGTTTCGATCGTGATGTAGAAAGGATGTTGGGAAAGTGTGTTGAATGTGAAGTATCTGGTAAGAACCTGGTGACAAAGTGACAGCCAGTTGTGAATGTTGGTGCACCATCTGGTGTATGGACTGATTTAGCCATGGACATTGCAGGGCCGATGGAAATGGGAGGTGGCCATGGTAGGTTCGTTGTTGTCATTGATTTGTTTTCAGGTGGACAGAGTTTAAGATTGTGAGGGAAATAACAGCCCAAAGTATGGTGGACTTTTCACAAAAAGTTTTTGGGGGAGAGAGAGGGTTTTCCAGTTTCTATATTGACGGACCACGGGAAACAATTCATAGGTGGATATTTTCAAGAATATCTGAGGTTGTGTGGGGTGAAACATAAGACGACAGCGTTATACCAACCCCATACTAATGGGATGGTAGAAAGAATCAATTGTTGTATTATGGAAGCTGTGCGCATGAGTGGAGGGTGTGGAAAGGACAAAAAGAGAGAGAGAGCTATATGCATTACGGTTGGCACCCCATGTCAACACTGGAATGAGTGTGTTTGAGTAGAGAGGAAAAAAACCCAACACCAAAGTGTCAACACCATGGTTAGGAAGAGCTTGTGAGCCCGATTGTGTGGTGAAAGAGGTGAGGGAAAGGATGATCAGGAAAAAGAGTGAGTGGGTGAGAAAAAACAATGACAAATCAGCAAGGAAGGAACTCAAGGTTGATATAGGAGATTGGGTTTGCATCAGAAAGGAAGCAATTAAAAGGAAGGGGGACCTGATATATTCTGAGCCAGCGCGGGTGACGCATTTATTGAATGGTGCAGTGAAGGTTCAGGGTAGACAGGTTTGGAATTTGTCCACAGTTACGAAGGTGGAGATTAAGCCGGTGCAGAGGTATGGGGAAGAAGAGTAAATATCACGTCTGCACTGACATCATGCTTGGATTGTGTAATTGACCAGGTTTTGTGCTTTCATGTGCAAATATTCCACTGTGCAACTCACACATTTTTAAATTTCATTGCAATGTGTTATTATTATTTTGATGGTCATAGTTTAGATTTAGGTTTAGATAGGCGTTTTTCACTCCCTTGTGAAAGTTCAATAAACACCCTTGAACTGTGGTCACTTGTGTCTGGCTTGCTTCAATACCATGACTTCCTTACACCGTTAAGAGTACAAACTAATCCTCATTCGAAAAAAAGCAAAGCACTAGTCCCAACAGAACATGCAAATGAACGTGCCAATTCAAAGATGAAGAACCATTCCAACGAAAGCCAAGCAAACTGTTTACACAAATCACAACCTAAGAAACATTTCTCAAGAAGAGGTATCCTCACCCTGAGGAGCAGACTGATCCATGGGTGTGGGCGCGAGGCTGGAGGCAAGGCTAGGGGCCAGGCTAAGGCCAAGTGTGGAAAGTGCAGGTATCACAGGAGGCAGGGCCTTCACCGGTTCCATTACCGGCACTGCCGGGACAGTGCTGATAGGATTGGCCTGGATCACACTAACAGGTGTGGATGTGGGTGATAGGATCAAATAAGGAGCTGGATCTCGGTATTCAGACAGGTCGATTTGCTTCCCCAGGCTGGGGCGTGGAGGCTCGCAGGTAGTTAGATGATGATACATGGCCAGCAAACTTTCTCCTAGACACTTCCATCTGCAACAAAACAGTACCACGGTCATTACAACAGAAAATAATCATTCCTTCATGTTACCATAGCTCTAACCATCCTTTTCATACACTCTTGAAATTGCCCAAAACGATTACCTATAGTAGGTGCTTAAATTGCCATACTCTGTGTCACCAGGAAACCAGTTGCTTAGTCTTTGGCTTTCATTTACAAAACAAAAATCTTGAAAGCATTGTCTTGGTTAATTTAAAAGAAAATGGAATGAAAGCATCATATATTACTACTTTCCTGTGGAGGATCCCATAAAGTGATCCTAATTTACCCTAAACTTGCTTTAAAAAAAAATTGTGTTCACAGTTTAAAATGAACTTAAGGATAACACATTTGATACAAATAATCATATTAAAAATATACATTTTTACAAAATTAATTTCCATAAAAGGTAACAGGCAATCTATAATCTTAATTTCTTTTAGAAGTTAATTAGTATTATAAATGGGTTCTCCCAACAATTCAAGGATCGTTATTAACACCTGAACAAGTGAAAATGTAAGAGGTATTCAATTACTGCTCATTAGTCGCGGCCATAAAGTCTAACTAGACAGATTCTGGATTAATAACAAATTTATGAAACACTACCATACGCATTTCCATCGCAGTTTAAACGTGTTTTAATTTATTTATTTTTACATTTGTATAGCGCACATCAGCCCAAAGGCATTGCAACAATGTTACTTGTGGTAAGCTTAGTTACAGATGCGATGCATACATTTAGAATGGAATCAGTGTCAGGTCATACGAGTACAATCATTCAAATACATACATTATGCCGATACATACAATATGATAATCCTAGGCATGAGGTAGGAAGACGTTGTTCTTCGGACGTTGGATGGGTTTCAGTTGAAGAGCATAGTTTTCACAGCTTTGAGGAATGCTAGGTGAGAGACTTCTCCTCGCAGGGGTGATGGTAGGGCGTTTAATTGCAGAGCTGATAGGTATGGGAAGCTAGCACCTCCTGCTTGAGTTCTCTTGACTCTGGGAATTACGAGCGTGTTTGCATAGGGTGTTCTAAGCTGTCTTCCTCCCCGCAAAATCAATGAAACCTATTTTTTGCCTCAATTTCACCACATTGATGCAATGTCCCTAGCTAGTTTAAATGTAAATGCATACAAATATAATTTATCATCATAAACTTTATTTCGGTTAATCATCCATACAAGTGCATGTATTAAAAACCAATAAGTTCTTGAGTAAAACCAGTAAATTAAAAAAGACATATACAATTAGATAGAAATATTTGCATTAAAGTTCAAGTGCTTTACAAAGATTAAACAAAATGTAAACTAAGAGCTCTGGTAGCAATCAAGTTAAATGCTAACCCACAATTGTTGAGCGTGTGTAATAAAATAGACTATATGGTGAAAGATTCACTGAGTCCATCAGATCAGATCCTACTGGGGAACAGAAGACGAGAGTCAAAGGCTTGCAGCCTTTTCTGTGTACGGATTTTGCGCCCCTAGTAGCCACCCTCTGTGAATATAATGTGCCGTAGCATGCACAATATGTAGATCTGGGCTCAAAAGCTTTATAGCCCTATTGGAGTCGCGGACACCGGATTCTTTCAACATTGGCAACAAATATATTTTTTTCAACGTAATTGTTCTAGTGCAAAACAGGAAATGCAAAACTGTTTCATTACCCTCCTTGCACAAAGGGCACATACTTGTGTTGACAAATAACCAACTGGGCAAAACAAGTGAAGTGGAGAATCCCCAAACGAAAGCGTAAGCACAAGGATTTTTCATAAGCTGGATAAATATCATCTAGGTATAACTTAAACCCATGTTGATGCCTCTGATCGAGAAAGCTGGGGCCAAGTTGCAAGCGAGAGGCATCGACCAACAAAGTGTTGCTGCCCCTCTGCCTGATCTTAAACCCCAATACTCTGTATCAAAGCGGGCCTAACGACATCGGGATAGTTCCACAGGTCTGTCAAGTCAAGGTCCCGGAGTGTGTTCCCAACATGGTATGACCATGAAAGTCTCCAACCACCCACCATGTCTAGGAGATGTACTGCCTTCCAATATCTTTCAGAGCCGCAACTCTTCCACAGTCTAGCCCAAAAGAGGGCTGGTCTAGCTCGAATTTGGACAGCAACAGACATATCGACAAGCTCCAAGAAAAGGAAGGCTGTAGTGGCATTAACAGGAAGCTACACTAGTTTTTTCAAGATTTGTTCATAAGTGCAAATCTTCTGTATGTTACTATACCCCCACAGTGCTGAGCCATACAAGGCAGCCGGGATAGCGTGCTTATTGATCAGTCCCAATGCAGGAGAAACAGCACCTGTCCCATGTTTAGCGTGAAACGCCAGGATGGCTCCCCAGCCTTCTTTAGAGAGGCTAACGATTTGTTAACCTGGGCCGTCCGACCTCCAGATTCCTCGAATCTCAGGCCTAAATAATCATCAAAATCAACCTGTTCGGATAGGGAACCCTCCACATCGATCTTAGGTGATATTGTTTTTTCTAATTTAGGTGTGAAAATCATTACTTTTGATTTTTCAATGTTCAAACTGAGATTCAACTCCTTTCATTTTTTTAAAACAGATAGGGACCTTCTTAGGCCTTGCGAAGATGTATCTATAAGGCCTGCATCGTCCACATAAAACAAGGTTGGGTACTTATCAGAAAAAAAATGTGGGCAGTCTTGGCACTCCATTAATAAAGAATCTATGATTTCTTGTATGTATATATTGAAGAGGAGGGGTGCCAGGAAACAACCTTGCCTGACCCCCTTCTTTACATCAAAGGGTTGCGTCAACTCCCCACCAAGCCCAAAATGTACACATGCCCAGTTAGCAGTATAAAGCTGGCAAATTTTATTTATACATACTGCAGGTGCCTTCTTAGAGTGTACTGTCACAAAGTTTCCCCACAGACCGAGTCAAGTGCGGTTTTCGGATCTATAAACACCACATAAAAACGCATTTTCTTTAAGAATGTGCATTTCTGAATTAGTAGGTACAGCAAAAAGCATTGATCGATCATTTCTTTATTGGGCCTAAAGGCTGCCTCGAGATCATGAATGATAGGTTCACCATCTGCCCAGACCTTTAGGGGTTTCAAAATTACTTTCCCAAATAGTTTACCAATGCTATCCAAGAGCGAAATTGGGGTGGTAGTTCCCCGGATTTCTCTGCCTCCCTTTTTATAGATCGGTAATATCACCGCTCTCCTCCAGCAGTTTGGAATTTTCCCCCTGGACAAATCATTAAAAACCCTGCAAAGGACTGGGGCTGTGATATCTGCTTCTTTTAGGAGGTTAATCGGAATAAGGTCAGGTTCTGCCGCTTTGCCAATTCTTTGTGTGTTAAAAGCTATTTCAACCTCTTTGATAGACACCGTCAAGACATCTACAGCAATAGGGAACTTGGGAGGGGCAGGAAACACCACCCCACAGTAGAAGATAAAGGTTGACAAAATGTGCCCTCCACTCCTCTTCATTACTGTGACAAAGTAATGCTGGGGCACCCTTCAACTTTTTGCAGAGACCAGTTTCCAAAATAGCAGTTGGTGCCCTGCTTGGGGAGTTGCTTGGAGGGCCACCCATTTATCATGAGTGAACTCCTTTTTTATGTGAGCACCAAGGGTTTATATTTTAAGGGGAGTTCAGAGTTTGTCTGTCTGGCCCTGGCCCTAGGCTGGCCCTAGGCTAGCCCTATGCTAGATTTAAGGCAGTTAGGAATTTCAAGGTTAGAGGTAGATGGTCACTTTTCATTCTCTCAACAACTTCGAATAACTATATCTTGGGTCTAGGAACTTCCTTAAAGATTCGGCAGCTAGTTCAACCGACAATGTAGGTTGGCATATTATACATGGTTTTTGTATTGGGAGATCCAATCCTTAACCAGACACCATATTCCAATTTTTTATTTCCTATAAACCCTTGTCGGGGTGTGAAGTGATCCTTATTGATATAAATATAATCAAGTAATTCATTGCACGCCTGACCTTTTAAAGGATAACATCATTTGTTTTGCAGTTCAGCATTCAAATTGATAAATAGGCAATCCATCAGAGGATCTAGAATCTTCCAATAGAGTCTTAGCTTAGCTAAATCGGAGTATTATTTCCATGCCAAAAGGCCAAGTTCATGCCTTAATTAACATTAACATAACAAATAGGAGCGAGGCTGGGAGGCCTAATTTCTTCCAAAACATTCCATCAAGCCTGTTACTTTGCCCATATAGAATTTTATTAACGGGGTCATGGTATATTTACAGTCTTTGAACCATATTTTTCTAATTTGTGCAAAAAGAGCGGCTCAGTTGAAAGCACTTGGTTAATTGATACAGACCATGTACAATGGTCAATGATCTTTTGTGCGAGCCTTTTGCCTCAGTAGTTGACTTAATAATCCATTTAACGAGGTGCCAGTCTTTCCCGAATCCAGTCTGATGTTTCACCAGTCTACCCAGTTTGTTTGTTTGTTTTATTACTTGTATTGCGCACCAGACCCAGGGGTAACCGGGCGCATTGCATATGCCAAATTACAGCTTAGTTACAACTTACAGCTTAGTTATAGAATCACGGGGCAAATATGAGGACAAAAAGTATATACAAAGGCAAGGAAATAATGGTACAAGTATTTAGAGTCCTACTCAGGCGGTAAGTGCTGAGAGGTAGGTGTGTGCAAACATGCAAACAGTGGAAGGGCATGCGGAATAGGTCAGGGCAGTTGGTAGTCTATTGTTTATCCACGTCTTTGATCCACCTTGTAAGGTTGTGTCGGAAAGTGGGGTATGGTTGATCTGTCTGCAAGGTGGATGGTAGGGAGTTCCAAAGTTGAGCTGCTTTGGCCTGGAAGCTACAGCCACCAACTCTGGACACCTTAAATCTGGGTGTTGAGATGTTGTTAGTGTTTGAGGACCTGGTGAGTCTTGTAGGATTTATTCTCGTGAATCTCGTAGAAAGGTAGCGAGGTGCGGCATTGTTTAGACATTTGTAAACAAGGGAGGCTACTTTTAGCTGGATTTTCTCATAAGTTGAAAGCCAGTTATTGGCTCTTCTAAATTCAGTGATGTGGGCTCTTCTGGGAATACCTAATGCTGCTCTAAGTGCTATGTTATGTAAAATTTGAATTCTTTTGATAACTTCCTTATTGGCCCCAATGTAGAGCGAGTTGCAATAGTCCAACTTCGATAAAACGAGAGCTCTAGCAAGTGTGATGCAGCTATTGTTGGATAGGAAGGGTTTGCCTGCTCTTATCAATTTGCAGGTGTAAGCGGTGGCGGAGGCCATCGCATTGACCTGCTTGTTGAAAGATAGGGTGGAGTCCAAATAGAAACCCAGAGTTTTGACCGCGTGAGCGGAGGTGATTTGATTGTTATCAATGTTAAAAGAGGAATAGTTAGGGCCCAGTTTTTTTTAGGGTAGAGGGTGTGCCAAGGATAAGGATTTCAGTTTTGTCGTCATTCAGGCATAGACCGTGAGTAGCCATCCATGCCTGGATGATGAGGTACACCCTGTTCACCAAGGCCAAATACTTGTCATAATCACCAGTAAGTTTTGTTTGTTTGTTTTATTATTTATATGCGCGAGCATACCCAGGGGTATCAGGGCGCAGCCTTTACAAGAATTTGCGAAGCTTGGTTACAGGTCATAGAATATACAGAGTAATAGTAGGGTACAACAATAATATATACATTTCAACAATGAAGTACAGAGATATTATAAACCTATAGACAAGTGGCCACACGTGGTTACATTGTGTGTACGTTGCTGATAGCATGAAAGTGGGCCTATCAGTGGGCAGAGTTAGTGACGTCCTACGTTTTCAGCCATGCGACAACCTTGGATCGGAAGTTCTGGTAGGGCAAGTCCACTCTGAGATTGGGAGGTAGGGAGTTCCATAGTTTGGCTGCTTTCACTGGGAAGCTATTGCCCCCTATGGTGGCACGTTTGAAGTTGGGGACAGAGAGGCAGTCTTTGTAGGCAGATCTAGTGGGTCTCAGGGAGGACTGTCTATGGAATCTATCAATCAGGTATATAGAGGCAGGGTTATTGAGGGTAAGCGTAAGTGGCAGGAGAATCTGAGTATCATCTACATAATTAGTGTAGGTGATACCAAGAAGGTCCAGATAATCGAAAAGGGGCTTCATGAAGATGTTGTAGAGTGTGGGAGAAACACAAGATCCTTGGGGCACGCCGCATGTAATGGGGATGGAGTCTGCTGCCGCTGAGGAGAAGACTCTCATGGTCCTATTATTGAGGAAGGACTGGATCCATGCTGTAGCTTCTTCAGAGAAGTGCGCAGCCAGGTCCAGATGCCTACAAAGGACCTTGTGGTCGATGAGGTCGAATGCAGCTGATAGGTCCAGGAGGAGGAGTAAGGCTGGTTTCCCGTGATCCCTTAGCGCGTCGATTTGTGCCTTTAGGTCTAAAAGGGCTGTTTCGGTCCCGTGCTGAGGACGGAAGCAAGACTGCCGTACTCCTAGCAGGTGGTTGGTTTCTAGGTGTTTCTGTATTCGTGAGTACGCCACTTTATCTATGATTTTTGGGAGGAATGGCACAGTGGTGATTGGGCGGTAATTCGTGGGTATGGCTGGGTCTAGGGTCTGTTTTTTAAGCAGTGGGAGAACCCAGGATTCTTTTAGGTTACTTGGTATAGACCCTGTTGCGAATGAGGCGTTGATAAGTTTTGAGATGAAGGGAGCCATGTCTCTGGCTGCGTCCTTTATCAATTGGGCTGGGCATTGGTCTCCCTGGCAATTTGATGGTTTGAGTGACGGTATGATTTTTTCAGTCTCAATAATGAATACTTTAGAGAACTTGAAACGAGGAGTGTCAATGTTATTTTTAGGAGGGGTGGTAGTTATTTTGGGCATGGTATCCAGACTAAGTGAGGATTTTTTTGGATTGGAGTGTAGTCACTTTGTTAGCCAAGGCTTGCTGAATATTAGTGCACCATAGTTTGTCTTTGACACAGTTGTCTGGCACTGGGATAGGAGATTCTATTTCCTTTAAGATGATGAAGAGTTCCTTCATACTAGAGTTGGCTTGGGCTATTCTAGTGTTGTAGGTTTCCCGTTTAGCCGACAGTATTTCCTTTTTTTATAGAGGATAGATATACCCCTTAGCATGCTTTTATTTTCTTCCGAAGGTTGTAGTTTCCATGCAACTTCACATTGCCTTTTTTTTTGCTGCGAAGTGTTTTCAGGTGGGAGGTGTACCACGAATTGAGGTGGGCTTTGGGTTTGCTTTGTCTCATTTTAAGTGGTGCAATAAATCCAATGCGGAGGACATCATTTTGTTGTACTCATTCACTAGAGTTTCAGGGTCCTGGTTGTCTGGTAGTGAATTAAGTGTAGGGAGGATGTGTAGGGAGTGTCCTCTCCCATGTATTGAGATCTTGTAATAACAATCCTGAAAAGATTTTGAGAAAGCGTTGAGGAGAGTGATAGGCCAGTAGCTGCCTGGATTATTTAAGTCGCCTTTTTTATAATTTGGAACGATATAGCTAGCTCCCCAGGAATCAGCAAAGATTCCTCTTAGAGCTATGGAGGAGAACAGGTTATACAGAATGTTGGCCCACATACTGGGGTTATTATTCAAAAACAAATTTGGTAGACCCCCTGACCCGACTGCCCAGAGACGTTCTAGAATTTATGAAGTGCTTCTATGTCCCACCTGCTAAAAGATCTATTCCACTGTCCAAGAAGGCCTTGCTTAAAAGAAATTACAATACTCCTTGCACAATCGTACTCCGACTTGAAATGTTTGCCAGTTTGCTTCTGAAATCATATATCTATGTCAAATTGATGTGCTCCCTTTATCGCAGAAGCATTGTTAAATTACTTCCAGAAGATACAAGGACTACATTTATTAGCAATCTGTAACATTTCTCGACCATCATTAAGGTGAAGCTGAAAATGAAAAGTCTTCAACCAGTTACCATATTGTTGTTTTAGATGTTTCATTTGAATGACTTTGGAAGACTCTGGGACCCGCAGCTCTTGTTTAATGAGTCCAATTGCTTATCTCAACTGACGTTCTTTAGATTGCACCACCACATCGTATGTGTTGGCTGTGAAGGCATCACAAATTAAGACACAGACAACAGATTCAACTTTCGAATAAAAAAGCTTTATTCTATTTAAGTGACAGGCTGGAGTAAGGCCTAACTTGCCCTATACTAAGTTTTCTTTAGGTAGGGAAATCCCACCTAAGGATGGTCTGTCAGTAAGTTCAAATCAAGTGTCTGTGTCCAAAACCTATAACTAAATGTATACAATGTGTGGGGATGGCTGCAGCAAAAGAAATAGTGTTCAAAATAAAGTTGAAAGCTTCTTCCAGCTCCCGGCTTATTCAGCTTCCCCAAGTTCAAAACTGTTTCAAAAAAGGCCTCGGGGTTCCCTTCCCCAAGAGTTCACATCTTCCAGCTTTCAAAACTATAGCAGTTTAAATCTTTTGTAATCCAGGTTTTCCAATTGTTCACGTACATTTCTCTGTTTCTTTATTTCGATAATTCAGTTCAACCATTGTTGCAAAAACACAGGTTTCTTTACATTTGCTTTCCAAGTAGGGGTCACTTGGTCTAGGCGCAGTGGTCGGACCACACGATCCACCCATTACAGGTCACGCAACCGGTTCCCCTATGCACTTTGTTAGGCTTTACGTATTCTTCTGATTTGTGCCAATACATGGTTTTCTCTCTTAGCCTGTAGTTCTTTGGGTTCAACACATGGTTTCTCGTTTCAGATCTTTCTTTACAGTCCTTTGACTCTGCCACCACTTGTGGTTCACACATCTTATTCCATGTTATTTCCCCTTTTTAGCACTTTGCTTGCATCACTTGGATTTTGTATCACACGATATTGAAATATTCTCTTAATGTCTCTCATTCACTTCGTTATTCAATGTTACTTGTTTCAACTTTCCAATATGCTTGCAATAGCTTACAGCTCCTTCAGTATTCAAATATACTTGTTCTGGTCTTCCCCAGTATTCATAAGAGTTCTCAGATGTCCATGGTCAGCACTTATACACGCTTGTTCCCAGTCCCTGTTGTGCCCCGGTACAAGTGTTCCCTCCTTTACACTCACTGGTAGCTGCAGCAGATCCTTCAGGCCTCTCTGCTTTGTGTCGCCTTCCTTTC
Source organism: Ambystoma mexicanum (assembly GCF_040938575.1). NCBI lineage: Eukaryota > Metazoa > Chordata > Amphibia > Caudata > Ambystomatidae > Ambystoma > Ambystoma mexicanum. The sequence continues at coordinate 1,573,530,429 of NC_090932.1, forward strand.
GCAGGAGCCACAGCGACCAGCACTCGCAGTCCTGGAACTCTGCAGGGCGTATCTCAGCTCTTCCCCAGCAGAAGCTACTGAGAGGCCTTCTCATGCCCACGGAGACCTGAGGCGGTCGGGAGGCGTTGGCGCCCCACAGCTCCTGCTGTGGACACTGGGAAGGGAGGATGGCAGGAGCTTCAACTCTCTCATGGCCAGCCCTGGCCCCAGTGTTGCTTTCCCTCCTGCCTGGTACAGATTCTCTTCAGCCTGCTCCTCTGCAGCCCGCTCCGCTTTTCCAAGGCACGTCCCTCTCTCCAGGCAATCTCTTCCCCCTGTGCTGGGCAGTTACCATTCTTATACACCTCTGACTTGTTAAATACCTGCAGGTGTGAATCCTATAGCTGCCGACCATGGTGAAACCTATTAACTGGACATGTCTAGCCATTACAAGTGAACTCCTCCAAAGCCCTCTTCCTTATCTCAGTACCAAAGAGGTGTTTAGGGAGGTTTGCATGAATGGAAGTGTGCACAACTCCCGGTTGTTTCCTCCTCGTCTCAGTATTAAGGTAAACCATCTGAGGGACACTTTGGGTGGAAGAAAGGGACAAAGATTGGCAATAGCCCATAAAGTCATGAGGAACAGAGGGTTCACTTTGACAAGGGAAAGGGGATACCATGTCTCACCAAAAGACGTCCTCTCCCCACTCCCAAATATCCCTCCACCCTGGTGATCCTCCCTCGAATATTTTATTTATTTGTATTTATTTATTTGTATAGAGCCTGCAGGCATCGGGGCACAGGGGAAACAAAAACACAATACAAAGAAGAAAAAGTCAGGACAGCACAGCAATGATTGCCAAGAGTTACTCAAATAGGTATGTTTTCAGTTGTCGACAAAAGTTGACCAAGTTTGCTTCAACTCTCAAGGTGATGAGTTCCAAAGCTTGGTTGAGCAGACTGGGAAGGATTTGCCAAAACCATTGACATGCTTGAAGGTGGGTTATATGATATGATATGGCATTTATAACGCGCCTGTACACAGGTGTGTCAAGGCGCAACAAGACAAGGAAGGGGGAAACAGAGGGAGGACAAAACAACAATGTTACTAGACCTTGTGTCATTCAGATCGCGCAAGTGCAGGGAAGTGGATGGGGAGAAGTGCAGGTAATCAAAAAGCGAAGCCAGCGGGTGGCTCAGTGCAGGTAATAGAAAGTGCAGCCAATGGGTGGCTCATAAGTGCAGAGAGGGGACTGTAGGGTTACAGATTAGAGACCACAAGTGCTGGGGGAGCCAAGAGGCAGTGCGAGGTGCACCTGTACATGCAGCGACCTGGTCCCAAGTTCAGAAGGGTGGCCAGGTGACCAGTGCGTGGACCAGACGAGTCATCAGCATGGGAGAGGAAGAGAGAAAACAGAAGTGAAGATAAAGGTCTTGAGTTGCTTCTAGAACCAGTGGTGGTTCTGCTCAAGTTTGAGAGAGGCAGGGAGGCAGTTCCAGAGGGAGGCCCCGGCAGAAGAAAGATTTGACCCCCAACTCTCTGCTTGGAAAAGCGATTGACCCTCGGAGAGTTGGAGGTGGATGAGCAGAGAGCTCGAGAAGGAAGATGTTTAGGAAGAGAGTGTTGGAGGTAGTGCAGTCCCAGGCCCCAGAGAGCCTTGTGGACTATGCAGAGGATTTCGCTGGCCCTCCTATGGCCTCTAGGTTTCTGTAGTTTTGCTCAGATGTGGAAGGACCAGAGTTTCTTGAGTTGGCACCCACGTGGTGCCCGTTTCCTCTGCAAGTGGTCTCCCCTTAACACTTTTGCAGTTCTTTCATAGTTCATAGTGAACCGCTTGGCTTTCGGCTTCTCTGGAGACAAGGCTGGTACCATGGTTCGGGAGCTTCTCTCCTCCTGCTTATCGCTGTTGGCTTGCCCCATGTACCGTTGACATCTGCTGCAAGACACTTGTGCTATTGTTCCGCGGGCCTGGGATGAAAAGGGCAAGGTCACTTCTCTTTTTGTCACTTCTCTCCTCGCCACCATCTTGATTCCTGCCGCCTTTCTCCTTCTCTTGAACTCATGCACCTAATTTGCGGTCTCATCATGTGTCTGCATTGCTCGTCTTGCTCGTACTGCGCTCTCTTGCTCCACCTTTTATCCCTGTGGGGAAAAGGAAGAGCCGCCAGGTGCGTGTGATTTGAGTCAATTGCCGGACCTTGTCTGACCCTCGTGTCAGGACATGTCCGGAAACAGTAAACAGTCTTATTGCAAGTCCGTTATGCAAAGGTGTTTGTGTCGGAAAAAGAGGACGGTAGACTTTCCAAACTTCCTACAGGGTCGGAAGGGAAAGAGGTGTTACATGGAGTCATAACCCTACGATTAGGGATTGTGGGGGATCTCGGAAGGGTGGATTTTGTACGGTTTATGAAATAAGCAGGAGGGTTTGTGGAAATTGTAGTTCTTGGCTACATTCGATCAGGGATTCAAAAAATGATAATCAGAGGGACGGGACTGATAGGGTGTGTGAAGCAAACCGGAGTAACTGGGATCGTGAAATTAATGGAGTGGATTGTGGAAACCATAGTGTTTGTCCGGAAAAACTGGGTGTTCAGGACCAAATAACCAGAGGAACATGGTAAGGAATATCTGAGGTTGTTTGGGTGGGATAAAGGAAAACAGGGATTCTGGGGTAGATGATCCTTGGACGCAAGTGGGTTTGAGATCTTAGGGGATTGGTTATATACAGAGGGGGCGGTGGATTTGGGTAAGAGATTTTATGGGAGGAAGGGGGACAGATGTAGCACAGCCCATAAAGGACTCTGGGATATCACTCTTCTTGACTTCTTCCCTGATAACATACTGCGTCTCCCTTTGGGCATTCTCCTGAGCAAAAATTCGGGGCTCTCCTAGCCAGGTGATTTTTCTCTACTCGTCTGCCTTCCTGGTCCGGATAAGAGAGGGTCTGTCTTTTCTTGGCCACCTGAATAAGGGACTCTCGAGGTTTGCTGGGGTGAATACCCTCAGGTTTCACACACATTGTAGTAGTCTATGCTAATTTCCCTGGCACCTCGGACAATGGGAACATTGAAGCTGGTATATAATCGGAGGACAAGGCCTGAGAAGCAGAAGTAGTCAACTTGGCTGGTTTATAGCTTTTCTCCACAGCACATCAGCAGAACCTTCCAGTACAGCATGGGACTACATCGACTGTTGCGCTTTTTTAGAAGTCGCAGGCACAGTCCTTATCTGTAATGGGGGAGGTTTTAAAGGCCTGCTCATCGTACTTTTAGAAGTTTCTTCAAATTAATTCTCCAGAGAGAAAGAAATGTTCATGGCTCATGGATCTGTATGTGAAGGGCCTGTAGCTGTAACAGGAGCTAGTATCATGAGACTACAAACATTAGACCCACAAAAAGGTGCCTATCTTCATTGCTTTGCTGGCACTCCTCGAGTAGGACATTTTATTCCCATGTAGCATTTAAAAACATATGGAAAAAATACATCTGGAAGTTCAGAAGGATCTGAACACTGCACGGAGGAAGCCAGAAGAAAAACGACCTGAAAAATGTTTTACTGACTCCACTGCTGAAGGAAAAAATAAAAAACAAAGAAATTAGGAAAACAGTGAGCGTGAAACTCCCTCACCAATTGTGTACTGATTGTTGGAGGCTCCTGTTCCCAAGAACCTAGCCGCCACATACCGCCCTCATTGGACACAATACCACATGCATTCAGTGCTGGCCTAAATCGACATTAAACCATATCCCTCTGAACTATTAACATTATTGTTTTCAGAGTATGTCATAGTTACATTAGGTCTTCAGTTTTCCTAGTTCTGATGGAAACGTTTAAGACTGCCTGATATACAATGAGCAATCTTTTGGACCAAAAGCCACTGGTCTTCATCAACAAACAGCATCACAAACCTATCGAGGAACGGTTGTATTGTTTACAGGTACAACCTGACAATGTCACAAAATAGATGTGTGCTTTCAGGTTACAAAGCACACCATGGGTCAAACATATCAGAAGGGCCTCTGCCTGTGCAAAACCAAACTGTATCACATGGAAACAGTGAACGATCCTCTACCTTTAAAAAGCACAGAGAACTTCTATCAAGCTAGATAGTAAGCAATAACTAAGAGGATAAAATACAGTGGGACGAAAACAAAGGTTTAAATATTAATGTTCTGTGCTTCTGGTCAGAACTGTACATAGAGTGAAGATGAAAGACTGAGCATGTGGAATCAGTGGTCTAGTTAATAAGCTGTGCATGGAATCACAGGTTTATGTCCTGCTTCTCTATTCACAATACATAGTAAAGCTATTGCCCACCCTACAAAGCTACTACATCCTCTTCAACAATAGTATTAAGGAGTCCCTATCCTAAAAGTCATCTATATCACTTTTATATTATCTCAGAGATATCAACTGTCTGACAAAATAAATTCCACCTTAACTACTGGTGATACCGAACACCCTAGTTCCCAACTCATCCACTAGCACAATATGATCTACCCTTGAAGAAAAACGCAAATCTCATATGTTGTCTGGAGTTCTGGTCTACAGGACGAGAAAACTCATTTCTTTTTACTAGATCGACTAAGAATAGTAGATATGCTCCTGGCACAATTATTCCCATCCCAATCAGTGTTGAGAAATTATCCATCCAACAAAATAACTTTCATGGCAGTGCGGAACGGTCACCAGCCAACAAGAAAACTGTTATCCCATCATAGAAAGATAAAAGGCAACTGGCAAAAGATCTTCCGCGTGAAGTTATTGCCTACAGAATGCAGTTCAGATAAGAACAACAGACATTCTGGAGAGTGTGGTCAGAATGTTCTGAATAGCAGCAGCAAGAGCTCTGCACAATGCTGAAGTGAAGTCTGAATCTAAATTAAATAACTTATTTGGAATAGGTTTCCCACGAATACAAAGTGTTAAATACAACAGTTGTTACAACCTCTTGAAGCAAACCCCAGCGAAACGTACGTGAAGAAAGGAACAGGCTGTGCTAGTTTCAAATCCGGCACTTTTTCTCGTGTGGTGAGAACCTTGCGCTTCCTTCTCAGTTCAAGTGCTTCCTCAACGATTGCTTGGGCCTCATCTGCAACCACGTCCACCTCATGGATCGACATGTCACTGGAAGAGGGGAGAAAATTGAGACATAAGGAGACACAGCAGAGAGACAATACTATAGCCAAAGTGACTGATAAAAAGAAGATATGGGCAATCAGATGAAATAATGCACTTTGTGAAACAAAGGATTCCAATTGTTTTCCCAAAATGTTGCTAGCTCAGAATTGTGGCATTCAATTGGATCCTTTATTTGATGATGTCTGAAGAAGAACAGAGCAGTTCACTATTAAAACTGAAACGTCAGCAAAAGGGGTATATTAAACAGCTTCAACATAGTGGACAGGAATATACAGGCACTTAATAGAAGAGTTTCTAAGGGGCCAGAGACCTCATTGTGAGCATGCAAATGTAACACGATTGGATTCTCTGAAGTTCAGCAAATGTATGTTGGAACTGCAAGTAAATGTGTATTTCATTCATTTATCAGTGGACAGAACTTCAGCTTGTCACATCAACACAACATGTAGTAGGTTCCTTTTACTTTCAGGAGGGTTTTCATCAGCCCTGTATTCAGGGTATAAGAAAGGCCTACCCACAACAATGTAACAGAGCTGTCAAATCCTCCTGACACCCCAAACAGCAGGTGTGGCTGAGCAGTAGAAGCAAAACTAAGCAGTGGTACATAGTGGTAAAAAGGAACACATCAACTGTAACATTTAAGAAGGGGATGTTTACACAATAGAGAATCCATCTGCAGTGTAGGTAAGAAACAATAATGCAATTCATAGCCAAGTAATCATACTGGTAATCATATCCTGCTTTGCCAGAGGGCCCTGTGCGCCATCTGAGTGTCCTACCAGCAAAATAATGCTCCCTGGACCTGCAACACCTAGGACCGTCCCTACAAATCTGGAAGCTGACTGGAGCACCCTGATTGGCTCCCAGAGGGTCATGTGGCACACTGCCTCTTCTATTCAGTTCCCTCTGGGGGATCCAGCAGCCAATGGCCAAGAGAAAATACCTGGTTGGGCCTTTAGGGCTGAAAGGGGCCTACAGCCTGAACCCCTGCTCAAGCCAGGTCTTCGGTTCGCTCAACCTTTCACAGACTCATGTTTCACAAATAGAAATCCTTACACCCATTAACTAGTCATTCACTGAGGGGTTTCTGTATCCTCACCAAGACATATTCCTGCTTGGGACTGTTAACTGTCTTTTGGCTACCAATTGTCGGATTCTAGCCCAACTCAGAAGTTACACCTGCATCTTCTCAGCCAACCATCTACCCCCTTCCCTTTCTTTTCAACCACTATTCTCTCTCCGACTGCACCCTTTCTTCATGGTCTTCACTGGCCTATTTCTTCAACCCTACATCATGCACCTTGGCTTCACTCCATTCCTCCTTCTACACACACTTCTACTTCTTTTCTCTAATAGCCTTCAGCCTCAAGTCAGTCTAACGTCTTCCTCGCTCTCCTTCCTCCCCATCTCACTCCTTCCCATCTGCACCCACACCCCTCAAACATGACACTGTCACAACCTATATAAAAAAAAACCCTGGCCACCCCATGGGCCAGGAGGGGCCTTGGATCGGGTCTCAAACAAACTCAGGCATCCTTTGCTGAAGCCCTCTTGGGGCCAGTCCTGGCGCTGTTGGCGACAGGCTCATACTTCGTAAAGACTTGTTTTGGGACTGCTTTATTTCCAGTGCCAGCCAACATGGAGGCAACCACATAGCTTGGTTCCGCTGGAACCAAGCTATGCCGTATACAGCTTTGGGTGTGGTAGCCTAGGAACTACTTTACCTGGATTACTTTTCTGAAGCTATTTAAACCACACCCGACTTGAAGGACACGCTTTGCGTTACTTTGCAATCCTGCAACGTGACTCATCGTATTCAGCTGCACCTGCGAACCTCGGAAGAACAGCATGTGAAAAACAAAAGGACATTGTTAAAAGCAGCAGCTTACCTGTGATTCGATTGCTAGCTGCCCTCGCTCCTGCAAACAGCATCCAAGGATCAGCAAACCTCCCGGACCGACGGATCTGCAAAAAAGAGAGAAACAGGACATTAGACATTTTACAATAGTGCCAGAAGCTTACCTCACGAGTCGCCCATCGACCAGCATCGCCTTGGGACTTCTTGCTCCGGGTGAGCACCGCAATCTACGGAAACAAAAGACAACAGGTTAGCAAAGGCAAGGAATCATTGCGCTGCACATAGCGCCTACTTACCGCATCAAGGCGCTCTCGAAGCACCATCACCTACCGGCGAGTCCCAACTCAGCCAACGTTCACAGCGAACTTCCGCGCACCTAAGGAAAGAGAAAAGACATTGCTTCAACCACAGAAAGGCATACAAGTATAACAGTAATAAGACCTACCTGAAAGACTCAAACGGGCCGGCATCAGTGAAGTAACTAGATCGCATTTGCCCACAAAGGACAACGCGCCCCTGCCAAGAAGGCAGGACGGAGAGCATGCCAAAACCCATAACAAGGTGAGGAAAGGTCCGGGGAGGGGCTGCAGGCATACGGGGTGTTGGGAGGCTCTTACCCCAGTTGCCCAGTCTTGAACATTGCCCACCTGTATTCCAGGCAGAACCTCTCCGCTGATCATACCTGGGAGCCGCTGAGAAGGATACCAGAGTCCCCACAGCTGGGTGGCGTCCCCGTGGATACCAGGTGAGCGTAACAGACACTCCCATTCTCCAGGATCTCCTACCTGATCTAGCCCCATATTTACTGCACAACATCTGCTCCTCTCCCTCACCTCCCATTACTTTCACTTGGCCACTGGAATACACTCTCTGCAACAAGTTTTCCTGAATTACTAACCACTTGTAAATATGAAGAAAATCACCCCTGGACAGGTGCTCCATATTCAAAACTATATTGCCTTAATTATATTTCACCAAGTTTATTAGCATCATAAACTAGTCAACATGACTTCAGTTTACATAGACACTAAAGACTTCTTAGGTGAAAGTGAACATCAAATGCTATTGAGAGTCTATCAAGTTCACAATGAAAGCTGCCACAAACAAAGAAAACGGACACCTACATGGCCATGAGCTTTGTCCATCTTGGCCTTTTCAAGGCACAAATCATAGTCATACTGTCTCAAAACAATAATGGTGATGCTGTCATTTGAAAGAAAAGTAAATGGGAGAAAAGATGAGAAAGAGACAGTAGTTCGTTGAGGGGGAAGGGAAGAAATAAATGACAAAACAAAATTAGAACATAGTCAACATTCAGTCTATTTATGTAAGTCTATTTATGTACAGCAGAGTGTAAGCAAGTGGCGTCAAACACCATTTCTTGTCAAATGGCTGATAGATTCTGAAACATACTATTTTGTTATCAGAATCCTAACAGTGTCAGGATTAATGCGAGCAATGTTGTCAAAGTAAGGCCAAATCCTTTATGTATAAAAGGAAATTACTATGCGATTGTGTGTGACCATCATAGTCTAGATGCTGCTATAACAATAAACTAAAATCCAATTTGTAACTTTCATTTCATTCATTAGGCCCAAAATGTTTCTCAGGTTAGATATCCATCACTTTTGGTACACCTTTGTAACAAACATAATACAAATGCCTGCTATATCTAAAGTCCCAGATTAGCGGTGAACTCAGTTCAAAAGGGCTGGTTCCCAGAAACACTACTAAGGTGGTTGAAGTCGGTCCATTCATGACCTCTGAATAAAAGAAAAAATGTTTGTATTAACGTGTGGCTAGAGAGGATCCACCCTTGTGGCAAACCTAGTAAAGATGCCTGATGTAGCTAGAGTCCCAGATTGTTAATGTACTCCCATCAAAAGGGCTGGTTGCCATGGGCACTGATATGAGATGGTTAAAACTGATCCATATTACTACCTCTAAATAACTGAATAAAAGAAAATATTTGTATTTACATGTGGCTAGAACTGAATCCACCTTGGTGGCAAACATAGCAAGGGTACCTAATGTATGTTAAGTCCCAGATTATAAATGTACTTGCATCAAAAGGGCTGCTTCCCATAAACACTGATAAGAGATGGTTAAAGTTGGTCCATTTCGTGACCTCTAAATAAAAGGAAACATTTTTGTATTTAGTTTTGATGGTGGCATGTTAGCTAAATGTAACATGACTAGAACTAGAACTATAATTATATTTGATCCCCGTAGTAAGAGGGATTTCTCTGCCTTGCTGTAAACAGCTGCACGCATCTCCCGCTTGGCGTGAAAGACGCCATCTTCTCTTGCCGTTCATTTTATGTATGAGCGGCGATGTCATTGCGTCGATGCGTGTGATGTCACTGTGTTAAAGGCACCACAAGGGCATCTTATTAGATGAATACAGGGCCTTTCTATATCAAGAAGCACCAACATTACCTACAATATATTTTCTACCCAAGATCCATGAACCATTTCAACACTTACCAGAAGTCAGACCCATACTTGGTGGCATGGGTTGGATTACTGAAGGAGCCAGCTAAGCATATTGGCCAATACCTACAGCCCATGGTACTTTAACTGCAATCCTATACTAGGGACTCAACACATGAGTGACATATCATGGCAGAAGAACTTTAATTTGGCTAATTTTGATTTTAAAGCTATGTGAACGTCAAATGACAACGACTGGCCATGAAAGCATTAGATTATCATTTTGTGTAACTATAGCAACATACTATCTACACCTGAATGCCATTAAATAACTATTTGTCTTCACCATTAAAAACAATATGTTTGTGTTTCACAGTGAATATTACCAACAATTAAAAGGGGTGGCTATGGGAGCCGTATACGCCCAGTGCTCCAGTTAAGATTTTGGAGGTGGGAGTATTGTACTCCCCATTTTTAAACTTTGAGAGTAAATGTGATTTAAAGAGAGTAAACATGACTTTTCTCCTTTGCAAGGGAGTAAAATGTAGACGACATCCAGCCGACATGTGCAAAAACTGTATGGAAATCATTACTATGCGGCAGCTTTCTGCATTGTGACAGAATACACCTTTCATTATTTCTCTGAGGTCTGGCCATGTGATCTCTCCTGTATATATTTAAATATGAAAACACAAAAACATAGCCCATTACAAAGTAAAGCAAACATGAATTGTATTGTGTGTTTTGAAGTTCGATAGCATGATTGTCTTTTGATGTTTAATGAAAGTCCTCATTATTACTACCTAATGGTATGCCAATGTTATGATGCAACAGTGCAAAGAGGCATGGACTCCATGCAAATTCAAAGAGGCATGGACTCCATGCAAATTCTATATCTAATCTCATGGTCAAATGGTTATTTATATAGTGCTTTTGGCAAATCGCTGTACATAGAACATATTTATCACAATTATCACCAAACCAAAGTCAGTACTCCTGTATCGACCTCGAAAGGATGAAAGGCTGAGTTGGCCTGTCGGGATTCGAACCTGCAACCTACAGATAACGCACAGGTCGCAGCATTGAGTGCTAAACCGGCTGAACTATCTTATTGACTAACATCCTTCAGAGGTCGGTTAACTGAGTATCTACTGAGGTATAATAATCACAGTGCCTAGATGTTGGACTAACCATGTATGAAGCACTACATAAAGTGAAATACCTATCAGGATTATCACAGGGACCGGTTTTGCTGAGTTTCTATTTCAATTACAAATGTAACTTATTTGTTTATTTTTGAACAGCGCTTGCACTTCCTGGAGAGTCAGGTTTTTGACGTTTTAATTGTAGTCTTGAAGATTTGAGAGGCTAGAACACTTGTGATTGGTGTAATGACAATCACTCACCCTTGCGAAAATAATATGCTGCCATTGATCATTTATAGTAATGTAGCTCATTGACTGCAAGGTTGAATGGATGTAAACTAGACTGTGCATAGTCATCATTTTACACACTGTTTTTATAATTACAGTGTAATTTAAATTAGAAGTGTAAAAATGATCTGCCTTTGCATGATTATGTACACAGCACAGGAACTCTGAAAAATACAATTGTGAAATACAAGTTTTCTTTCACTGGAAAGAAAAGCATAATTTGTTCCAAAATGTTAATTCTCGATTGCAACTTAGTTTTCCATCTTATTAAGTTATACAATCCTAAAATGCTAGGAAAATAAATAGGCAAAGTGCTTCTGTTTGCTCCATGAACATCAACACAGCAGAAGCTGAACGGAAATAAACCATTCCTTTAATCACAGTGAGCAGTTTCTTTTTTTTTGAAAAGCTTCAGAGAAATACATTCTGTTTCAGAGGCTTTTATCCATGGCTTGCAATTACATCCATGTAGATAAAAATCAAAAGAAGCGTTCTGGTTTGTGTCAAGTAACCTGACCTTTGCATTGCCCTCTCTCTAAACTTATGTGTAAATGTACACAGGAAAATAATAAAGCCATCGTATTTAATAGATTTTCATGCATACAAAGGCCTGGTATGCACCTTATCTGTAGGCCTGTATACGCCCCATCACTTTTTAACCTTTTTATGGCCCATTTATGAACAAACACAAGGCTCACAACATGACAGGCTCTTTAAACATGTATATGAATGGCATTGATCTATCGATCATTTCTTTCTGGCCCCAGTGGAACCCCAGCTGAATTTGTAAGAATACCTCAATATGAACACATTTGGGCTTGAACTGGTTGGACATATGAGTAATAATGAAATTGCCTTTTAAGATTGAACTAAGGCCGATAATCTATGCACACGCTGACATATCGAAAAGCAACTGAGGTCCATTCAACTTTATTGGCAACGGAATATTCCAGTTAGGGACCTTATAACAGCCAGACGTAAATGCAGCAAAACCGAAATTTCTGGGGCGGAGATCAAAATAGTTACCAAAACAGTCAAACAAAGAGTCTATGCTGACAGAGATCTGAATGATGCATACAAAATAGCTAAAATCAAACCGAGAGAGAAAGAAGGAACACAAGCGGATGAAACATAACAGGATAAAATCAGATTTTTCACTCAGTACAGCGATAACAGTTCACAAATATATAACATTCTAAGAAAACACTGGCACCTCCTCCAAATAAATGACTGCCTCAAATCATATGTTGGAGACAAACTTACTATACTATAGTGTTTAAAAAGACACCCACAACATGCAACAAACTATGTCCAAGCTTTATGGAACCTATCACATCAGTTAGTAATTGGGTTATATCGGCTCAACCTGTCTCAGGGTTTCTATAAATGTGGCACTTGTACAATGTGCCCTAATGCAAATGATAATACTCATAATTTGACTACCTGCAATTCACCTGAAATTCATGTGAAACAATCCCTGTATCATCGTAGCAAGTCTGTTGTTTACATTGTTATAGGGGTATGCAACTGATATTACGTAGGAAGTACGATTAGAGAATTGAGAATACGAATTAGAGAGCATCTAAATACCCGGAGCAACTCAGACATGAGATTCCCATTGGCCCAACATTCAAATGAGTATCATGGGACGTCAAACAAGAAAGAAGTGAGGTTCCCTGCCACTGACCATGTGAAAGCGTCCATCAGAGGAGGTGACAGAGAAAACCTTGAGAAGGAAGCGAGATACATTTGCCAACTGAGAAGCACAACCTGGGGCCTTAACACCGACAGCGAACTTGAAGTGTTTTTATAACAATGGTACCTCTCTACCTCTAAGCTTTAATGTAGCCATTGCATACTTCAATAGAATGCAAATTGGTAGGGGTACATCACATTGCTGTACGTGGCATTCATAATCATGTCATATGTATAAGACCACCTGAGAAACAGCCACCTTATAAATAATATGTATAATAACTTCAGATATTCTGTCAGAGTTTAAGTGGTTGTCATTGATTTAAAATTGGGACTGACTTACATACAAGGAGCTTGCCCTTAATTTTACGCTGCACATATCCGAAAACAGGCAACACTACGGAAAACAACAAAAACATAGAATTTCCTTTATTTCCTTTGTTGCCAACAACATCTTTTTAGTAACTGTGCGACTGTTAACATTTGCGTGCCCTATTTATATTTTATATAGTTTTTACAGTTATTACCTTTGTTGAATAAAATCCATTTAGAATTATGCTATCCAATAACAATATCAGGACAATGGACTTTGCATATGTTCATTAAGGGTTGACGCAATACTTTCGAACACTCAGTATAGTGCCTATGAACATGGGTATCTCTATACACAACATACAGTAAGTAGCATTTCCTTTGACGTGCCGCCCATGATGGTGACGTCACATGTATCGACACAATGACATCACCACTCATTTATAAAATGAATAGCAAACCAAGATGGTGTCTTTCATGCAGCGAGAGCTGCATGCAGCGGTTTACAGTCGGCAGAGTAAACTCCTGCCTTTAGTAAAGACTACAGGGATCGAATGTAGTTATAGATCTAGTTCTAGTCATTTGTTACATTTAGAGGTTGAAAGACTGTCTTTTTTCCAGGATCTGCAAAACCGTGGTGGTTTAAAGGATGTCCAAATGTATTGCAACGTTTTGGTAAATATTAGGCGAGGTGAATATGAAACTAAAATGGAAAGTTCCCTTTCAACGCATATTTTTTGCTTGTGTATATTTGTGGCACAGACAATTACTATCGTGGCCATATGTCATTTCAGATTACCTAGCATGGTGCGATTGGTCTTTACTGACATTACTTGTGGTGCTTTGAGGAGGGAGTGGAGGGGAGTTTGCTTTGCCGAACACCTGTCAGATGCTAAGAATGCTATGCACACGTTAGAATCCTGTGAAAAGTTTTGTAGCAGAGCGTGATGTGGAGCACATTTATTTTTGACACATTTAAGTGATTGCATTTTTCTTTTGTCTTTTTGCATTATGCAGCTGAATTCACTATTCATGTGATATTAGTGTGTCATCCACCAGCACAACGTTCTTGTTTGCCCTGAAGAAGGCTGGGTGTTTAAAAGAAAACTACCCACACCGTTGGCCAAAACTAGAGTTGGCAGTTTAAAATTGACTTATTTGTCTGTGATCGTTCTAAATATTGATCGTGGCAAGCTATGTTGCATGTAGGTCTCAACTTCCTGTAATGCCACGTGTTACAGAGTAGTGGTGTACAGAGGAAAAAAGGATGGCGCTAGCTGGGAACTTATTACCAGCATTTTATAGGTTTACAATCTGTAATGCACGTGCACTTTATCTTGGATGTTGTTTGTGGTGTGACTGAGGTGAGCACATGGTAGAATGTTTGAGTTTGTATGACTGGTGAATGGTTTGATAGGTACTAGGGGTGTACCCTTGATTTTTATATTAATATCCCCAGTATTTCCTATGATGTGTATTTTTTTTGTGTGCACATATTTAAACATATGGCCATGTTAAATTTTGTATTAACTTTGTATTATGTCGCACAGTTCAAAAAATTATGATCATGAAATAAATAAATCATGTAAAATTGGCTCACGTCAGTGAGCATCACATTTATTGGACTGGCGTTTAATACCATACAGAATACATGTATCAAATTATATAAATGTTCCAAGGGTTCTCCGCTTTCCTTGTTGTTTGGTGTGTTTCCCACTGAGCTCCTAGGTAAAAAATGTGATCGTGGGGCGACTTCATATTTGTGTGTTTTACCATCGCTACTAAATACAAAAATGGTTCCTTTATTTAGAGGTCGAATAATCGACCGACTTTAAACATCTCATATCAGTGTTTATGGGACCTAGCCCTTTTGATGGGAGTACATTTATAATCTGAGACTTTAGATTCATCATGCCTCCGTACTATGTTTGCCATTGAGGCCACACAAGTGGGGAAGAGCGCTATATAAATAACAAAATACAATACAATACAAAGACGGATTAATTTCTAGCCACACGTAAATACAAAAATGTGTTTTATATTTATTTATTTGGAGGTCGCGAAAGGGATCAATTTTAACCATCTCATATCAGTGCCTATCGGAAGCAGCCCTTTTGATGTGAGTACCTTTACAATCTGGGACTTCAGATACATTATGCATCTGTACTATGTTTGCCACAAAGGTCGATTCATTTCTGCCACACGTAAATACAAAACATGTTTCTTTTATTCAGAGCTCGTGAATGCACCGACTGTAACCAGCTTAGATCAGTGTTTCTTGGAAGCAGCCCTGTTGAAGTGAATACACTAATAATCTGGGATTTAAGATATATCAGGCATTTGTATTATGTGTGTTACAAAGGTGTGCCAAAAGTGATGGATATCGACTCTGAGAACGTTTTGCAGCCTTATGGATGAAAGGAACGTTACAATTTGTATTTTAGTTTATTGTTATAGCAACAACTAGACTAGGATGGTCACACACAAATCGCATAGTAATTTCCTTTCATACATACAGGATTTGCCCTTACTTTGACAACATTGCTCGCATTCAGCCTGACACTATTAGGATTCAGATAAAATAGTAAGTTTCAGAATCGTTCAGTCATTTGACAAAAAACAGTGTTTGACAAAACTTACTCTCTACTGTACTGAATGTTGACTGTGTTCTAATTTTGTTTTGTCATTTTTTCTCCACTTTCTCTTTAACGGACTACGCCTCTTTCCCATCTTTTCTCCCATTTACATTTCTTCCAAATGACAGCATCACCATTATTGTTTTAAGACAGTATGACTATGATTCGTGCCTGGAAAGCTTGTGGCCTTGTAGCTGGCAGTTTTCTGTTAATTGTGGCAGCTTTCATTGTGAACTATGAATGAGATCTACTCACAATAGCTTTTAATGTTCAGTTACAAGTCACTTGCTAACAATTTCACTTAAGATGTCTTTAGTGTCTATGTAAACTGAAATAATCTTGACTAGTTTATGATGCTAATAAACTTGTTTGACTATAATTAAGGCAATATAGTTTTGAGTATGGAGCACCTGCCTGGGGGGCGATTTTCTTCATATTCTTACTTGGGTATATGTAACCTTTTTTTGTACGCTACGCGCCCTGCAGTTAGGTGATCCATTACAACCTCAAATTCTTCAAACAGGCACAGCCCCATGATCGGACAACCACTGTCAGTTTGTACTAACCACTTGAATTGTCATTCACAACGTTCACTTCTTACTAACACAGAAACCTGAATTTGCCCCCTCATGACTCTGCTACACTAGCAGCTCTCCATACTGACTTTGCTAACTTTTCACCCTGCTCCCCATCCTGTTGGGAAGGGTGGCAGTGTGCGATTCCTCATCACTAAGGCCTGCAACACTGCCTCTCCAACCCCCGCATGACATCACCGCCTCCTGAATTTGAATATGCCACTATTCAACTCCTCTCATTGTTTTGGCTCTCTATCAAACCACTTCTCCACTCAACTCCTCCTTCCCCAATATGAACCTTAAGTCACTTCCTTCCAACATCCCCATTGTCATGCTGGGGAAATGGAACCTTCTCAAGCACTCTGCAGCCACCTGTCTTGAACGCAACTCCCTCCTATCAGACCACTCCCTCCAATCCCCCCACGACCGGTTTGCCTACTCTGGTAGGAACTCTTGAGACCTTTTTTCTCCAACTAATTCACTCTCCCCTACTGACCTCTTCTTTAACCACTCTCCACCACCGACCTCTCCATTGACCCCTATCCCTCGGATCACTCCATTTTTAAATTTAACATCCTGGGCCCTTCTGCTTCCACTCCTCAATGACTAAGAGGAATTTCTGGCAGGACTCTTGCCCCTTGCTTTGCCGATGCCAGACCTCTCTCCCCTATTCATGGCTCTTACATGGACCGTGCTTTTTTCCAACTTGCATTATAAACTTTACTCCATTAGACCAACACTATCCTGATCGCACATTCACACCTTTGCACCGCCATCCTCTGCCTTGGATCACCTCTGGAATTTAGACCTTAAAAACAGATATGCAACACAGGCTACAATACTGATGCAAATTAGAGACACCTAGCCTACACGATTCCATTGAAGCCCTCACCTCTGCACTGGATTCTGCAAAGAGAGGAGATTAGGGTGAAGTAGGAGGATTTGGCAATCACTCCTGAAAACGTTAATCTACCCTCCCAGCTTTGTTCACTCCTTCCAAGCCAATATCAAAGTCTGTTAATGACTTTGCCCGCTACTTTCCCTTCAAAAGCTCTAAAATTCATGACACTCACAATCCACCTCGATCTCCCTCCGTACACTCATTCTGTACACCACCTGCCCCCCAACCTCCTCTACTCTAGACTAATTCTCCCCTACCTCTTTTGAATAAGCACACATTCTTCAGAGAGCCAACTCATCTTGTGCTCCTAAAGACTCTTTGGCTCACCAAATGGTCAAATACTTCGTCTCAATCAATTGCCCTTATTTTTGAGCTCTTAAACCTTTCCCCACTGGACTCTTCCGGGCCCCTTCAAATCTGCATCCATTTTACCCCTAGTGAAGACACCCTCTGCTGACCTAAACATTCCAGCAAACTATTGCCCAGTTTCCCTCCTTCCCCATTATTGAAAGGTCCTTGAGTGGGTGGTCTTTAACCGGATCGCAAAGTACATTGAGGGAGCCAGACCAATCTGGTTTCTGTAGTTAACAATCCACCAACACTGCACTGGTGCATGTCGCCAACTTTCTCTTTGATGATCACCAATCCAAATTCTTCTATTCTCATCGTTTTGAACTTCTCCGCCACTGGCAAGCAATCCTCTCCCCCACTCACTCTCCAAGACATTGGGTTTCACAAATCTGCTCTCACCTGGTTTGCTTCCTACTTGGAAGTTCGATCCTTTAAAATCTCCTCGAACTCGCAAACCCTGACTTCACCCTTCTCCCTGTCGGCATCCCTGAAGAATCAGTCCTTCGACCCCTGCTCTTCACGCATCTTGTCCTTTGACTTTCACCATCACCTTTTTGCTGATGACATTCAAATTTTTGGTCCAATTGCCCCCCTTCACCCCACTCAGATCAGAATGGATTACCAACCGTCTCACTTCAATGTGTCACTGGAAGTCTCTCCGCTACCTCATGAAGAACTCTTCAAAAACGGAAGACATTTGTCCTGGCTTCCAATGCCATACCTACCCACCCGTCTCACATGTCCTTCCCGCTTGACCTTATTGCTCCCTCGCCCAAGGTTGGCAATCTTGAGGTCCTCTTTGATAGCGTCCTCCAACTGCAACAATTCAACATTACCACTGCGCCTATGCGCCTCTGCTGCTCTTATTAACCTCAACATTTTGAAAATGCATCCTTTACTAACCACTCTACAAAAAATGTAATATCCACCTTCAAGCTTAGCAAACTGGACTACTGCCCAAGCTTATTCCTTGGCTGATCCTCCCCTGTACTCAACCACACTGTCCCATGCCCTCCCTGTACTTCCGCTCTTTCTCCCTAGTTGCCCTGCTCCACTGGAACTCACTGTCTAGAACAAACGAAGGCAGACCAACTGTAGATCTATTGAAAGCTCGACTTAAACTTCAATTACTTGTTAAGGAGGGAGAAAGCTCCACCTGGGCTTTCCCGCATTCTCCACAGCGGACCTCAAAATTGCTCCAGTGACACTTAAAAATGTTCTTTTCTAGATTGATATAGTACTCTTTAGTTTGAAACACTTACCACCGTAGGTTAATGTCACCTTTGCAAATCACCTGATTTCTAACATGCATTTTGTTTTTTGTCCCTTGTATGTATTTTAAACTCTGTTTACTGGTGTATGCAATCTCAGTACATTATCCACAGACTGTATCTTATAATCAAAAAAACAAACGCTATGGATTACATAGTATATGGGTGACAAATTATAACAAACAAAGGAAATAACCTAAAGTAAACAAAAACAGGGCATCCTAGATTTCTTGGTCTAGAGGTCCAGTGGGGGACAGTTTGCGTCTACGGGGCGTCCTTAATCTCAAGGCCAACCTATTAGAGAACCAATTCGAGCAGGTGAGGTGGAAGGAATCACCAAAGGCATCATATAAAAGTATAACCCCAATTAAATATCTGATCAGTAGGAAGAACAACAATCCAATGATCACAGGGTTTGACGTCTGGAAGATAGCAAGGAGAAGAGCATTCCATGCCTCCATATTATCAGTGAGCTCCCGCAATCCAACCCTCAAAGCTGTACCAAGCAGTGGTCTCTGCTGCACCCCACCTTACAAGATATTTGTACCATAGATGGTTTGTGGCCCACCTTTCAATTTCCAGGCCATTGCTTTGCGTCGCTTCGCTAAAACACATGCTAAATCCATGAATTTACTCACAAGTCTATATTTTTCCAGTCTGGGGTATGCTCTGAGTAAGCATTCCACTGGATCCCAGAAATAAAGTGTGGCCCCAGCACACTGTCTTTATCTGGTGGCAGGCAGACAGGTGGCACGGTATGGTGAAATTTAGCCACTCGACTGCGTGTCATGTATGTTCTATAGAGTACATTAAGTTGCAAGAGGCGAACCTTGCATTACATGAAATCATCTTTAAAAAAAAACAATGCTGCATCCCATTGGGTGTCACTTAACTCCTGCCCCAATTCAATCTCATATTCCACACACAAACTGCACTCAGTAAGCATCCATACACCAGCGATACTGGTTGCCAGCTATCCTCCAACTCATACAGAAGCGTTCGTAGCGCATTGTGTTCCGGTTCTCCTGGCCAGGACGTCCATTTCTTCCTAGCCTTTGCCACAAACTTTCACCATCATAAGAACTGGCCTCTGGGTAGACCCTCAGTTTTCATCAAATCCCTGAGACACCTAAACATTTAATCTTTATACCATATCCCTCCCCATGTGGTGAGCCCTAGATCATCCCACCGCCAGTCTCTCCGGCTCACTGGCTGTGCTGACTTTACTGGTGCTGCTTTGTTATATGAGCCAAGGACAGTACCACGGCAGCCAACGCTCCTCCCCGCCTTGGATATCGACGTGGGAGAGCCCAGGGTACCTCCAACACACAATGCAGGTTTGTTCAGCTTTAGTTCCCGGTCTTAGGTTTCTTACTTTCCAAGGTTCATGAAAGTAACGGTTTGAGAAGGTCAAGGGCACTTCACTCCTTGCAACCCCCTCTGGTCTTGCCGTTTTTCTCCTTGTATTGAACTGCCATCTTGGAACTGCTGTTTCCTCGTGTGCTTTGCCTTACTCAGAGTGTGCTTTCGTGTTCCGCCTTTTATCCGTGTGGGGGAAGTGTGATGGAAGTCACTTGTGTGTAATGATCAGTAATTGCCTGACCTTGTCAGACCATTATATCGGGACATTTCAGGTATATGGCTCTGGTGTTAGTCTGTTGTCGCTCACGGTGAGCAGTCTGTGAGAAAGTGTTTGTCGGAAAAAAGGGGGGTTGAGTTTCTAGGTATCCTACCTGGTAGGATGGGGGAAAAGGTGTTAAAGGGAAGGGGATACCACGTCTCACCATCTGGTGCCCCACTTCCACTCCCCGAAGACCTGTCATCCAGGTGATCCTCGCGCACTTGTCCACCCACAGGAACTGGATCCAAAAGCAATGGCTGTGTTTTGGCCACCTGGATGATAGATCCCCAGGGACTAGCGGGTGAGACACCTCAGGTTTCTCACACAACCCTTCAGAGTATACCCGCAGGCTGACATTGTGGAGGAAAGTTACCAAGAAGGAAAGTTACCAAGAAGGATGCACCAAGCTGTCGAAATGCAGCTATGCCCAGAATGGATGTGCGTTAAAACAAAGTCAGGCGACAGCAAAAGAATGTCCTAAAGATATAAGAACCTATACAGAAAGGATATGAAAATACTTAAGAATGGCGATGTAACTGAAGCACTAGGAAAAACATGTACTCTATAATGCAGTGCTTATGAACACAAAGAAGAATGAAGTGACTCACTGGTAAAAAACTAAATACGCTGAGACGCAAGGTAGAAAGAATACATATAAGCTTGCTTATGAGAGGTATATATTCAATGTTTACCATAAAAAAAAAAAATGGACGGCTTATGTCAATCAGCCCAGCTACCTCAACATATGAGCCCTGGATCTTGAAGTAAAAACAAGATGAAGAAGATGTTGTCCCTTGAAAAATAGAGGAGTATATTGACTTGGAACCAAGGATGCCATTTCAAGAGATGGTGGAAAAGCACAAAGGTAGTCTATGAGCAAACCATGTGTGAGGACATATTTTCGTAAGATTAGGAGGAACAAGATCATTTATGGATGCCAAATATTGGACAATTAAAAGGGAATAAAGTTAATAAGGAATAGAGTGGGCAAGTCTCGAAAGGCAAAGAGGAGCAACTGCACCGAAATGGACAATTTAGTGGTCTTGTAACATGTGATGAAGAGCTTGCAAACAAGGGCTATTCATTAGGCTTGAAGCTAAGATAATGGTGTGCCTACACTCCCTCGAATGTCCCAAGACAGTGCAGACTGGCAAGGTCAGCCTTCAAACAGAAGACACTGGCATAAGGCGTAGCGATGAGAGGGTGTAGACCAATTGAGAAAACAAGGGGAAAGCTGACGCATCTCCAAGCAGCTGGTTTTCGTTTCCGAGTATGCGCTGCTAGCGAGACAAATGTCCAAGGTTGGATTTGGGTTGCCAACCAATTAGAAAAACCTGCCATGCACTTTTACATACAATGTTGCAAAGTATTATTCCGCTGCCACATTTCTGTATGACGAGTGTATGATACCACGTGTATAGAAGTAGCTCAGGGGGTGTCCTACAGATAAGGGACCGCCAATGAGAAACTAATGTATGCATTGTACATATAGACATGTTCCCCATATCCAATCCCACCCCTCGATAGGTTTTACGGTTTCCCGCGAAGGATGACGTCATAGATGACACATCTAGCATTTTATAAACTGAGTATAATCGAAAAGACATTGTGATCCTGCATGAATCGATTTGATGAGTGTTTATTGGCCCTGCTTTACTTTGTTGAGATGAAAGCAGTATTTTGCCATCTCCTTTGAGTCTGTACGGTTATCTGGTCAGAGATATTTTATTGGTAATTCCATCTATATTCTTCAAGGTGCATCTTGGATCTGTAATGGTACTTCTTGTAGGACTGTTCACATAAATAATAAAGGAATAGAGTGGGCAAGTCTCGAAAGGCAAAGAGGAGCAACTGCACCGAAATGGACAATTTAGTGGTCTTGTAACATGTGAAAACAATCTTCTAATTTCTTGCAGTGCATAGTTTGTTCTATCCCAAAATAGCCAACCTTTAGAGTATATCTTTCAAGATCAGCATCCAATCCCTTTCAAAATATCAGTATGTTGACAATATCTCAGTCATGTAATGACATTTTCTTCCAATTACTCTTTTATGTGGTTCAACGTGTGTGACAACCCTATAAAAATGTTAGCCAGCCAACAGTATTCACTGATACTTCTTAGAGAATCGGGATCTCACATGGAAACGATGTGCAAACCACAATGTGCAAACAACTATCAGGGTCTAGAAAGATAATTGAAAAATCTCCCAAAACGTCTAGAACCCATTGAGACAGCCCATGCACGTAGTGTTTCTTCTTGATCTTGGCATATCACGGTGTAGTTAAGCGGTAGGGTCTCACAACAAATACACTGCAAGAACTTGGTTTCCTAAAGTAACTATTTGCCTATAAACCACATTTTGTTCATGTACTCATATAGCAGATAAAGATATTTTAATTCATATATTGTGTGGTCATAATAGTAATGAAAGTTATAGATGTTACACTGTGCCTATAACCACACTACAGCACTCCTAAGAGGTCAGTTTTTAGTACCTAACCACATGCATATATATTTTTTGTATTTTATTGATATTTATATAGCGCTTTTTACCAAAGCGCTTGGACAATACTTTCCAGGGAAACACTTACCTAGTTGTGAGTAGGTCTATCTCACAACCCAAACACAGAGCTAAGGAATGGAAAAGGACAAGATGGATTTCCATAGGAAAAAAACACCACATCTGATTAGGAAAATAAAAGGTCACTTTTTTAATGGAAAGAGTGTGGTGGAAAAAGCTCATCACTATGGAAAAGAAAGACTACCAAATTAATTTATATTAGGAAGCGCACTTAAAAAAATGCCTTATGAATGCAGACTGTTTGAATAGGGCCAGATGTGTTATTGGTTAGAAATGTGAGTATATAAACAATTGTGATGCCTCTTCGCAGCACTATTCATGCTGGACTCCGGATTAACATGTTGCAACAGGGAAACAGCATCATTCAGAAGGACATTCATCAAGTGTCTTATAAACAAAGCTCTTTGACTAAAGAATAATAAATAGCCTTCAAATAAATGGATCAGAAAGAGTAAACAACAAAATGATGGTCTGCCCACACCAGTCGAAATGGCACATCATTAACCCATTTCCAAAAGAATTTGCTTCTAACCCAACTAAACATTGCCAAACTGCTAGAGGCCCGACAGAGCAAGAGCTGCCAGTAGGGCCCAAAGAGGTTGCCCCTGCATGGATGCACTATGATAAGAGCAGTTGGGAGAACAGGCTGAGTGAAAGGAAATAAAACAATTAGGAAAGAACTTGCCCACTTTACCATTTTAGGAACATGCGGAAAGAATCCTTCCTCAGACACGGCTGCTCCTCAAAGATCTTCTCCTTCAGAACCAGGCCCTTGCTGTAGTGACAGTCCTTTTCTAGCGCTTTGCAGATGAAGTATAAACAGGCTGGGGGAAGAAGGACCAGATGAAGCATTAACACATTCATGCCAAGGGGTATACACCAATACATACAAGAGTTATCAACTTAGCACAAGCTTAACACAAAGTTCTACCTTGCATAGTGGTTGACAACAACTGCCATTTTGTTATTGTTAGGGAGTTTTACAAAAGTACTACCTCAAGGCATAAATTTGTTTTCCAAAAATTGATTAGCAGAGATTGATAATTTAAATGTTGATTAGTAAACAAACCCATTTGACTAGCAATTTTGTACTAATATTTGTAATCTCACCAAAGGTTATTTGTACCCAAGACATAAAATGAGCAACGATGCAGCATTTTTGTGTACCACTGAATTAAGACATTTGTGAGATCCTCGGGCCTTGCAAATTCTTCAAAATTCTGCTAGACCTGCAGGTTGAATAACCTCATGTACCTACTCAACCTAAGAAATGCACTTGACCCATGGCAACGGATGACAACAAATGTAAATGTGCCTTCTGTAAAATGGTGCTTGTCACCACAAACACACTTCCTTTGGCCCACTGCTACCACCCAGAGGCCAGCCATGCACAGCAAAACCTTTATTTGACTTTTACTGAAAATAAAGTAAATGTTAAACCGTTCAAACATCCCCTGCAAATGGTACCCTTTCCAAAAAATCTATGGGATTTGGATACACTAACCTAAACTTTACTGTAAGCATGGAGACAGTGCAGTGTTTTACAGTGGCAATACTGTAATTCTGCATTATATGGGATACATTACTCACCGTAATCGTATTTCTGGTGCTTGTATCTGCTTAGATTCACCTGCTCTGCATAGTCTGCCATCTAATGGAAGTCGCAGAGTATTACAAGATTTGTTTTCTAAACTCGAACACGGACATTGACAGGGTGTGTTTAGTAATACTATCCCTAGTGTGACGTGTACTGTACCCATGGTCCTTCACGCATCGGGGTCCCTCAGCTTGTTTATTTCTGACACGCGGTTGCATGAAGTGTAGCGCCAGTACAGATGTGATAAAGCAGAAACAGTGATAACCCAGAAAACATCTATGCGCCTTCTACTCCAGTAAAGGAAGGGTGGGCGCATGTGAATCTAAGCAGATACAAGCACCAGAAATACGATTACAGTGAGTAATGCATCCCATCTGAAGGTGGTGGAACTGCTTAGATCACATGCTCTGCAAAGATTAGCGAGCAGTACCTGGAGAAGGAGATGGGAAGTTAGAAGGTACAGCAGGAATTAAATGTTTTAGGACCGCTTGTCCCACCTGTGAATCTGCTTTAGAGTGTGCGTCAATGCAATAATGCTGTGTGAGCACCTGGATGGAGCTCTATGTAGTAGCCTTGCAGATGGCGTCCAGAGGGACGTTTGCAATGACAGCTAAGGTAGCTCCTGTACATCTGGTAGAGTTTGCTCTTTGTGTAAAGGGTAGAACTTTCTTGAATAGGGAATAGCAGAGCTGTACGAACTTCACTATCCGTCTAGAGATGGCGTTCTTTCATATGTGATCGCCTTCTCTACCCGGCGCTATGGAAACAAAGAGTTGGTCTGTTTTCCTTAGGGGTTTTGTTTTGTTCACGTAGTACAAGACCGCCCTCTGTACATCCAAGTGTATGGAGGCTTCTTTCTGCTGAGTTTGATTGATTTTGAAAGAAGGTGGGAAGTTCTCTGGATTCGTTTACATGGAACTTTGAAATGAACTTGGGTGAGAACCTAGGATGTGTTCGGAGGACAACCTTATCCATGTGTATAATGAAAAAGGGGCCTTGTACAGACAAAGCCTGTAGCTCACTGACTCGTCTCATGGAGGTGATCGCTACCAGGAATGCAGTTTTATAGGCAAGATGCTTTAGGCTGGCCTTGTGCATAAGGCTCAAAGGGTGGCCCCATGAGCTTGGAGAGCACAACATTGAGACCCCAAACCGGGGGAGGGTTGGAAATTGGGGGATATAGCCTCTTTACCACTTCCATGAATGCCTTAATGACAGGGATACCTTGTTCTGTGAAGTGGTGTAAGCCGATAGGGCCGCCAGATGCAGGACTTAAATACTAGACCAGAGTCTAGTAAGTAAAGCATGTAGTGTAGAATGGTAGCTGGAGAACATTCTATTGGCTTAGTGATTGTGATGTACACCATATCACAAATCCTTTACACTTATTACAGTAGCAGTGCTGGTGTTGGGTTTTCGTGCCTCTAAGGATATCCATACACCTTTGAGGAAGGTTCAAGTGGCCAAACTCTATGACGTCAGGAGCCAAGCTGCCAAGTTCATCGATTGTGGGCGTGGGTGGAGGGATGCCCCTTTGTGTTGTGTCAACATGTTTGGGCAAGGGAGCTTGATTGGGTCGCACATCACCAGTTTAAGCAGGAAACCAAGGCCGTCTCGCCCACATAGGAGCAACCAGGATCAGGTTACTTGAGCATATTTCCCTGACAAGTTCCTCCACAGGGCGTTCCCCTTGGACCCAGTTTGGGGAAACCTGTACGCAAAGTCTGGGCATTGTGCGTTTAGGTTTGTGGCGAACAAATCTCGCCACTCGCACTCTTGTGGTAGAGGGTGTCTGCTTAGAGTGTCTGCCAGAGAATTGAGTTCACCTGGAGCACGTGAAGATGTTAGGAACATGTTCCGCTTGAGCCCACTTCCATATTTTTTGGGATAGCTTGGATAGACTTTGAGAGTGTGTGCCTCCCTGCTTATTCAGATAGAACATGGCCGTGGTGCTGTCTGTGAGGACCCACACTGTTTGACCCTTGAGATGTTTCTGAAAAACCTGAAGAGCCGTGACTGCCTAGAGATCTAGGAAGTTATATGTCTTTGGGCAGTAGTGTGTGTCCACTGTCCGTGGGCTGTGTGGTGGAGGAAGTGAGCCCCAAACGGCGAATGAGGCATCTGTAGAGCTTGTGCTGGTGGAGCGCGAAAAGGTTTTCCTTTTAACAGGTTGTCCTTGGACCACCAGCGAAGAGCCTGAACCAGGGCTAGCAAAACAACCACTATATCGTCCCACTGTCTGATTGCCTGAGACCACTGTTTCGTTAACCATTCCTGCACTGGACGCAGACGCGCGTGTGGCACCAAATGATGTAAGAGGCCTTCATTCCGAGCATGCGCATTGCTTTGCATACAGTTAACTGGCGACCGACCTTGTAGTGGGGTACCTACAACAGCATATTTTGAACTCTCTCGTTTTAGGGGAAAGCCAGCTCCTCTTTTGTGTTTAGGATAGCCTCTAGAAACTGTTTTACTTGGCTGGGGACTAGGCTCGATTTCTTCTCGTTGATGGAGAAACCCAGATTGAAGAGAAGGTCTATTGTTTTTTGCGTATTTAATCTGCAAATTGGAGGAGATTCCCTGTGATTAGCCAGTCGTCCAGATAAGGCTATACTGGGATAGACCTTCTGCGCAGGTGTGCTGCCACTACTGCAAGCACCTTTGTGAATACTCTTGGTGCTGAGGCGATGTTGAATGGGAGTACTTTGAACTGGTAGTGTACTGCCACCATACTGAAACAAAGGTACTTTCTGTGAGCAGGGTGCATTGAAATATGAAAGATGCATCTTTCATATCCAACGTTGCCATGTAGTCCCCCCGTTTCAGGAGTGGAATTACCTCCTGAAGCGTGGTCATACAAAACGTTTGTGTTTTGCCATGTCTTTTTTGGCACAAGGAAGTACGTTGAATAAATACCCTTGTATACTTTGTTTGCTGGGACGATCTCCATTGCGTCCTTTTACGAGTACAGCCTTTATTTCCTCTAGCAGTATTTTTTGCTCTTCTGCCGTCATCTTCCTTTGTCTCGGCGGGTGGTAGGGTGGTCTTTGTACCAGTTCGATACAATAGCCACCTGCAACGGTGAACAACACCCACTTGTCCGATGTTATCCCCTCCCACGTGTGGGTGAATTGAGTGATGGCCTCCTACTGCAGTGTCATGGGAGGGAACCTGAAATAGCGCGTCATTGTTTGGGAGGTGCTGAGCCTCTCCCGGGTGAGGTTCTGCCCCTACCTCTGCCACTTTTATTCCCTCTTTGAAAGTTGGACGGGGAACCTTGGCCTTGTGACTGGCCCCCGGACAAGAATTGTCCTCCCCGAGAGTAGCCTGAGGAGTGTTGTGCACACTGGCCCCGAAATCTATTAAGAGTTTGCGGTACACCGTTGGGAAAAAGGTCCGTTAGTAAACTACCCAAGGGAGTTAAGTCTGTCGTACTCCTCCTTGGCACTCTTGATGGTGTCCTCTACGGCCTTCCCAAATAATACATTTGGCTCCACTGACATGTTTAAGGGGGTTGCTCGAGTCTCTAGCTTAAAACCGGATTGCCTAATCTAGGCATGCCGCTTAATGAGCGTTCCCTCCACTATGATGCGTCCTGCGTTATCTGCAGCATCAAAGATTGTTCTTCAGGATGCAGTTTGAGATTTGTTTGCCCTCTGACATAGTTTTAAGCAGTTGAGCCTTTAGTGGTTCTGGAACCGTTTCCATCTGGCGTTCCAACTCTTCCCATTTGTGGCAGCCGTAACTAGCTAAGAGTGGTCTTGTTAGCAATTCTTGTCTGGCATGCTGCAGAGGATGCAACCTTTCCCCCAAATGTATATATCTTCTTGCTCTCCTTGTCTGGTGGGACTTTTGCCGATGGCAGGGGAGTGCCTACCCTTTTTCAGGTGGTGGTGACCACTAGGGAACCTGGTCTCTCGACAGACTACATGAGGGGTATAAACAGGGTGGCAGACTTCCTGACCCCCCCCCAGGATATCTTCTACAAAGTCTTTGTTGACCTGTGGTTCCCCGAGTGTCAATACTGAAATGTTGCGCCGCCTTTAGTAGCAGTTTGTTGTATTGAAGTTGGTTGTCAACCGGCGAATCTGCAACCGGCTGGTCATGATGGTCTGGCGACTGTACTATATAAATGTTGTTGTCATCATTGTCATAAAACTGGTCTTTGCCAAAGAGGTCCCCCCGAGACCCTCAGTTCGCTTGGTCGTCATAATATGAGTCCCGAGTAAGATGCCGAGGCCGGAGTGCCTAGAGCAGAGGTGCTTGGCTTTGGCTCAAGCCAAGACTCTTTGGCAGGGGGTGGCTCTGCTGATGTCCCTGGCTTTGAGGCGTCTCTAAGAACTGTCAATTGGTCAGGGTGTTTGTCCATGAAGTCTACGAAATTGGACATTCTCCCTAAAATGTTATTAAATTGTTCTGGTGTAAAATGGCATGAGTGTGGAAAGCCTGAAATGACAGGGGCCTGGGAGTGAGTGGCATCCTTAACAGGGGTGGGCTGGGAAGAAGTGGTATCTTTATGGGGCATAGCCCCAGAGAGGGGGTCTATGGGGTTAGAAAAGTCTGTGTGGGTGTTCTCTGGGGTCAAGGACGTCGAAACCTTGTGTTTTTTCAGCGAGTTTGCTTTAAGTAATGACGCACAGTTTATTAATTATTGCTTGTATTTTGGCGTGTTCTTTGGAGACTTCGAAATGCCCTTCGGCGTCTGTACATCGGCGTGCGAAAGGAGGTTCTTTTTATATGCGATGTCCGAACCGACCTTCGCTTTTGGTTTTTGGGAAATGCCATAAGGCGAAAAAGTGCGCGATAGCCCAGAAGACAGCGAGGAACCTGAGGCTTTATCCCCGGTCACCGCATGGGCCTCGACGATGCAGCCGAGAGTCGGCCATGGGGTATGTCCTTAGTGCGTTTGTGGTGCCTTGGCCGACTGGTGTCTTCTCCATCAGAGGGCTGCCGGCCTGCTTCTCAGAGTCAGGGGCCCGCACTTGAGGTTCCAACAGATCCTGTTCGCCCTCGGCATCACTCATGACTGCGTAACTGCCCTCGTTTGAGTCTTCCGTTAAGTTTATGGAGGTGTGAGCGGACCAGCGTTTCATCCGCTGATCCTTTAGGGTTTTAGGCCAGAAAAGCCAACAGGATTTGCAATGTTTTTTGGCGTGATCCCTAGGGAGACAATGATTGCACACTTGGTGTGTGTCCTTCCACAGGAATTTATGGTGGCAGGAGGGGCAGAATTTGAATGGGGTTTGGTCCATTATATTTTAAAAGGGCAGATGGGCGTAAATAGAAGAATGGGGATGATGGGATAAACATTCTCTAAAAGAGTCATTATAAAGAACCTCCACCCTCTCTCCCTACTGTAATGGGCTGAAGCCCGAAGAGGCCCGTAAAGGTTTTGTCGGTTCGTTGATCGATCAGTCGTCGACAATGTGGGTCTTCGTCACGAGCCGTCAAGTGGTTGAGCAGTCGTGCTGCGAGGCGAACAAGAAACGAAAGGAAGAAAGTCTACAAGTACAACTTTAGTTAATCAAAAGGCATCAGCCTGGAAGAGAACTCTGCATTTACGTCTGACTTCGATGCCGGAAAAACCCCAATCTGAGGGACCGCGACACGTGAAGGACCATGGGTACAGTACATGTCACACTAGGGATAGTATTACTAAACATGCCTAGTCTATGTACGTTTGAGTTTCGAAAACAAATCTTGTAATACTTTGCGACTTCCACTAGATGTCGGACTATGCAGAGCATGTGATCTATTCCTTAAAAGGTGCCAAACACACATGGGTATCCTATCTGGTGGTTAAGTAATACTAGGATACTCAAAAAATACAAATTTTATTAGTCATACGAAATCATTAAAAAAAATCATCATAAAAAATGATCATATTCTGTAAAACAATCAATCAATTGTAAAACACAAGTGAATCAACCTAAACGGGTTCTATTGATGAATTCAATCTTGGGTCAACCCGTGTAGTCCAATTGTAGTCCAATTACACTGAGATCCCTTAGCCTTATATTTTAATGGCTATTGCGTATTTTGAATTTGTAGATTCCCAACTTGTACAAGTTTCTGTCCCATTAGCACAACAATGTAGGACATTCTTCAGGGGTGTGAAGTATCTTGTGTCGATTCTATTCAAGATGAAACTGTATTACCAAACCTCTGTCTTCTTGCAAAGACGATGTACCCTGTTGATTCTTACATTGTATGAGTTGCCTGGTGGCTTGTTTGTATTCTGCGGCTAGTGTGTTGTAGTGCAGTTTGTTTGCGTGAGTGGGTGTTTTTTTCCAAGCGCTCTCAGCCGTTCTTTTTGCAGTTCGCAGATCTTTGAGGCTAGTGGTCTACCAGGGGTTTAAGTGGGCTATAGGTTTGGCTTTGCGGATGCCTAGCGGAGCAACTTCGTTGACCGCTGCCTGGAGGGTTTAGTTGTATAGTGTTGCCATGGAGGTGGGATCAGAACTGGTGGTAAAGTGGTGGGCAGTGAGTGGTAGTATCCTAGGGAGCATATTGTCTGGGGTAATGTATCTAGAGTTTTTTTAAAGTGTCAACTTGGTGAGTTGCGGTGGGATGATTGAGTGGACTGCATCACTGATGGAGAATACTAGAACGTTGTGTTCGGACCATGGGCATGGGTGATTGGCTAGTATATTCGTGCTGCAGTTGAGATCTGCTAGCCAGTCCAATATGCAACCTTTGTCATGTGTGGGGTTTGAGATTCGTTGGGTGAAGCCTTGAGCTTGCACCTTAAGCTTGAGCTTGAGTTTGCACATCTGTCCCTCAGCGACCCACCACCATCCGGACCGTCACCATGCCATCCAGTAGAGGAGTCCCGTTGTCTGCGTGATTCTGGGAGCGGATTGCACTCGACTTCCTCCTGGCCTTCACCATGTCTCCTCTGCTCTGCCAGGGCTTCAAGGTGTCTCCTCCTGGTTGGCTATCTCTCTCAAGCAGTCCTTTATTGGTCTTTATCACATCCTGGTAACCACGCCCTGCAGAAGTCAATACCACAGTGGTTCTTTTTTGGCATTGTTCCTGAGCTCCACATTTCCCAGGGGTTACCTGTTCGATAATCTTCATGCAGTGGATGATCATCATTGTGCTAGTTTGCAGTGCTACGGACGTTGTTCGTATTCTTCTTCATCTTAGTCCAACTGATAGGCTAAACATCACTATAGCAAATAGAAGTCCTACCAAATGGTGTTTGAAGGAAAGAGTGTAAGTGGTTTGGGACTGTCGGGTTCGGGGTGTTTTGATTACTTCTACCCAGGTGATCTTCCTTACTCCCAGGAGGGGAGTACCTCCCCATGAGGTCCTCCTGTAAACTACCTCTAGGGGGAAATACTGCGTAGTGGCCTCACTTCCCTAGCCTCACGGGAAAAGTCACCCCCCTGGGGAGTGACGACACCTAGTGAATCGTCAAATACACTTAGTCCAAGAAAACACTTACACTTAAAGTTTCAATTAAAAAATAGAGATGTATTTATATACACCAAGGCATACTGTTGTAATTCAAGTCAAGTAAATACTATTAACAAGTCAAGTAAATACTATTAACAGAGTAGTATAGAAAACAACTTGCAATATTCATTGGGTAGAAAACCACACTTGTAGTAACTTTAGAATAGCCATTGTAGCAATACATCACATAGTAAAACCATCTGAAACACATATGCAAACTGTTGCTAACCTTTAGAACTTTAATAACTTTGATCCAGCCTATCTTAGAGAGTTCAACCCTAATTTATGAGAGTCTCACAAAGTTCAGCAGGGTTACTGGGCCACCAGTGGCCAAGGGTTGAGCATGGAGAGGCAAAGTAAAAGGTTCAGTGCGGATGAGTCCAACAGGAGCTCTTCTCAGGTTGCAGGTAAGCAACAGTTAGATTTTTCAAGTCAAGGAATTTAGAAGGTTTCTTTGAAGGATTCCCCAAGGACCAATGTCCTAAGGAAAGAGTACAATGGATTGTCCACCACAATGTATCCCTAAGGAGATCTAGAGGGATACATGATAAAGTTATATGCAGCCTCTAGGATCACAGGATCAACAAACGGGCACCAGGTAAATTGTACAAGGAGTAGGACAGCACCTTGGAATGAAGCAGCAGTTGCTGCAGTACAGTTCCAGCAGTGAGGTGACAGCAGACCCAGGCACAGGTTGCTCTGTCTTGGCGACAGAAGAAAGTGGCTTTTGTGGATCTGTCAGCAGCTCTCGTGCAGACTGACACCCATCAAAGTTGTGGCGCAAGTAGACTCTTCTCCGTTTCTCAGACCTCGTGTCTAGTGAGGGTACATGGGAGCTGCTCTAGTCCCTGCAGGCTTAGGACAATGCCCACAAAGTTTCAGGCAAAACCGTGCTTTGGCATATGATGCACCGCAATGCAGCACAGGACCCCGGGTATGCTGAATTGCAGGCTGTGGAGGTCATAGCTCTTCCAGGGATGGCACATATATAGTTCATCTTGGGACTAGTAAGGCCCACCAGTCCAAGGGAGGAAGCCGTTATCTTCGGATCTTCCCCGTCGCTTAGAAGCAGAGGTCAGGCAGCAAAGGTCACTCAGCAGGCTCTGGTAATCGCTGGAAGTTGCTGGCGTCGTCTTTCTTCTGGCTTCTTTGAATCATCCGTTCCAGTAGTCGACTGAGATTCTGCTCCAGGACCTCGGGTATTTATGCAGGAACACCAGCTGGCCCATGCAGGAAACGCAATTGGGGAAAGCTGCCCATTGGGGATAGCCAGCCTTCCGGTCTGACTGGTTTCACTCAGTCACACTGCAGGACAAAGGACAGGGGTAGTTTCGGTTGACCTCCCCCACTTCCTGTCCTGCCAGACACTCAAATACCCTTTTTGAGGCTTTCCAAGGAAAGCCCAGCGAAGACAAAGGGACCAGAGGAT
Organism: Ambystoma mexicanum; assembly: GCF_040938575.1. Classification (NCBI taxonomy): domain Eukaryota; kingdom Metazoa; phylum Chordata; class Amphibia; order Caudata; family Ambystomatidae; genus Ambystoma; species Ambystoma mexicanum. The sequence continues at coordinate 1,573,563,707 of NC_090932.1, forward strand.
CCACCCCCACCCAGATAGGTAGAAGAAGACATCAGAAAGGACAACCCATCTTGTTCAGGACTTTAAAAAAAAATGCCAACATTTTGGTCAAATGGTGACCCTTGTGTCACCTACCACAGCTGCGATGACAGCCTGCGACAAAAGTTCAAACCCTTGTGTAAAAGATACACTGCCACCAGCCTGAAAAGACTGAATTGTCACAATAACCAAAATGTTACTAGAAAGGCGACAAAAGGGATACATTGGATCCCCTAACCACTCCACTTAAGGTGGAGTGTGCTGAGCTCGCAAAAGCAAACACATGTAGGGTAAAAAGTATCCCCCTACCTTCATAATCGTGAGATAATCAAGGGAAAATAAAGAAACAATGGCTTTCCCGAGCACTGCATAGAGGGTGCTGGGTTACTGTAGATGCCTTAAAATGGGAGGAAAGCATAACTCCAAGACCAAATACTAAAAAGAGGTAAAAAGGGTTCCCATGATCAGAGAAAATGTTCCTACTCACTCAGGAAAATCAGTCCAGCAAAACGTGATGGGGGACTCCCAGGTGAAGAGAATTTTACAAAAAAAGGGAAATCTACTCTAATAGTTATTCATTCATAGTACTTTATTTGTTTTGGTTGAAAAATGTCAATCTTTTCAAAATACAAAATTTCAAAACTCCATTTAACCTTTCTCTTACAACACAAATTCATTTCAAATCAATTACAGTACTATCAAATACATTAAAATCCTCTCAACATGAATAGACCTCATAAAACCTTATAAAACTCTAAAGATCAAATTAAAGTGCTATATCTCATTCATTTACAGTGTTAATCATCGTTTACAAGTTTCAGACTCCTTAAAAAAACATACAGACGCAATATTCAAAGATATATGATCTGCATTAAATATTCTTGCCCACATTTCAGATTGTGAAAGCACTCTAAAATCACGGAATTTATGAAAACTATCCTTTCTAAATTGGGATAGCGCCAAACATTCTGTAAACAGCTGATCTAAGGGTTCAATAGCTAAAACATCATTGCAAAAGCGACATACTGTTTTGGTCCTGCTCTTTGGCCCTTATTGCCAAAACCTTTTAAGTTGGCCACAAATCAAACAGAATACGTAGTAAAGCAGTCCGATATTCAGAATCAGGAAACTTTAATAGATATTTTGGAAGTCGTCTTCCCGGTTTAGAGGCAAAGCAGCCAATTTTCATAATCCTGTATTTTTGGCATGAATCCCACAGGTTTATCCATTCTTGTTGGTATAATTTTTGTTTAGCCCAATCTGGATTTTTTAATAATAACTTTTCTTGAATATCCGCCTTATCCAGGATTGATAAACAATAGTTCAACCAAACTTTAAAAAAAGTCACCATGGCTAGCAGATATGGCTGCCACTAATATTGGGATTAAAATTTGTTTGTGGTTTCATGTAGGAGACATTTCTTATATAATGACAGCGTTTTCCACTCAACTATAGTTTGTAATAATGAGAGCCCCAATTCAAACCTGATCATTTGAATTGGTGTACTTCTTGGAAGGCCCAAAATAGATTTCCAAAACTTTCCTTTGAGAAAATCCCATTTCGGATGATCCCGAGGCATTTCAGACTGAGGTCTATAAGTGACCACTAGTATTAGCTTCTTCACGTAAAGAATTACAATCAGTTTACTTGAAAATTTACCGTACTGATGCATTAGGACTTTTGCTTTTGAAGTTAGAATAAGTATCTTGTTTTGTAGGTCCTTTTTATAAAGTAGTTCTCCTATACTACTACTAATATTCAACCCTAGATACTTATATTCTTTAACCACTTCCAAAGTCTCATTACCAATTACTGATTAAGGTATTTTGGTAGATGAAAAAAGATTTGATTTAGCAGAGTTCATTATAAGTTGGTTTTCTACTGTATAAGCTTTTAAAGCTTCTGCCTTTGGAGGCCTACTTTTTATTTGATCAATGACCACTAAATCATCAGCAAAGAGTAAATGTGAAATCTTGGTTTCCCCTATCTTGGGGTCAAATGAACGAAGAGTATCTAGGGTCTTGCCTATATCATGGATATAAAAATGAAAGAGCGTTGCAGCTAATGCACACCCTTGTTTCAGATGTCGTAATGTTGGTATTTCTTCAGTTAGTAGCCCCTCCTGATTTAATTTTACTCTAAATGAGGTCTTCGTATGCAGCTGTTGTACCAAGTATAGGAGGGCCGGTGGGAAATTTGCATTCTCCCTTTTTTTCCACAGTATATTTCTAGATATTAGGTCAAATGCCAAACTAAAATCAACAAACGCTAAATAGATATTCTGCTGGCATTTCAAGGCTTGCCGTTTTCGAGCGGTTATAGTTATCAGGTTCACACCTGTTCCCAAACCAGATATGAAACCTGACTGGCGAAGGTCCATTATGCCCTTTTTCTTCAGCCACTCTGGCAATCTTACCAAGATCAAGAAGCGTGCAAAATGTTTACCTGGGATGTCAAGAAGGGCAATAGGCCTATAATTGGTTGGGTCATTCCTATTGCCCTTCTTGAATAAAGGAATCATGACTGAAGTCTGCCATAAAGCCGGGATCACACCGGTCAAAATTATTTTCTGAAAATAAAAAAATCAGAAACAATATCCTTGCCCATTCCTCAGGGTTAGCTTTTAGAATAACATTTGTCAACCCATCTGGCATTACAATATCATCAGTCAATCGTAACTATATTCAAATTTACATTATCCCTCGTCAACAGGGGAACATCATCATTACTCCTAGCAAAAACTATAGAGAAAGGAGTTATCCAGATTTCCTCGTTAATAGTATTCAGACTAGTAGAGGCAGTGGCATCTAAAAGGCAATGATTTCAATAACCTCCATATTTCCAAGCTAGATCAGGAGGTTAAAGCGTTCAACATTTTCTCTCCTGCTACCTGTTTTACTCTCTCTCTATGGTGACGTAAATGATTTTTATACTTAGTGCAAAGATTCCTTAGCAACTCAGTCAAATTATCAGGCTTTGCATGAATAAGCCCTCTTGTTAGTCTTCTTTCTTAATTTTCTAAATTTTGAACTACAGGATCATAAATGGATTTATGTATTATTTGGACACGACTGCCGATCTTGTGGACCTGCTGGAGTACTTGCAACAAATCTGCGTAAGTCAACTGGTGAGAATGGACAATGTTTGCCAAATCGGCAGAAAGAGATTCTTTCAATTTCCCGAAATTATATAGACTCCCATCTAATTCGATTTTTCCCCTGAATTTCTAAAGGAGTTTTATAAAACTCCTACTTTCTTTCAGAAGGTATTGACCACGAAATTTCAAGCATGTCATGGTTGCTAGCTATTTTATGGAGAACAACAAAATCTTTCACTCTAATTAGTGCATGGTCTGAAAAAAAGCATAGTCTAGCATTGCTTTCGAAGATTCTCTAGACCATCTAGGGTTGGGTGGGGTATCTCTTTCGAGGAGCCTTTTAACTTTTTTAATCCTTTCATCTTCATTAAATCCAGCCATAATTTGGCCTGCGTTGATGGGTTAACTGGTGACTACAATACATTTCAAACATAAATCCTCTACTATTACTGACATATCTATTGCGACATCCTGGGCTATTAAATCAAGCATATCCAGTTAATTGATGGAAAAGCGTATCCGATATCATCGAAGGATTCCAATATAAATTTAATAACGCTATTTGAGATATTATACCATTATCTTGCTCTCTGAATATTAATCTTGACAGCTGTAAGCAAGGATGGGGCAAAGCCCAAGCCATCAACATACTGTTCATATCTAGCTTGGCAGCTGTCAGAAAGGATGGTCTACCCTTTCCATGATGAACTGCTGGGATCCAGACCAATTCCTAACCAGGTAAAGTTGGTTCGGTTAACAACCAGGTTTCCTGTAAGGCAATCATTTCAGCATTTTCAAAAGGATTAAGTAGATGCTTATGACCTTGGGTATTCCAGCTAACCAATTTGATTAGTCTTAATTGATCTAACTTTTGGCGTTAATGTTTGACTTGCTTATTCGTGTCATGAATTGCCTTGGTCAATCACTCCCAACCTGAGCGATTGTCCAGGATGTCATCAGATTCAAAGTTCACTGTTCTTGCTAGATTACATTTATATGTATACCATCTGTTTTGTTATGATTACATTGCTTTGGAAGCTGAACATTCTCTTTTCTAGCTGCTGTTGTCTGCTTTATCTGTAGGTGAAAACCTGCTTCACCTAAACTTTGCTTTTCCTTCCATATTAAATCCTTAATAATAATAGAGGGGATTGTTAAGATGACTGTGTCCATTGTGCGATTTTTTTGATAGCTTAAAGTTTCTATGTCACAAGATCTGAATAACTTCAACTTCGGGAATGTTTTGAAAACGCTCATCAGAGTGGTTCGGTTAGGGAAGGGGTCTCCTCTGTGCCGACCACTTATTGTCACAATCAAAGAGTCTGAAGATTTTAAGGGTTTGATAAGTTTTTTCAGTGGGTATGTGAGGGTTCGGATTATTTTATTTAGACTTTCCAACTAAACCTTTTCTGGCTAAAGTTTACGTTTCTCCTCTAAAGGGAGAAACTGACTTTCATCATACTCGCCATGACTACTAATCTTAAAGTCCTCTAGGGCATATATGTTGGTTCTTACGCATTCACTCTCTACAAGACCCTCCACCTCATCAATTTGTGGAAGATAAGATGATATGGAGTATGTGGACAGATTCATTAGGGCCTCATCAGCCGGTTCATTGATATTAATTACTTTTCTTGTTTCTTTATTATTCAATTCCATTACTATGACACTTTGACTACTTCTGCTCGTTTAGTTTTTCGTTTAGATTTCTTGTTTTGTTCTTGTACAGGGGCTGTCAATTGATCTATACATTCTTTTGCATTATTAGATCTGTTTTATTTTGTCCCCAATAGTTTTTTAGTTTTCTTTTGTGTATTTTTTGTAACTTCAAGCACTTTACGTTTCCTTTTACGCCCTTTCTCTGCTTTCAAGACTTCAAACAATGGTTCATCCTCTTGCACAATTTCATGCACATTTACAGTGCTTATATCTGGGATATCCTCCTCAGATTCAAGCATTTGTTTGTGCGAGATAGTGCTTTAGTTTAACCCTTGACTCAAATCATCTTCTACAAATATCGAAGGAGTGTTCGAAACCTCAATCAACATCCGTGCCTCATCTTTTTGCTGGCCCATATCCATTAAACGCCTAATATCTTGCTCAGTGACTCCAATGTTGTTTATTGGATTTTTTGCACTTGTTTTTGATTGGTAACTATCTTGTGTTGTTTCGTGCGCCAACCAATCAATCTTCGCGCATAATAATTTACAGATGTCTTCTTGAATTTACATCTTAGTAGCAAGTATTTCATAAAGTTTTGTCACTGCAAATAAGCCATTATTTATGGCATTTAGAGTGGCCTCTTGAGAGATTAAGGCGGAGGGTCTCAATCCAAAAGACTGTCTAGGTGTGGTTGTTAACGTATGTATCGTCGAATTTGCACTATTTGGGCATAGAATTGGAGATTGTGACAGATGTAGTAGCTCTTTTATGCAGGGAGTCTATCAATTTGTGTTTCGAACACTATGCTCCCCTCAAACTCTTGCCTAATGTCAAGATGTGTGATGTTTTTTTTTTATTTACTATTCCCTCATTCTGCTCTGCTAGTAATTGCTGGTTCTGACCTACATGTTTCTGGATACTGCCTGTGAGTACAACATAGGCCGTTCTATGGTTTCAGCAGCATGAAATAGGACCTTTGTTAATGGTAAAATCTCTACCAGGTTAATATCTAAGCTTATAGAGTTTCCTAAATAGTGGTAGTCCTCTCCAGTACCACTCCCACGTACCAAGTCCTTCTTTGTAAAATCTTTGTGTACACAACACAAAAAAGTCCAATGATCCAAACAACGTCTGAATAGTAAAGCGGGCAGGAGCAGGCAGCCAAACAGCACTCCACGACAGCACTCACATGATTGCGCGCGTTATTAAACAATCACCCTCTTCATATCAGGTCAATACAATATATGGACTAAAACTAAACAAATGGTTCAACACTCTATGTCAAGATTAAAAAGTACACTTTTATTGGAAGGTTGAATCGGTTATTGCCTCACACGCTGTGGCGCCCAGAGTAGACCACACACTTGATAAGTTCTGTGAAATTTAAAAAACGAATTAAAAAATATGGCAGGCAATTGGTGGTCTTCAGCTTTACTCTCTTCCCTCGTTCTTCTTACTGTCCGACTTTTTACAGCTATTGCATGCAATGGCAACTGATACATGTTTCAAGCCTCCCACTGACCCCTCTATCCTAATATTCTGCTGGCTCATTCCATTACTTTCGACCTGCAACCATTACTCTCCCAAGTTTACTACTTTGGTTTTAAACTCTACAATATGTCTTATATTGCCTCTGTTCTCCCCTCAGTACCAATCGCCTGGGCAGACGGTAGCTTTTGACATTCATCCCAGTGTCATGCTGCCATGCCTATTGCAGGAGGCCTTTCATCATTGTATGGGGAAATCTGCAGGTACTAAAGTAATTTAAATTGCCTTACAAAATCTATCAGAAAATATGCTTTTAATTACCTTCATTAAGTTTTACTTGAGTGGTTATAACTCGCTGAATGAAAACTGGAGTGCTTGGATAAAGGGTGAAAGAGGTAGGTCATTTATTTAAGAAAGTTAAACCGTTTTCCTTTTCAAAATTCAAATCTTCCACAATGCCAAAGAAAACGCACGTGCCACAATTACAATGTTGCCATAAAGCCACACTGCCCATACAGTTTAAGTTATCATAAAGATCAGTACATTTCCACAATGCCCTCAATTTGAACACTGCAATTTCCCACAAAGCCCTGCCTTGCATATGCAAGACCGAAGGTTCCATTCAATACTTCTGTCACAAGGCCAGGAGTATATTTGAATTTGCTCCGACCTGGAAAAAACACACAAGTCCAGCCAGACTATTAGGGTAGGAGGTGACTGAGCAGTAAGGCCTATACTCAGGCGAATGTGGAGGTGGTGAATGGTTCGATGAGACCCACACAAGGCACTCCATAATTCAAATTCGAAAGTAAAGAATAAAAATGCTAAATGTATTAGACCCTGAAACGTTTTGCAATGAAAGTAATATAGCTAAATCCACACTGTGCATGCCAAAAAGCGCTTACATTAAACAAGTATTAGAACCAGTTTGAAACAGATAAGTATCAAGAGAACTGGTAAAACACTAACACACTGCCTTATAACATAAAGGCCCTAGCACTTACAAAGTCCTTCCCTGATAAAGAGGATGGGGCCTAGTGCCCCAAGGAGTCTTTTGAAGTAGCCAAACATGTTTTGGCTAAGCCAAGGAGAGTGCAAGTGTTTCAGGAATGCAAGAAAAAAAAGCAAGAACTCTACCAATCACAACCAGGCAAAGGAGCGGAAAGATCAGGACTTTGCACCCGTGAAACACTGTGGCATGAGGAGGTGTAGAAACAAGCATGTAAACTCAACCCCTTTACTCAGATTACTTCAGAAACCACCACCGTGGTTTCTGAATCTGCTGAATGCAATTACTTCAAGTGTTTGTTCCATTGGAAGGGGTCCCCGTGTCACGGGTGCAGAAGCCACTAACGGCATCAGGATTGGGTCCAGCTAGCCAGCGGTTCCACGATTTGGTTCCTTTGACTGGACAGCTGGACAACCCTGGCAAAATGAGGTGAAGACCACTATGATTTAAACAACCTCAGGCAACCCCCAGGCGATGCAACCCTCATGGTGGAGACACAAAGCTGTTCCAGCAAAGTCCCTCTTCGTATTGGAGAGCAGCAGTATCAGCAGCAGCAGCAAGGGGATGCTTCGCATCTCAAGCTGAGAGTTGGTGGAGTCCCATGTCCAACCAACAACCAGTGCAGCGAAAAGGCACAGAAGGGAGCTGGTCAGACCACCGGGTGGTCCTGGGACACTTCGAACGGCTTCCCAGGGCAGGATCCTAGAGTAGGGGTTGGGACTGAATGTTCCTACCGGTCCAGAGGTTGAAGCCCAGATGAGAACAAAGACAAGGGCTTCACCGGGACCTTTCTGGAAGCAATGCTGATTGGCTGCAACAGACGTCCACAGGTCTTCAGCAGGATTCTCCTTTTCGAAAGGTTCTTGGTTTCAATGATGATTTGAAGCATGGCTGCATGAGCCATCCTTTTATCCTAAATTCGAGCTTGGTTTGCCCGAGCCCATGGTAAGGATCTGCACCACTCAACTGGCAAGGGCTGTAAAATCATGGACAGCTTCTGGCCTTCACAACTGCTCACCAACAGACACACTTTGGCCAAGATGTGGACTGGGACCAGACAGTCCCAGCCTCCAATTCCGTTCACAAACACATACATTCTCCTGTTAGACTGTACTGCTCAGTCACCTACCTTGATAGAGTTAGAATAGACTTTACTGTCTTTTTCCTGTTCACTATAATGGGGCTGGGGGGCTTCTCAGAATCTGCTCAAATAGTTGATTCTGAAAATCCATCTTAACAATAACCATCCCACAAGACTTTCCATTTTCCTCCTGGTGTATGCAAATTCTCAGCCCAGTGTGGGCTATAGACCTGCTCAGCCCTGCTTTACTTCTCAATTCGTTCCGCTTCTCTTGGGGTAGACGAATTCTCAGTCCAGCGTGGGTTGCGTTGCGGCCTCACCACCCTCCACCCACTCCTTGTAGGATGCCACATACCTGCTTTTCAGTGGCGGTGCTCATTAGGAAGGCAGGCTCTCTGGCTAGCTTGACCAGGCTCTGGTCTGTGCGGCCTTGTCTCTCGTGTGTCTTCTTCCTCTTAGAGATTTCGACATCGGACAGGCAGGATGCTGGTATGTACTCTCGGGTGTGACTTTACTTCCTTCCTCTGCAGCTCAGAAATCATCTGGTTCCCCACCTTTGTTGCAGCAGAAGCCTTCTGTGGGTTGCCTTAGGTCTCCACCCACCACGCTGACCGAGTGGCTCTACTGCTCTGTTCCTACTGCGAGGGAGTCATCCTCCTCTGCGCAGCTGCACAAACAGGTATTTCTTGCTCTCCGGCTGAGTCCTTCTTCCTCAGTTGGCGTCAAAGTCTCTCTATGCAACTCCCTGGTATGGCAGGGGTGATTCCATGTGTTCCGGTCTTTACGAGAGGGCGGCAACAAATACAGGTCAGAAACCAAGCCATCCACTTTAAAAGGGCCCTGTACATATTTGCCATGATCTCTCCCATAAAACCAACAAACACTTGGGGCTTTGGAGTAAAGGGAGGTGGAATAATACCCTAGATTGGTCATTCCTTGTCCCCAATTGGGGGGCCCCACCAGTGGGATCCCACTTGCTCTGTCCCCTAGGGCGGGTATTGCATAGCTCTATTGTCAAAGGGGGAGGCTTCCTCTTGGGAATTTGCAGGTCCTCTGATAGGTGGGATGGCTTCCCCTAAACCAGGCTTCTGTAGAACAGGAGGGGATCTGAAGACATTTAGAAGGTCGACTACTGGACCTACAGACCTGAAGCACGAGAGACCACAAAGGGACACCAGTGTGCACCAGTAAACTGTTGCTGCGACAAGTGCTGCGAAAGCCAAGGAGGTAAAGCTATGCTCTGCTTCCACCAGGAGGCAACACCACAGGGTCCTCCCCTGCTTGAGCCAGTGGAAACAACAGATTCACTGGCCTGTACTGCTTTGCATGACTTCTTGAATCTCCAGCAATCTGTGGGTTTTTTGCTCGTCTAAAACCTCTGGAGTGTGTCTCCTGCAATCCCTAGACATCATGTAGCTCACTTTGCAGCACACCTTGCAAGGTCAGCTCATCAAGGGACTCAGAATGTGTGGCTCTACTGTTGCAGCTCTGAAGAGTTCTGACATTTTACTTTGTGGCCGGCTAGGCAGTGATGGGTCCCAAAGACTGCTTTCTTCACCTACTGCACCATCAAGGTCCTCCTTTGTCATGGGTGCTGCAACAGAGGTCCTTTATCTCCAGAAACCGCAGGAGCAGGCTGTTGAAACCGAAACTGCCAGACCCAATTGTCTGACTGATGAGTGATAGCTGCACATGTAACCTCTGGGCCCACAACGTGGCAACCACTGGTAAGAATAGAAGTCTCCAAAAGGGAACGACTTTCCAGAGATAGTTAGGTGTTGGGTAAGAATTTGTAGAGCGTAACTGCTGCAGGACTTTACAAGACATCTCTTGGTATTAGGTAACCCACATTTTAATATAGGCCTGTACTAAACAAGTGTATTACACAGGTTGTTAGAGTGACTGAGCAGCCAGGCTTATCTTAAGAGGGGTAATGTGAGCTGTAGAGCTGTACAATGAAATTAGAAAATACAGGTATCTAACTTGCACACTGAAAGTTAGTATAATCATTTATATATAGACACAGAAGGATAATTAGACAATCTTTAAAAAGCAGCAACTAATAATAAGATTAAACCCAAAGTTAGGATTCATTTCAACAAAAGCAATAAAGTAGGTGAGTAAACATTTCTTATGCTAAACATATTCCAGCACACTTGAGTGGCACCATTTGAGGTCAGTATTAGCACTGATTTGAAATCACCATTACAATATTGAGTTTCAAGGAAGGAGGAGTTCGATCAGAACATACTTTGTAAGCAGTAAAAACAGTTAGATTCTTCCAGAGGGGTGAGGTAGTCTTTTATCCCAGGAATAATAGTGTTCAAACCTGTAAGGGAACAAGCACTGCCAAAGCCAATAGGTTCAGAAGGGGGGCTTTAGGGAGCCAGGACAGCCAATGTCAATGGGCTAGTTCAAAGTCCTGATGCTCTCTTCTTAGAAAAAAAGTTTTAAAATAGTAGTTCAGTAGAAAATCACAGAAGCTCAAAAAGGAGCCACCTTGAAAAAGCACAAGCTGGGAGGCCAGTGCAGGTGAGTTGAGATAAACTCAAAAGGGTTTAAAATAGTACTCCCCAAGCTAGGAAGCAACACAAATGGCAAAATGTTGTTGTACCCCATGCCCCACAGTACCTGTGAATTGAAGAATTGGTCCCAGCTGGATGCCTTCCTGTTGCAGTGTAGCAGACCGTGTTCCTTGTTCCTGGTCTTTGGTCGTGGGGACGTCTGACGGGCTTCTGAGGCAGCACTCGAGAGAGGGACTCTTTAGCAATAGATTCTTCTTGATTCAGCGGCCTTTTATGGTTTTGATGCCTTTTTCTCAGTGACAAAGAACAACAAACTGCTCCGGTTGGAAGTCAATTGATCCCTCGGTCCTGCACTCTGGCGAGGGGACTCTGGGTGAAGATTTCCTGCTTCTGTAGGGTCCTCTGAATGCCCCTAAAGCTTTGGCCGGATTCGCACTTCCGAAGACTGCATTCGATGATGGTCAGAGGTCCCCGGGCATTGGGATTCTGCAGCCTTGGAAAGACACAGCAAGTCGGGGGGGCGGCCAAAATGAAGCTCGTCTCAAGGCTAGTTGGACCCACCAGCCCAAGGGAGGAAGTCGTCCCTTAGGGGTCTTCCCAGTCGAAACAAAAATGGGGTCAGCAGTGCTGCAGGACTTCACCGGGCACTTTGTGGTCCAGGAGTGTGCTGCTGGCGTCTCTTAATGTCTTCTTTGCCGGATGTTGTCCTCTAGTGGTCGACTCTGCATCAAGTCCCAAAAATGTCACCTTTTAAGCAAGTTCCCATTCATTCACAGCCCTAGAGCTGTCAATCGGCCAGCAGGGTGCTGTCCTGATGGACAGCCAGCCGATCAGAACTGGATTCACTCGGGCACACCTAGAGACAAAGGACAGGGAGGTTTCAGGACCCTCCCTCACCTCCCTCCTTTCCAGACACACTGGAGCCTGGGCAGGCTTCAGGGCTGAAGCCCGCCAAAGGCAAAATGCACAAAGGACTCAACCCCAATTCAAACAGAGTAAAAGCCCAGAAAGAACTAATTGACAAGAAATGGTAAAAAAAGAAGACATAGGTCATTTTGGGACAATGGACACCTTTGGGTGCTATACTGCAGCTGAGAAATCAGCCTGCAGATACATGACACAAAAGTAGTAAAAAAGAAACCACTAATAAACAGTGAAGACGGCTATTCCGCCCTTCCTCGCATCAGTGCATAGGCTCTTGCTATGTACAAAACTGATAGTTAACTGTTATCAGCACACATGGTCAAACAGATAAAAACAGTTTATTAATACAAAACATCAAAAACATGTATACATAATTCATCACAAAAAATTCATCACAAAAAAAAAAAAGACATGGACATCAATCAATATCTGTACATTAACAGCCACTAGAGACGGATGTGCAAAAAACAATCACTTGTCTTATTAGCATTCTGATTGCTACATAGGATTCCTACATCTAAGTGAGGTTAGTATAAGTGTGACACAAATTAAACCATCAATGTCGACACATTGTGTTTCTGGCTAAAGGGAGGGCTGTGTCTTTCATCAGCTTGTGGATTTTTTAATCCCAAAAAGCCTTCTTCAGGACACCCAACTCAAAATCGATGCAGATAGAATTCCCCACTTTTGAAGAAAGAAAACCTCCAGTATGTTACTTCTATTTATTCTACGTGTCTTGGGCAAGTCGTTTATTAACACAGCACCAATCTTTTGTGTACAGTCGTTCCTTTCTTGCTATTGGTTGCATCCAGTAGCAAGACCCAGTACTATCCGGGTCATTCCCATCCAAGAATCTTTTCTGTATTTTTACCTTGTCTCATCATCACATCCAGAACAGTAGCTAGCACATCAAGCAATGGAGAAACAAATTCTCACGTCTTAGCTCACTCCACACTGTTTGTTTCTCCATTACTTGATGCGCTAGCTATTGTTTCGGATGAGATGACAGTGCATCGTTGTGAAAAGGCTGAATCAATCCAAATCTTTGCTCAGCCCTCGAGAACACTCCAGAGATCCGATCCAACTCACCCAGACCCCGCTCATCAGAGTACGGGTCGGCAGGAAGCGTAAAGATTGACCAGGCGATCCGCGCCCTTTGTTGGTGCTGCAGAAAAGGCACCAAAACCGCAGAGTGAACCAAGAAGTTGTTGAAAGTCGTGCCCCAGGTCATCCCTCGAGACTGCCGCTGAGAGATCCTGTCCCTTGTCCAGCCTCCAGTCATCAGACCGAGGAATCCGGAGATCGGGTCAAGAGCTGCAACATCGCAGAGCATCTAGCACAAACATTTTCTTCAAAACTAAGGTACTGTGGGGAAAAAGGTATTGCTTACCTGATTGATGAAATTCGCTCCTGAGCGTTGGAGTGCATGTAGAGATGTCCAGGGCAACCCCCTCTTACCTCAGACTCAAGCCGCTGATTGTGTCCCTTTAGAGAGTCCTTCAGCTGGATCTCCAGCATTGGTTAAGCCTTCTTGTATATCTTCCTTCCTACAGACTAGAAAGTATCCACAGGAAACTTTGATTTCTTCTACTTTGCAAGACTTTAAACTGATACAAACCGCCTTTTAGCTAGGGTTTCTTTTTTACTTTTAAACACTTTCTGTGCTACAAAACCGCCTCTAGAACCTGAAGCTCTGCTAGGTTAACACTAACCAACTGTTTTCCTTCCCAAAAACCACCATCTTATATGTATATGCAGACTAAATACAATTACTGTAATATTTTGTGGGTGCGTCGTATTACCAAAAGAACTGTTAAACTCCTGTAACAATTGTATGCTTTGAGCAACTACCAACTAAGAAGTGACTATTTGAAAGTATTGAAAAGTATATATATGTGATGGTTTATTATGTTACATATTTAACAGTGCCACTTGTGTAAATATAATAAATATATATTTTAATATACATTTAAGTGTGTTTCTTTGATGTACTTCACTAGCTGGTGTTAGTGTACTTACCTACAGCTCACATCCTTACGATACGCCTAGCTGCTCTGCCACTCTACCAATGTCCAGAACTAGTACAGACGGATACTAAGAGTAGGGGATCTACAAACCACTGGGATAGCTTACTAAAAAGTCTTACTACCAAGTAGGACTTCCGGAAAACTCTCTTAACACCTCCACCCACAGCCATCGTCTTCCTGGTGCTAGACTCCTAGCACCTCTTCCATGCTTCGCTTTGTGCTCATACCTCCTGCTACCCCTTTTGGTCCACCAGATAGATTGATTCCCTTCCCTTCCCTTCCCTTCCCTTTCCCTTCCCTTTCCCTTCCCCTTTCCCTTCCCCTTCCTTCCTTCATCTCTGGTGTCTTCCTCTGACAACCTCTGGTGTTATTCCCAGAAGAGGAGCGTGACAGGGGTCAGATTCCCCACAAGCACAAGACTATGGCAGTTACTCACTTCTCAAACTCTGCGGTGGGGGTTGTGGTCACTCTCCCCAAACCTCAGGAAGGGATGGCTCTCTCAAACTCTAGTGATGGGGGTGGGGAGGTCCCCCTCTGTCAGATCCTTGATGTGGGATATTCCTCAGGCGATCACAGTGCTCTGCAGCAATCCCCAACAAAGCTGATGGCGTTGCAACACACAAGAGAAAGGCTTGGGCGAAGATATTATTATTATGGTATTTATTGAGCGCGGACCTTGCTTCGAGAAGCAACGGAGAACTTTACAGAGGTATACAAGAATACAGATGCAGAACGGAGCACTTTATAGTGATATACAAAAGTACAGATGCATAATGGAGTGTGCAGACAATCGTGGTCTGCCATGGCCCGCTGTGAATGCATTGCTGCAGTTTTGTGAATGGTAAAACATCCATGTAAAGGTAGGATTGTGGCTTCTGTGACACTGTAAAACTGTCAGAGCTAAAACTGTACTGCTGTGCGGTTTGCTGTGTGCGACGTGACAAGATTCATCTAACAATAGCAGTCAGTGTTTGTGGCGGTAAACGTGTTTGACTTTTTCTTTTGCTAAACACTATTGGCACCAAACTACGGTTTACTTGGCCAGGCAGCTGGGCAGTGAAGCTAATGACGGATGCTCTGGAGGTGGGAGCGATCCCCCACACCTGCAGTAAGCTTTGCTTACTAAGCGAAACTATATCAACAAAACAGTCAACCCCAAGAAATGAAGGAACTTTTGTAAATCAAGGCAGTAAGAAGAGCATGGAGGCCTCGGCTAAAGAGGACGAAGAGTTCTCTTGGGTGGAACCAAATTTCACCGCTGTTGAGTCGGTCTTGCCGGGTACTTGTACCGGTGACCATATGCTTAGCAAAGTTAAAAATGTCAGTTCACTGAACTTTGAAAAACCTCAGCACACCGGAGGTATGCGTTTTCTAACTGGGTCGGTTAATGGTGCAAATGCAGAAAATGGCTAAGGTGGGGCAGTTGGGCAACCGCTCAGGGATTAAATCGGGGAACCAGAGATAAACCCTGGCATGTAACCCATATCATTCATTGAAGCTCGGACCAACCGGTTCCGTATTAACATCAACATCTAACTGCAATAATCGCAATATGACAACATACTGTGCCTAATATGGGTTTTGGAAATACATTGAGGGGACTGTGGGTGGAAAGGATCATGAAAATTACTGCAGGTCATAACAAAAATAAATTACTGGATCAGCATTTGTTAAATCTTGGATGCAGTAAGGCGGTATCCTGTGTAGCGGAACGAACAAGGACCGGCTAGGCTCAGCTTTGTTAAACACTGTACTGACTAGCTCAGTATGTGGGACAGTCGCTAATGGCGACGAAATGGGAAAGGCAGATCCTAACCATGAAATACATGGTGACGATATACCCGAGAGGGTTTTGCATCGAAGCAAGCAAACAGCATGGCACATTTAAGGACTGAAGTGCTGTCTTTGCCCGTTTTAATAAGACCCTCACCACAGAACAATATCTCAAAGCTTGTTGAAGAGCTCTTGACAAAAAAAACAATGTGCGGTATCGTAATGGCAATGGAAACACTCAATGCCAGTGAGTTGGTGGTGGTGGCATTGCCACTGACACGATTTTTGCTCTGAACGTTAGTTTGGCACAGTTTCTAAAATTATATGAAGTCTTAAATGAAAACCTGAAGGACCATTCTACAACGTTAACTTAAGTTATTAGCGTAATAAGAAAAAAGAAAAATAAAGTAACAAATGGATCAATATAAGCTCCAGGATGCTGCAAAGAAAATGCTTTGAATGTGTACGGAGAAAATAGGTAAACCTCATGATGTGGAGGAGCAATCCCGGCAAAGGATTTAAGAGCTCCAGAGACCTGAAGTAATTTGGATGGGGGGACTGGATAAACCAACATGTTGGCCTGCAGACGACCCACCTGAGGATGCGATAGCTTTTCCTGTTTATGATTTCTCGTCCCATAAAAAATAGAAGCAGAAGAGAACGGAATCAACGTGGTGGCTGAGAAAGGAGTATCAAGTGCCAAGCTTAACCAGGATGTGGAAGATCTAAGTAAGGAGGCTTCAGCTGCCAATGATTATGTCGCAGTAGATTACCCCATCTTTACGAGAAAGAAGATGAAGAAATCACAGGCGGCAAAACAAGTGGAAACGCCTCGGAAAAAAACAAAACATGTGCACGGGAAAAAAAATAAAGTCAAACAACTTGAAAATTCTTGAGGAACTTAAACATTCCACCAGCATCAGAAAAGCAGCACCTTAAAGGGAAAAAAATCATTATATATCAACCATATGAAAGTAAGCTCCTGAGCGCTCACGCCAGTAGGAATACACACCGGGAAGAAAAGCCCAAGTCGATCTTGTAAGGATAACAAGTTTTAATCTCATGCGCAGATGAGAGCAACAGCAAAGACCTCTGCTGCCTGCCAAGAACGTTCTGCCAAAGACAGGTACAAGCAGAAGCTTTTAAATCAAAATATCGTCATAAATGACACAATACATACAATGAAAACCTGCGCGGCTGATTGAATGGACCCTATACGGTTGCTGCCTCTATCCATATGAGGTGGCAGTGTATTGGTCCCAGACAATTGCGTCCATTATCCAGCATGTGGGTGCTGCGAGGCTCATCTTTTTCTCACGTCGAAGGTCAGACAACTAAATATACTCCTACTATACAGCTTATCACTCATACCGTACACTTGGCAGGCTTCATAACAGACACACAAGAGGCCCCAGGGCACTCTAACCTTCACCAGCACATTTAAATCACTCCCTCCACGCCATTCGATTCCAAGGTCTCCGCCCTAGTTTTGAACTATAATTTATCCCTCCCAGCACCTTGCAATACAAATCACGCGATTGTCGCTGCAACGATACAACCTGTCCATCCTCTTTGAACATTTCAGGACTTGTTACTTTGGGGTTACACCTGGTGTATGGAATTCGGGGATCATAGGGTTTCGTCAGTTACATGGGCTATAACTCGTAATCACTCGGGAATGGGCCGGGTCATGCTTTGGCCAAAGTGAGATAACATGCCAGCCAGGCGCCAGCCTTTGATCATGGCTTTGTAAGGTACATTCCGCGTGGGTGTAAGACACATCTTTGCAACACTCTCAAGAACAATGGACAAACAGTGTGGCGGGTGAAGGTGTGAACTGTCCTTATGGGAGCTTGGGCATGGCTGGGGATTTCTGTAGCTTCATGCATTTGGGCCTAGTGCATGCAATGCCTCCTTTACCGTGCTTACTGAGCAAGCCTTTTCTTCTACCTAGGAAGATTAATATCTATGCAAAATAGTGATGCCACCCGCACCTTGGGCCGCACCATATGAATATGTTATAATTGATGATGTTAGCATGGGGTCCTGCTGGACGGGAAAGAGCCCCTTTCACTGACCTCCCAACCCCCTGGTCCAAGTGCCTCAAATGCATATCGCCTTACTTTAAAGCGCCTATTCAGGGTGGGTTTGTCCCTTCCCAACATTTGGTAAGACAGTTGAACAGTGGCTGGAAGATGACGATGTTGCAGACAATAGCGTTCTTATCACCGATACAGCAGAGGAATCTCCAACGGCTTCTGCAAAACATTTGATGGACCCATCAATGCACTTGACCGAGGAATAACAGACGTCTACAAGAAATCACAATGCCCCACAGACAGTAGCAAGCGCCAAGTATAATCAAGTATATAAAGAGAATACACTGGATGGGTCTAAATTTGATATAACAGTGCAAACCTCAAGTGAAACGAGAAGGTTGTACGTGGAGGATCACTGCAAGATCATAGGTCACTGCAGGTCTCCAGCATTCCTAACCCTGGTAGAAAAAAGCCCCAGAAGCTGACCAGGCCTGATCCATCACAGAGTGGAATTATATCAAGGAAATCTATACCCTATGATCATGAAGAGAAAGTGGTTGAGTTGGGCAAAGACTTAACTTTGCCTTTTGTAACAATGCAAAAGAAATTCAAGATGACGGGGTGGAAGGGCTCAGCACATAGTTAAACGGAGCAAAGTGTAAATATAGAAGATCCTTCAAGAGAAGGACATTCAGAGACGTTTGTGAAGCTGCTTGATGCAAATTATCACTGTATGAGGCCTGAAAGATTGTTTTCAAAGGGTGATGGCCTAACACTGAATAGATACAATGTGTTGCGGCTATCGCTGTATCCCTAAAATGAGATCAATCGAAACGAGGGATATAGAACTGGTTGAATTTCTCAAAGACAAGGTTTTGCTATATCTATCTTCCAAATTGGTGAAACAGATGTTGCTAGAGGAAGCAGAGGGCCTTCTTCCACTGGGCTTTGATCCAAGAAGAATATCCTCGATCCCGGAGGAAAAAAGGGGGAAATTGAGGATATATAGAGGAAGTGGGATCAAGAGAGGTTCAGGGAAGATTGCCAGACCGATGAGTAAATGGTGAATTTTCCTCAACCTCACACTCAGACAGTGGTCGAAGTGAGCGGGAGAGGTTGTGAGCAGTGCTCCTCTACTTTTTTAAATTAAGTTTTACTGCTCCTATACTTTTATTTTAAAAAGAAACCGTTCCGGAACGGTTTAGTTTTAAAATAAAAAGTGTAGGAACAAATTGACACTTGTTCTTTCAGTGCACTACACTGAACGTTCCCTTAAACAGCAGGTCCATGTGTTTGGGGGATTGTATTGTGTGTGGGAGGGGGCATGGTGATGGGGTTTGTGGGCAGTAGGTGCAGGCTCGCAGTGAACATAGTTCCACTACTTCTTTTCGTACACTTCGACCACTACACTCGGACAGCCCTAGTGGTCAGTAAAATAGAAAACACAATCTGGAAAGAACTAAAGAATTCAGTTTGTCATAACTGTGGGGAGTGCTCATAGCGCACAGAGAAAAGTGGAGTATGAGGAGCCAGAAAGTGAAACATTCGAGGGAGGGGGTTCTTGGGTATGGCTGTCAGCTGCCTTAGGGATGAACAAAAGGGGAAATTAACAGCAGGGCTCTATTGAGCTGGGTGAGGGTAGGTTAGCGTCTTGGAACACAAGAGGTTTTAGACATCTTTTTGCTGAGGGGGATTTGTCTCTTGAATCATTGACGATTTTGTGCCAACAAGAAACTTTGCTTCGGGAGGTACCGGTACTCAACGGTTCCTCAATCATTTTGTATCCTGCTGTTAAGGGCCTAAAAGGTAGACCAGCCAGCCTCTGGCCTCTTGACTGCTTTAAAGATTGTGGCTGATTTGGAAGTGGTTGTGGTTAAACATCCGAATCCATATATAGAAGCACTGGTGATAAGAGACTATTGTTTAAAACCAATTTTACACACTTGGTATGTATTGTGTAACATTTATTGGAACCCAAAAGGTATTGAAGACGAAGAATTTATTGAAAGCTTGGCAGACACTATAAATGAAGTTGTGAATGTACTCAGGATCCTAAGATGTGAGGGGAAGAAGCTACATATGTAGCAATCTACACATGCTTAATGGTTTGATAGAGGGGGGGGTATTCCGGGTGGATCTACTTGGAAAAGTGGAGATAAGAAGCCTGTAATAGATCACATCTTTGTAAGGGGAATTTCTTACCGCTAGTTACAAGATTCAAAGTTGTGTCTACAAAAGCAAGTGACCATGATATTCTTCAAATGTCCTGGGACAAGCAAATAAAGGCTGTTGAAAGATCAAGTGCATTACATTTTGAGGTAGTGCAAGGTCGTATTTGGCTAAAAAGTAATGCACAAAACATAGCTGAATAAGGCTACCATGAGAGAAAGTAGAGGGTGAAAATATAAATAATCTACATATTATTGACTACCTGCGATTTCTAATGCAATTTGCATCTTCAGTTGGTGAAGGACGAACTATGTTAGCAAACATACCTATTACATCGCTGTGGTACATGAGAAAAGGGCCCTCAGAGCGGATCTAAAGCAAATAAAACTGAGTGAAGGGACGAATAAACTATCACTCTTGAAAAAGCAGCACCAGAAATAACGGAATTGGGTGAAAGCAAATAAATAGAACACAGAACAGAAGGATGCTGAGAACATGCTGTCGAAAATTTGGAAGAAGAAAATAAATGAAATTTGACAACTGATCAACTCACTGGGCACATCACAACAGGCCCTTCAATCAAATGTAGTGTCAGAATGAGTATGAGTAGAGAACTTCACAAGATTGTTTAAGTCGCCTAAAGAAACTGAAGAACCTTGTTGTGACTCAGGTGGGTGTGGGGGGTGGAGACAGGAATCTTCTGTTTGAAAAGGGGGACCGCTTTACTTTGATAAAAAGGGTGAATAACTCGAGTCCCTCGGGCCAGATGGGCTGACCAATTTGATGCTTGGTCCAAATTTCTGACAGCATTGTTCTAAGAGATCATTAAACGGAGGAATATACCGCCCTCATGGAAAATATCAATGATAGTGCCAATATTCAAAAAGTGGGTACGGGCAGAACCCAAGAACTACAGTCCTTTTTGCCCTTCTCGATGTTGGCAAATTATTTGATTCACTGTTGCTGACAAAGTTATCTGATTGGGTAGTGGCGACAGGTAGGTTTGACTACTAGCAATCAGGTTTTGTGAAAGAAATGGGTACCACCGTCTTCTTCCTAAACATCTTGGAGATGCGTAGTGCTAGTGGGAGGGGGGAGAATATATTTAGCCTTTGTCGATTTAGAACAGGTGACTGACTGTTGACAGAGAGCTTCGGTGGACTAAGCTATCCTTTTGGGGATGCCCACTTGGATTAACGCTTGCAATAAAGGCTCTGTACGCTGCCTCCTCGTAAAAGTCAGGTTAGATAACATGGGCAGCCTATCAAGTAAGGGTTTAAAACAAGGCTGCCCTTTGGCGCAAGCACTTTTCTGTATCATTTCTGGCCGCCAGTCTAGAGAACTCCAGATAATTTCTTCCATGCATCCTTTCTGAAGTGCAACTAAGGGCTTAGTAAAACCATTCAACTGAGACCGTACAAGACTACACTCATAGTATAAGGCTGTACGACTTGAGTATGTGGTAGCGTAGTCAAAGCAGCCAGGCTTATCTTAGGAGGGAGCGAGGGCTGTAGGAAAGTACACCCAGGATTCAATAGAAACACGAACAACCAGAAGCATTATAAAACATGAAGGTTTATCATAAATACAAGGAGGCCAAGTTAAGTCTTGGGGTAAGTACTGGTCAGAGTCATAAACACATTATGAAAACGCAACACAATGCTTGAAGGTACACAGACCAAAGCATAAACTTTCTTCAGAATACGTAACAGTAATTCTAGGGAAGTCAAACCTTATCATACACATTCAGTGTAGGTCACACTTATTCTTGGCGAGTAAAAACCATTGGTTACTTCTAGATTACTTTGTAGTAAAACAAGGGTAGTAGACCTCGTCAGTTATGCAGTGACCCTCAGCAAAGAGATCACATAGTAAACCAACTTGTAAATATACTTTTCTGAATGGTGGAACACTCATTCAAAGAACAGTCAAAACCTATAACTATTATTCAGGATAACACACAGTTATACAAGGTGAGTAAGACCTTGTTGGTGCAATATACAATTACAGTTGCTTTTCAGCTCAGTGGAACACAGTCCAAGATAAGCAAGAACTCTTTACACGGATTTAGGATGCACCAGACAGACCAAGGTCAGCTACACCTAGGAACACTTCAAGAATGTCACACAGCTATTTTAGGCAGGAAAACCTAATGTTGTAATATACTATTACAGTTGATTTTCAGGTCAGTGGAACACAGACTGAGGTAAGCAATTAGCTAACTCAAGTTAAGGTTTAAGTTACTTACTTGTAACTATTGTTCTCCAGCATGGGTCTGGCATGGATTCACATACTCATGAATATTCCCAGTCATTCTGGGAATCCTCAGTAAAAGAAAAACCAGTTTCACTTTCACTTAAAAACTGTATTTCTCCTGTAAACCAATCCCCGTCCTTTGGGTCATCTGCCCCCATTCAATGACAGTCCTCTCCCCAAGCCCCTCCTCTGGCAGCCATCTTCAGATTTGGTAAGCATGTAAAGTGGCAGTATGACCAAGAAGAGCCGCAGAGGGGTCGGAGGGAGGGTTTGCATGTGAATCCATGCCAGACCCATGCTGGAGAACAATAGTTACAGGTAAGTAACTTAAACCTTCTCCAGCATGGGGTCTGGTATAGATTCACATGCTCTTGAATAACTAATACATAGCAATAAACATTACACAACCACGGGAGATGGCAAGGCTCAACAGAAGCAATTAACTCTTACTTCTGTAACAGGATCACATCAAGGGAACATGTTGCGTAGAACTGCTTGACCGACTCTGGACTCCTCCTTGGAATCCCGGTCGACGCAGTAGAACTTTGTAAAGGTGTGCGTGGCCCTCCACGTTGCAGCCTTGAAGATGCACACCAGACAGGAACGCTGTTGTCGCAGCTATCGCTCTGGAGGAGTGGGCAGTCGGACGGCCGGGCAGCGGTCGGTTCGCCAACTGATGACCGTGGGTGATGCAGCCGGAGAGCCACCTTGAAATGGAAGCCTTGGACAAGGACTTCCCATGGTTCACCGGACCAAAGTTCACAAACAATTGTGAAGTCTTCCGAAAACTGTTTGTGCGTGCCATGTAGAACTATAGGGCATGAGCAACGTCCAGCGAATGCACCACCCTTTCCACTCACAACAAAAGGTTTCAGGAAAAAAAAAAAGATAACAAAGGCTCGTTGAGATGTTATTCCGACAGAACCTTCAGCAAGAAAGAGGGGTGAGTACACAGCACCATCCTCAATTCGTGGAAAGTCATGTACGGGTGCTTGCAGGATAGGGCCTGGATCTCACCTACCCTTCTGGCAGAAGTGATGGCCACAAGGAAAGCAGTTTTCCACAGAGAAACTTGAGTGGGGCCCGATGCATGGGCTCAAAGGGGGACCCACATGAGCCTTGTCAGAAACACGTTGAATTCCCATGCCGGGGCAGGAGCCTTCACTGGCAGGAAAGATCAGAAAAGTCCTTTGAGGAACTCCATGACGAGTCGGTGGGACCAAAGTTAAGATCTTGCTGGGGACATGGTGTAGCAGGAGATAGCCGCCAGATGCACCTTGATGGACGTGTGCGCCAGTCTGGCCTTGGCTAAGTACGGAAGGATCTGTGGGGCCGTGACCCTCAGGAGGGGTAATCTCCTGTGACCGGCACCACGTAGCGAAAAGCTTTAACTTGTGACCATGGCACTTTAACGTCAACTCATCCTCCAAACCATGAGGCTACAGGAGCCAAGCCCTCCGGTTCAGCGATCCTGGGTTGTGATGAAGGATTGTGCCTCCTTCTCTGGTGAGAAGATTCGGAACCACTGGCAGCTTGACAGGAAGCTACCCTGAGGAGGCTGAGAAGGTCCGGATACCAAATCTGCCTCAGCCACCCCATGGCGATGAGTGTCATCTTGTACTGACATTGTCGGTGTGTGTTGATGGCTCATAGCAGGAGAGGGAATGGAGAAAACGCCTACAGGAACAGCCCTACCTACGGACTCCGCGTCCCCCAGGCTCCTCGGCTGGTGGAATCTGCTGGCAAACCTCTAGCATTTGGAGTTTGTTGCCATCACAAACAGATCGATCTGAAGCCTGCTCCATTGTGTATATGCACATTATAAATGCCATATCATAGGTGGTCCACCTGATCCTGACAAAGCTCCCACTCGTGGCATTAGCGTAGTTCCCTGCTGAGGGAGTCTGCAATGGTGTTCTTGATTCCCGCCAGGTGGAGAGGGATGAAGAACATCCCATGTCCGACAGCCCAGCCCCACAAGTCTGGCGCTTCCGCTGAGATAGCTGGGGGGAAGGGGTTGCGGGGCAACTCGACTGGCCCCTACTTCCTGATGTAAAACATGGTGGTGGTGTTGTCCGTGAACATCCTCACCACCTTGCCTTTCAGAGACGGGAGGAACGACTTGAGGGCCCAGAATACTGCCAGTAGCTCTAGGATGTTGATATAAATATCCTTCTCCTCCAGCAACCACAGGCCTCTGGCGTGCAGACATCCAGTGTGCTCTCCCCACCCTTCCAGGGAGGTGCCTGTGGTGACAAGTCTCCTGGTATGGGGGGGTTTTGAAACCCCCGTGCCATGGAAGATGTTGAAGCAGACGCCCCTCCATCCTATCGCCAACGGATCTCCCCACTGAGAGAAATATTGTCCCTGAAGCTTCAGGACACCTGTATCCTGTGGGCGCCCAGGAATTCCTGTAGGGGTCGCATCTGCAACCTGCAGGGACAGACAAGGTAGATGCAGGACATCATTTCCAGTAACGACTTGATTGCCCGCACTGTAGCCGTCTTCGTCGACGACAGCCGTTGCACATTTCCTTGAATGGCTGCTAGCCTCTCCTCCGAGGGCGACGCCGGGAAAGACACTGTATGGAGTCTGGTGCCTAGGAACAGCGCGTTCTGCGATGGCATTAAACAGGACTTCGGATAGTTGATGGAGAATCCCAGATCCGTCAGTAGCTGGACGGTCGTCTGTTTGTCCATCGGCCAGCTCCCGCAAGTGGTTGCATATCAGCCAGTTGTCCAGGTACGGGTATACGTGTATGCTCTGTAGACGCAGATGCGCTGCCACTGGTGCCAGGCATTTTGTGAACACTCTGGAGGCCCACTACAAACCGAAAGGTAGGACCTTCAACCAGTAGTTCTGTCGCTGCTCCACAAAAAGTAGAAACTTGCCATGTTTCTTGTGAATGGGGACGTGGAAATAGGCGTCCTCTAGGTCCAACGTCAAGAAGTCTCCTTTTTCCAGTCGGCCAAGCATGTGTTACAATGTGACCATCCTGAACTTTTGGGAGTTTAGGTATTTGTTCAGAGGTCGTAGGTCTAGCATTGGCCTCCAGCCCCCAGTCTTCTTTCTGACTAGAATCCAGAGCCCCAGAGCCATTGGGGAACCAGCTCCATCGCCCTTTCTACACCATGACTTGTACGTCTTCCAGAAGCTGAGGGACATGATGCTCCTGACGCCAACACCTGCGTTGGAACTCCAGGGTGTGTCCTTGGGCGAGAGCGTCCAGCACCTATCTGTCGGTGGTGATCTTTCTCCACTCGCTGACAAACCTCGTCAGCCGGACTCCCACCGGGGTGCACGAGTGGGGGCGCCCGACATCCCAGTCGGTTCCAGGATTGCTTTGGCCCGAGCACCCTGCCCTGCAGGCAACGCTGTCCTCTGCTACCGTAGGCCTGGGAAGCGCCTCTGTAGGCTTCTTGCATTGAGGATTTGGAAGGCTGTCGGTACGATGTGGAGAACCCTTTTGCAGACCTGCTTTACTTCTCCATGGAGGAGCGGTGCTGCTGGAGAGTGCCCAGGGACCAGGCTGTCTCCATATCCGTCTTGATGGCCTGGAGGGACTCGTCGAAGGCTCGTCGACGGCCTTCCCAAACAGATTCTCTCTGTCGAAGGGCATGTCTATCACCTTCGCTTGGACCTCCTGACAGAAATTAGTGTCTTTCATCCTACCTTGTTGACTAAGGCAGACACCATTCCCATTTGCGGGAACCCCATGTCGGCGACGTCGCAAGCCACTGTGATGGTGTGAACCAATGCCACTGCCCCTTCCTGGAAGAGAGCGATGGTACCGTCAGGGAGGAACTCCCGGATCGTTCCTAGATTGTACCACAATTCCCAGACATACCTGGCCAGGGTAGCCAGCGCGTTGCCTGCCTTGATAGTGGACATTGTGGTGTAAATCACCTTCTTTCCCATGGCCTCCATCCTTTTCCCCTTGCTGTCTGGAGGGACCGAAGACAAGGACGGGTTAACTGAAGTTTTCCTCAAGTCCGCCAACACCACTAAATCGGACGATGGCTGCGACCTCAGGCGCTTGGATGCAGAGTCTGGCCCCCAAATATTTCTTTCCAGCCTATCCCGTTTGAATGGAGCAGTGCAAGGGTTCTTCATGAGGGCCAGGCCCTCCTCCCAAACATCGTCCAGAAAAGGCAGAGCCATGATCGTCTTCCTCTTGACCTCGTGACTTTGATACAAGAAGCCCTCCTTCTTGGTTTCCTCTGGCACCAGCTGGAATAGCATGGAGGCCCCGACTATCATGGAGTGGAACATCCCACCTCATCCGGTGAGCACACCCTATGCGCAGCATCCAAATGTGGCGATTCTATGTCTTAGTCATCATCTGTCGTTGTGGCCGTAACCGTTCCAGTACCCATACCCGTGTTGAAGTCTCCTGGGGTAGAAGAAGCCCGACATGGTGGAGGAGGTTGATATGGGGGTGTCGGAGGACACTTGCTGGAGGCTGATCGGGGACCTGGGGAACCACAGGTACCAGAGGCATCCTCGTGTGGATCTCGGACATCAAGGTGTGTAGAGTCGACAGAATATCCAAGGAAATGTCCCTTGGGTGAGAAGGCAGAAAAGGAAAATTAGGGCCTGTTCCATCGTCGTCCTCCTCTTCAACATCCTCGTGGACCATATGTAAGGACTCTTGATCTTCGTCGTCCGTGGATGAGACCTCCATGGTTTGGGCGATGGAGTGGGAGGGCCGTTTTGGGCCTCCTCACCCTCTCCTTTTTCCCCCCTGAGGGTCTTGGACCGGGGCCTGGGCCGGTTTCACCCCTTCTGGCGTGCCTGTAAACTTTGGCAAACTCACTGCTGCGGTGTCGCACCTTGGGGGCAGAGACACTGAGCCCTGTGAGCTACCCTCGTAGGATCAGCGCCCCTAGCTGTTGTGGTAGTAGCCTAGCTGTTGTGGTAGTAGTAGTCGGAGTCGCCAACGAGGTCTTAGCCTGCGCCGGTTGAGCCTGCTTGGGCTGCTCAGGTCTCTTCTCCTCCATCTACAGCTTCTCAGATTTCTCACGTAGTTTAGCCAGAGTAGATGACTTCCTCTTTGAAGAGGAGCTTGATGGTAGGCTGGCAATGGAGGCAGATGGCGATACTGATCGCGCCATTTGCACCTTGGGACCCGCTTCCGCAGCGAACCCCGTGGACTCAGACTTGCCGCTCTTGGCCTTACATTGGGTCCTCCACGGATGAGGAGCCCTCAAAGGACTTTGAACACCGCTTCTCGGACCGGCTGGTCCAGGGAGAGGCATGACTGCTCGCAGCAGAGGTCAGAGGCCTTGGCGTTAAGTCAGGCTATCAGCCTACTACGCCTGTCGTTTTCTTGGAGAAACTGAGGCATATCTCGCACTCTACTTCCTTGTGGTCCGGGTGCAGGCAGTAGAGACATTGCGTGTGCTTGTCCTCCACAAACACATTTCGGAGCCCGCATTTGGTGCAGGGCCTAAAGAAGGACTTTCCCTCCTTCTCCTCTGTCATGGTCTGAGGGTGCAAAGTAGGCCCAAGAGGATTTGTAGAATCTTCGATGGATCTTTGCTATTGAGGGGCACGGAACTTCACAGACAATGGGTCCCTGCTGTTGGCAGATGAAGAAAAGAGCACACAGGCTTCTTTGAAACCAAAATAGAACTTTTTCTGTTGAAAACACGAGAACTCCAAATCTGAAGATGGCAACCAGAGGAGGGAGTAAGGAAGAGGATGGCCTTTGGATGGGGGCAGTATGACCCAGAGGACAGCGACTGGTTTAGAGGAGAAATGCAGTTTTTAAGTGAAAGTGAAACTTTTTTCTTTTACAGAGGATTCCCAGCCTGACGATGGGGAATATTCATGAGCATGTGAATCCATGCAGACTCCATGCTGGAGAAGTAAGACTAATACACTTTTTAAAGGGGCTATAAGCAACTTAAAAGGTAGGTATAACCTTAGGCACACTTATTCTGGACAGGCTAACAAGCAAGTCAGGGGAAGCAAGACACAATTGGGGACAGTCATACATTTATCCTAACAGGAATAGTCAAGTGAAACCAACAGCATTACTTTTGGGGAAGAGGCACAACCGATTCACAGGTGAGTAAATTTAACTTATATATACTTTCCAGAATAGTTCAACACATATTCAAGGTAAGTAAGAACTTTTGTAACTGCTCACTCTCAGAGTTACAGTTACCAACTCACTCCTCCACAAGAAATTACTTTTTAAAACTTGTTCTACTTATCCATACAGAATCCTTGACTTATCCAGTCCTACCATATTCTATTGCATAAATTCACTCAGGAGCAGAAGAGCAACGCAAGTGGTCTAGGAGCCAGCTCCAGGCAGGGTGAGATAGGCTTCTGTTGCAGGCAAAAGTCAGAGTTCCTGTGGAAGACTGGTCAACAAGTAAGTAATTCAAAGTTCATTAGGGTCCAGGGACTTCAGAGAAGACACCCAGGAGGAATCCAGCAGGGGCCTGGGTGCACTGGATGAGAGCACTCCCAATCACAAGAACACCCCAAAGCTTTACAGAAATCACACAGGCTTAAGTTAAGTAAATACCCCAGCCAACAAAGTACCTTAGCACGGAAGAAGAGTTTCAACAAGAAGACTTCAGGATCGGCAGCCAAAAACCTGGTTGTTGAATTCTTTTATCATGAAGACAAAAGACAGGACACTGGAAGGACATTTGTAGCAGGGATCATGGGGAAGGCTCTAAGCAAGAGGATCTTTGCATGGTTTACTCAGCAGAGAGGGCATTAGAGGGCCAAACAAGATGGCCGCCTTGGTCTGAGCTCCCTCGTTGCCCCGGATTCATCCGAAACAATCCTGCTGTTCCCGGCCTGCCAGAGCATAACGCATCGTCGCTCCCAGCTCCCTAGAAGCCCAACCTCACTCACACGAAATCTGAGGAAAATCGCGACCACTCCGAGCCGCTAAACGGCCCACCCAGTGCTTTGCCCTGCGGGTCCAGTGACGCCTCGCAGACTGCCGGAGCAAATCAGCGCCTTATACAGCGTGTGCGCCCCAGATGCCTCGGAATCCGCGGCAGCATCCCAGGCTTTGACGCTGAGAGCGGCGGGGATTCATCAACGGCAGACGGAGGGGGCCGAGAAGTTCCCTCTCCCGCCTCTCCTGCCCGGCACTGTCATACACTTCGGCTCCGGGTGACGCGCTGTCCACACGCCTCACTTCGGAGCAACACACCCAAGCTATGGGGGCGAGAACAGTTCGAGCGAAGACCAGCCACCGACTCCGTCCCCCCTCCGCGCTGCCAGAGCCTCAAGCTCCTGCCCCCAACACTGAGAGCGGAGGGCGCAAGGCCGCCAAAAAACTCCCGGAGCTTCCAGTGCAACAACGCAACTAAAGAGCAACGGGACTCGCCGTAGGGACCCCTGCGGTGGCGGCCAAGCCTGAGGTACCGAGAGCGGGGGAGGGAAACACAACCCAAGCAACATACGAGCGGATGGCGCCCCCCCGCTCTCAACACGTTGTAAGTTTCTCTCAGATTTAGGGGGTTCTTTGTTAAGGTTAATACCAGGATCCTCCCTCTCTTCCTTCTCACCTGTTTCTTGTTCCTCAGATGAGCTCTCAGTAGATATCGTCCTTCTATTTCTCCAAGTTCCCTCTTCTCTCTCCTTGTAGGTTTTGGGACGAACTCGTCTGGAGGCCACCTTGCCAGTTCGCAAATTGCTCGGCAGTGGGACCCTCAGGGAGTCCGCCCCTAATTCCAGGGAAAAAGGCGTATGCCGGAAAAAACCCTGGCGTGATGGTTAACTGCTGCAGGATGGAATGCAGGAGAGCGTAGAACGTGATTCCCAAAAGACTCTTCCAAGACTCAAACAAAGCGAAGCGAAATCCAGGCACAACAAGGCGGAAGGTGAGTGAATACAGCTGAGTGGAAGCAGGATTCGTACATGAAGGGAACGAGAGTTGTAGTACAGGGACCAGAGAAGAGAAGCA
Source organism: Ambystoma mexicanum (assembly GCF_040938575.1). NCBI lineage: Eukaryota > Metazoa > Chordata > Amphibia > Caudata > Ambystomatidae > Ambystoma > Ambystoma mexicanum. Next base: position 1,573,593,717 of record NC_090932.1, read on the forward strand.
CAGAGCGGGGACGGAAGACAAAAAAGGTAAGCAAGCAAGGTAAGGCGGAGGAATGCGGGAGACAGAACCCCAGCGGGGAAACAGCTGGAGGGCAGAGAAATACTCACACGGAGCGCGAAGGAAGGAACTTCAGCGTGTTAACCCGAAGCGGAAACGGAGGGTTGCAACGCACCGGCGTAGCTGTTCGGTGCGTAGATAACGTTGAGCCTCAGGGGGCGTGGCACGGCAGTCCGGACACTAGACCGCAGTGTATGGTTCCGTTAGTGTTTCCTCCATCGATTCCACAGTTTCCAGGACGGACGCGTCGTGACAGTTTCAGGCAGCCCCCCATGGCCCCCCACCTCTGAATCGCTGTGCGAGCGGGCGAGGAGAGCGGCGTGACACGCTACATCTTCCGGCTGGACTCGCCTGTCCATAACATCCTGCTGGACGCAGTCTCGAAATAAGCACCCCGTAGGACTCGAACTTGCCATTATACTGCGGCCTGCCATAGCCTCAATAAACCCTCCAGACCCTCCAGGGGCCGCCAGACATTCTTTAACCCTGCAGAATCTCCTACAGGGGGACGAAACAGGCCGGCCCCCCCAGGGCCCCACTCCCCCCACCTCCAGTCACACCGTCTCCTCAGAGGCGCTTTTAGAGACCCGGAGGAGACCCTAGATCTACGGCCAGACCGTTCTCTATCAGAATTAACAACCGAACGCTGCAATCCACGCGACACCGGCAGCTGTCTTCATAGACTCCGGCACTAGTCCAGGCCACTCAGCCCAACAAACACTCGGCCCTGGGAGAACCTGATATCAGCTGTACCCAGTGCCCACCACCCTACACAACTGGCCGTGTAACAGACCTAAGCAGAACACGCGTCAGCTGTTGGCACTCACTGAGGCGGTCCAACGGGCATCAACCAATCTGCTATTTCCTGGGCTATTGCATCCAACCAGCGCCCACAATCACCTAAAGGCCTGTCACCCCCTCTGATTCACTCTACGCCTCCTCTTCCTCGCCCCCACACGCATAGACCCAGATTACCTTACATATTGAAACCGCAGCACTGCATCTAAGATATAGCAGGAAACATTCCTGACCTAGACTCTCCATCAACCTCACGGACACAATGGGAAAGGCTGACAAATCCCAAAGGAAGTTAACCTTCGATAGCGGCACGACCCCGAAAACTCCCCGCTTACAGGATGAGCATGACCCCACAGCCGACAACTCCCAACAAATGGAGTCCGGAAGCAACCCGTCTGAAATTAAAGAACTCCTCCTGGAGCTAAAAGCTGGCATAGGCAGCCTAAACAACAAAATGGATGGCCTCTCATCCAAAGTAGATCTCCTACAACACCGCATAGACACTCACACGGAGCGCCTGAATGAAATTGAACAACGGGTTTCCAATCTAGACGACGGCGCGGCCTCCGTATCGAGTAAGTGAGGCCCAGATGAAAACAACCATGGCTAAATGCGAAGATTTGGAGAGCCGCTGAAGGAGGAACAATGTCCGAATTATCGGAGTGGGCGAGCGTCAATCTCAGTCCAAAATGGAAGACTATGTTCAGTCGCTCTGCATATCCCTCTTCAGCCGAGAGGCCCTATCCCACTTGTTCATCGTGGAGAGAGTGCACAGAATCCCATCAGCCAGACCTGCCCCCGGCGCACCACCCAGACCGATCATCGCGAAACTTCTGAATTACAAGGACCGCAACACTATCCTCCGGCTGGCGAGAGAGAAAGGAGAACTCCTGCATGACGGGGACAAGATCCACATCTACCCTGACTTTTCCCTAGCAGTCCAAACACAGAGGAGATCCATTACCAACGTCAGACAAAGACTCAGAGACAACCAGATGGTTTATTTGATGCTCTTCCCAGCACGGCTCAGGGTGCAACACAACAGGAGAATCCACTTTTTCCTATCCCCAGAAGAAGCAAACACGTTCCTGGACCAGATGGTTTGCCCCGATCGGAATCTTAACCAGCCCCAACCACAAAGGGACAGAAACCCCAGGAATCCACCATAACATGCCAAGGCCAAAAACTGAAAATCCTCCAGCAACCCGTAACGAAACGACCGGGATAAGCACAAAATGTCTTACTACGGGGCAGGGATACTTGGGAAGCCCCAAGCGCCCCTAGCACAGCATTTGTTCGTTTTACAGTTTGTTATTGGGAGGGACTGCAGTTGGCGGCCTGGAAGCCCCAGGAACCGCCTCCGGCAATAGTTCACATTCGGGCCAGTTGGGGGTTGCCTGTGGAAGAGAATCACCAAAGGTAATGGGAGGGAATTGCGCCACCCAGTCCGGCGCCTCTCGCCAACCCCCCCGTCCCTCATATCACCACCACCACTACTGCGCTATCCAGCAAAGGACCCCAATAACAGGGACTGGACCACTAGATCAAAACCAGCCACAATATCACCGATTAAGATGAACAAAACGAAAGCCAATAAATACTTTAACCCACGCCATTCAAAGTCGTAACTTGGAACATAAGGGGAGGCAACATCCCATCTAAAACAAGGAAAATTCTACAGTACCTGAAAAGACATGAGGTTGACGTAGCCATGGTCCAAGAAACGCATTTACTCCCTGGGAGGGATCATCCCTGGGCCAGGAGTTGGGGTTGCCACAGATATTTCTCCTCATACTCCTCTTACTCTAGAGGAGTCGCAATCCTAATCAACAGGAGGACCAACTTTCGGCTAATTCACACAGAGAAAGACTCCGAAGGCAGATCTAGTCTAGTAAGCGGCATCATAACGGGACAAAAAGTAACCCTCGTCAACTCCTACGCGCCTAATGTGGACGGCACGACAACTTTGGCTGGGTACTGACCCCTCTCTCCGCCCAAGATCCGACAACCATAATTTGGGGAGGTGATATGAATACGGTGCTAGACCCAGCAAGAGACAGATCACGGGCCATACCACAGCCCGTTTCCAAAGCCAGCCTTCAAATAAGAGAAATCTGCAGGGCATTTGATCTGAAAGACGCATGGAGAACATCTAATGGAGAACTGCAAGGTTACACCTTCCACTCGGCGGTACACAACACAAGCTCCAGGATTGACTACCTATTTATCTCAACAAACGGCCTGTTGGTGTGCGGCCCTTGTCAAACCCTACCAAGAACTCTCTCCGATCACTCCCCAGTAACCCTCAGCCTCAATCCATCCAACTCCAGGTCTCCACTGCAGCGCTGTCGGTTTAAATCTGGCTCCATGCAGGACGAGGTCTTCGCATCCGAACTGAGAGAGGAGATCAGCACGTTCCTGGACTCCAACATGGGTTCAGTCCCCTCCGCCAGCACGATCTGGGAAACACTGAAGTGTTTTACGAGAGGAATCTGCCTCGCTAAGGAAAACGGCATCCTCAAACTCATCAGGCGAGAAATGGCAACTAGCGAAGAGCAACTAAAGAACCTTGAGCTCCAAATCACAAGAATAAAGGCCGCCCTGAAAGAAGAACTCCAGAGGTTCAGCACAGAAGCAGATCGCGAAATAAAATTCCTAAACCGCAGCAGCCAAATCAGACAATATGATGAGGGCCAAAAACCCGGCACCCTATTGGCCAACTTGATAAGAGCTGACAACAAGCTGTCACCAATAGAAGGAATTCGCAACAAGCAAGGTGTGCTAACTGACGCCGAAGAAGGAATGGCAGAGGAATTCAGACTCTTCTACCAGGATCTTTACAGCACCAAACATAACAGTCTCAAGCACCCCAATGGAGTACCTTGAAGACACGGAGCTGTGCTGGGTCGACAGCCAACTGCGGGAACCACTTAATAAATTAGTCACGCAAGAGATCATCGAAGCCATCACGGCTCTCCCGAATTCCAAAGCCCCCGGCCTGGACGGCCTAACCGGAGAATTCTATAAGGCTTTTGCGAACACCCTGCCCCCCCTCCTAGCAGCGATGTACGAAGAAGCACTAGAGAAGGGAGCCCTCCTCCAGTCCACCTGCGAAGCCAACGTCGTTCTCCTACATAAACCCGGTAAGCCACCAGAGGAATGCGCGTCTTATCGCCCCATCTCCCTGCTCAACCTTGACAACAAAATACTAGCAAAGGTTCTCACAAACAAGTTGATGCCACTGATGCCCGCCCTGGTGCTTGCAGACCAGGCAGGGTTCATACCAGGCCGTAACACGACCTTCGGAATCTGAAGACTATTTGGCATCACCGAAGCGGTAGACCCCTCCCAACAGGCAATCGCGGTCCTACTTGATGCCGAGAAGGCATTCGACTCGGTAGAGTGGCCGTTCCTGTTCGCAGTACTTACCAGGATGGGACTGGGAGCCCGTTTCATCAAACTGGTGTCCCTATTGTATACCAAGCCACGAGCAAATATCATCGTAGGGACAGCAAAATCAGCCCCCATAGAACTAAAACACAGTACCAGGCAGGGCTGCCCACTATCGGCGTTGATATTTGCGCTGGTAATGGAACCACTAGCTTCCAACCTACGGGAACGACGACAACTCAGAGGACTCATCACATGCCCGCACAAGCTCATCGTATCCCTATACGCGGACGATGTGGCGCTGTTCATACGCGACCCTGCAGAAAATCTGAACCCAGTCATGAGGGAAGTTATTAAATTCGGAGCAGCCTCCGGGTTTAAAATCAACCAGTCAAAACCCATCATATTTCCACTAACCCCGGCAACTAAGCCATTTGAAGTTGACTACCAGTTCACATGGAAAACATCCAGAGTCCGGTACCTGGGGTTAGAGATGTCGCTAAGCTATCATGAGGTGTTCTGAGACAACTAAGAAGAGTTGCAGGAAAAAGTGACGCGATGGAAGACCCTGCCACTAACCCTCTGGGGACGAGCCTCCCTGGTCAAGATGGTGATCCTACCGAAGCTCCTGTACTTATTCAACAACATTGCCATTTTGCTACCTCAATCCTTCCTGAAGAAACTGAAAAGCATGGTCCTCGAGCTGCTATGGGCAGGCAAACTGGCCAGAGTGGCACATGCAACACTGACTCTTCTGGTAACAAGCGGAGGACTAGCCCTCCCAGATCTGGAGAAATACTTTTGAGCGGCACAGGCACAGTTCCTCAGCTATTGGAACTCTACACAGGCAATCAGACCACACGTACAAATAGAGCGGGCCCTGGCGACACCTAATCTGCTGAGAGCTATTATCTTTAGCCAGACCCCGGTCCCCCACACCACCATGAACATGGTGATCTCAACGTACAAGATCTCGAAGAGACTCGGCCAAAAATATGGGGTGCAAACATGATACTCTCCTCTTCTCCCCATCAAGTTCATTCCAGGAGTTCCACTGACTTCAGAGAGGGTCTTCCACCAATGGGTTGAAAAGCTGCATATAAGTACTCTAGGAGAATTCTTCACTGAGGACGGCTTCATTACTCCACAACAAGCAAAACTGAGAGGCGGCATTACCGCACTTGACACATTCATCTACTTCAGAACCCGGTATACCCTACAGGCACTCCTGCCGACTTCCCGCAGCAACCACGGACCTGGCAACTGCTACACAACGTAATGCAGGCGCAGGGAGAGGGCAGGCTGGTATTGCAGATCTACAGAGCCGTCATTACCGACACAACCTCTAGCAACACACGCGCAAAAGTCAGATGGGAAAAGTCCCTACACATAACCATCCCAGAAGAAGACTGGACCTACATCCTGAGGCAAACGCAAAAAATAGCTCTCAACTCACGCTTTAAACTAATCCATTTTTACTTCCTTCACCAAACCTACTATACGCCGGCAAAAGCGAACAAACACCATCCTGAAGCATCCTTAAAATGCGAAAGATGTGGAACACCCGTAGCCGACTTTGTCCATCTTGCGTGGGAATGCCCTAAACTGACCCCGTTCTGGAACCAAGTCCTGGAGACGACAGCTGCAATTGTGGGGGAAGAGATACAACCCGTCCAAACGGCGGCCCTACTTGGAATGACAAATAAGGAAACTGGCAGGATTACTGTTAACACTCGCCCGCAGGAGAGTCGCAATGGCCTGGTGCCGCGGTCCCCTCCCCAAAGTCTCTACCTGGCGCAAGGACATTCTCTACTGCCAAGATGTAGAAACAGACTTCATTAAACTACTGCCCCTACATGCCCGTCTGCCTGATATTTGGGGCCCAGTGATACTATTCTTGATGAAGGAAGCTGAAGAAGCCCTCCCTCCCCAGCAAGCACTCAACAGGCAAAGGACACGCTCCGACAAACACTTTGGTCTGGCGCCTTGGTCTCTCTGGAGCAGAGAACTGGAACAGTGCAGTACATACCTGTGAAGATACTGAGCTATGTGGTGGGGAGGAGGGCGGTTTTGGGTACGGTGCACAGTTAAGTCCACCCTAATGTGGGTGTGAAGTTGTTTATGTTCAAAAACCCAAAATAAAGGTTTTTAAAAAAAATGATTTACTCAGCGAAGAAGAAGTGATTGCAACGGGGGGAGGAAGGGTGGGGCTTCAGGATCTGCAGCCAAAGACCTGGTCGCTGAATTACTTGTCATGAAAACTGACACGCCAGTGGAAGGGCTTCTGCAGAAGGGATCAACGGGGAAGGCTCCAGGCAAGAGTTTCTTTGCGGCTGGATGCAGCTCTGTGGAAGAAGACTGAATATCGCTGGTCGGATTCTAAGGTCCAGCACTTGGTGAGGGGACTTTTCAGACTCGATGCACGTCTATAGAGGTTCAGCAAAATACTGTGAGGAAGGCATGATCTCAAGTAGTAGACACAGACACAATGGATACAAGTTTTGAAAACCTTTATTCAAAGTTTTTACTTGGGTTAGTCGAATTCCTACTGGCCCTTACTCTAAAATAGGAGTAGTCTCGACCATTAAATAATAATAAATATGTCCAAAGTCAGTCTGGTCAAAATAAAAAGGCCCATACCAAGAAAATCTAACCTTGCCCCCCTTCTCAAGATAACAAATGCGTTAAGGGAGTACAAAAAGGAAAATAGTGTGTCAAAAAGAAAATCAGAATGGCTTCAGCACCAACTCCCTTACATAGGTTCAACCCCACAGGGTCTAGAGAGTCTCTTAATAAACAAAGGATAGATGGATGGCACAGTACTATCAGTCTTGCACACTTCGGTTTACTGGTACAGTTCAACAGTACAATCTCAGGCATTCAATTTCTGATAGTTCAATCACTTCCTTAGGCTTCACACGACTTATCAATACTCAGTTCATATGTTCTCAATTTCTCACAGTTCTGCACAGGCTTCCCCCTGCCGGGCTTGAGCCTGTTTTGTTCTTCATGGGGTTCCGTTCCCCACGTTTTCTCTAAGATCTTTCACTGTAACTGCAAGGAATTTACATAGAACTCTGCATGACCACTTCAACCTCTCTTTCCATATTCCTTCAATTCACAATCTTCTCTTGCAGCACCAATGCATCTTGGCACTTTTAGTTCTTAAACTCTTTCACTTGCCTTTGTGGCCTTTTCCAAAGTCCTTTGTATTTTACTTTTGCCCTCTTGACATGTTTCACATTTCACAGATTTCCTTTTCCTCTTATTTAACTTTCTTCCCTTGATCTCCGCTTGTAATATCTTTCACATTTCACAGAGACTTTCGATTGTGAGACTTCCTCTTGCAGGACCACTCTGCTACTCTATATCCTTTTCTTTAAACAGTTTCTCTCTTCAGTCGCATTTCAACAGCACACGTGCAACCTTCAACTTTCAAATCACAGTCACTTTCACTTAAACATCAACCAGAATTCTGTTGTTCACAATAACTCACCGGTTGTGTTAAATGAATGGTTTTCATCTTTTCCTCGCAGCTCAAGACCGTTACCAATGCCACCTCTGCTCCTCCCTAACTGTCATTCTCCCGGGAGGGTCGCAGGCCGTTTCCTGGCACCCTGAAGGTTTGTTTGTTCCGCTGACTCAGGTCTGCTTTTCAAACACTCACAGCTACCAGAAAGCTTGAAAGTCTTGCCTGACTTTCTCTCAATATTCTCAATTGTTGATGAGCCCATTGGCCTTCCAATACCCACATCCTGGCCTCAGAAGAGCTGTTCCTTCTCGTACCCAGTCTCACTCCAAGCGTGTGTGTGTGTATGTGCACACCACCTTTTATTTTCACAGCGAGACTTAATAAGTGGCAGGTGTACATTATTAGAGCTCTGCCTGGCCTCATTACAGGGACAGTGCCAATGCAAATCAGGGGAGGTAATCTTTCTGAGTTAATTCCTCATCTTCCTTGGTGCAGTGCTTTTGTCAAGACAAAGTGGGGAGGAATTATGGGAGTTGTAGTTTCCCATAAAATAAACAGGACTGGGGTTTATGTGGGTTGTGGAAAAAGGCGATACCATGCCTCAACATTTTGTGCTTTCTCCCCTCTCCCAGAGGGCCCACTACCCAGGTAATCCTCCCTCGCCTGTCCACCCCCAAGGTTGGGATTCAAAAGCAATAGCCTTTTCCCATGCCACCTGAGTAAGGGATCACCAGGGACTAGGTTGTGAAACACCCTCTGGTTTTTCACAATGCCCACAAAGTTTCAGCAAGATCCGGAAGACTGTGCACAGCCCAATGGCTCGAAGTCCAAGGGTATTGGGGTATTGCAGCCCCGCAAGGTCGCAGCACGATGTGGGATGGCTCAAAATGCAGGTCTTTTTTTTAGTCTAGTGGATCTCACCAGGCGCTGGGTAAGGGTCGTAGTTTTTGGAGTCCCCCAGGTCGCTTGGCAGGAAGAGTAGCAGCAGGCTCTGGTTACATAGCAGGCTCTCCGGTTGTTGGAAATAGTCTCAGCCACATTTTCTTCATCTTCCTCTTTGGATTTGGGTCCAGTGGTCGACTTGTCAGCAGCTTCCAGGATCGGAGTGTTTATCAGGCACTACGCACAACCGCTGCATTCTCTCCCTGCATTTTACAGCAAGGGGCCGTCTGGCTGTCCAATCAGGATAGCCAGGCCCCACTGGGGGTTTCTCCCTTTCAGGCAAGGTGGAAGACAAAGAGCTACAGAGTTGGACTCCTTCCTCGCTTGCTGCCTTTCCAGACACTCTGGAGCCTAGGCGGGGAATCCACAGTATTATCCCCGAAGACAAAACAGCCTCTGAGGTTGTTCCCGCAGAGAATGGCATGAGGAGACCGCAGAAAGAGCACACAAGAAATGGGGAAAAAAGATAGAACCCACAATTCTAGAAAAAATGGTGGCCCTTCTGTGCATTATCGAGGCTGAATGAAAAGCCTGCGAGTAATAAAGACTAAAAGTCAAAAGGTAAAACCACAACAACTAGCCATTCATGAAAAACACGCATTTGTAACAAAATGATACCCACTGTATCCCCCCCAGCACTCCACATAAGGTGGGGTGTGCTGGCTCTCTATATAAAATGTAAAGGTGGATGAAAATCCCTCTTTACTACTTGGGAACTGCAGTTCACCCAAGTACATCAAAGAGAAATTAATAGGGGAACCCAGTAGGGCCTGGCTGCTTTGATCTGTGCTGGAACCATCTGTGCACACATGTGGCTGCCTCTACAACCTTATGCTGCCGCATTAGCCCATCTGGGTTATCAGATGGCTGCCTGGGCCACCATCTTCAACATGGCAGACACCATCAGCACTTGGGAAGTGCCTTGGCAGCCCGGCCTGATGCATTTATGATCGGTCAGCCTGGGCCACTTAATCTTCAATCACCGAAGCCGGCCGGCAAACACCAGCCCCCTCCAAGGCCCACAGTAAGGCCCTGTCTGAACCTGTACAGGCCTGGCTAGGAATGGGGCCTCCTTTTTTATTACTGCTGGCATAGTCAGTCATGCTACTTAAAGCAGAGTACCTCATCCATGCGCCTCAGGACTGTGGCATCCCCTCTTGCTATCACATGAGTGCTGACTGTTGCTCCGTTTCCTGCCTCATCCTTCCTTGACTTAACTTTGGCCCCTCCATTCATCATGATTGCACTATCGCTGCTGTTTTACGTCCCCTTGTACTTCATGTTCAAACTTTCACATTGCATTTTCACTCCCTGAGCCATCACCTCCACTGTCCCCACTTCTGTACTGCTGTGCTGCAATACCTGTGTAACATTATTCGAATTTAGCCTACATTGTTTATGAAATCAAATTTAGGTGTGTTTTCATAAAGCTTTGTTTGTATGCCTGTAGCTAAAAATCGTTTTTAGGTTGTGCTCACATCTGCTTCTCTTGTAACTGCGCTGACTGGTCACTAACTTTGCTTGCCCTCTGTTATGTCCATTTTCTGCTCCCTTACCCTTTCAGTTCCCATTGTTTTTTCCCCCAGTGCTGTTTGTATTTCCTTTGTGCGACTCCAGCCTACACCCCTCTTCCCCCACGTACCTCAGCTGCTCTGCCTGGTTAAGTGTACCACACTCTGTGCCCTACTCCATGGCGCATTCTATCTCTCCCATCTTCTCTAACTGCTTCTCAATCTCCTATCCTTCACCTCTCACTAAGTTTGGCATGAAGAAACTCAAGAAAGATACACTGGGATCCAACCCAAGCCTGCCTATCGCTGACACCTACGCCGGTGCTTCCGCCAGAGGGACTCTCACCGACATCCTCTTTGTCGTTCCTTCACCCGACCTATGGACTCTTCATATGGTTACTCTGCGCTCTCCTTACTCTTCCTCACACATTAATGGTGGCACCCACTGGGAGGTCCTTCTTGCCTTCTTTTCCACCTCCAGGGTCATCATAAATATCTATGGGAATGGTACCATCCTGGTACAAGGGCCTCAATCCAACCTCCTCCTTTGAAAGGCTCCTCCCTCGCCTTATCAACTTTCCACCTTCCTACTCACGGGCTCCCTTGCCATCTGCTTCCACAGCCTCCCTGGCTCCCTCACCTCCTGCCAACCATGTGGCCTCTCACCACGGCTCCCTTGCCACCTGCAACCCACCTTGCTCCCTTGCCTGCATTCTACTCACTGACATCCTTATCTTCTGGTCCTCTACCTACCCCTACCTCTATCTCCATCTCTATCTCTCAGGCATTCTCGCCGCTCATGGGCGGGAACTTCTGTTCCTTGTACCCCACCCCCCGTAAGTCTCTCAAAAATGGCAACCTGCTCCATGTTGCTATGCTTAACTTTCGCTATGCTATCAAGCACTCCTCTGATAACTGCCAAATCCTTTAACTCCTGGATCTTGATGTTCTTGCTCTCACTGAGACATGGTTTAAGGACAGCTCGGTCACAGGTTTTGACACACTTCTCCCTGAAGGCTACAAGATCCTCTCCTAGCCCAGGCCCAACAGGCCAGGAGGTGGAGTAGCCCTCATCTTTCCTGAGTGGATCACTGTTTCTGTTATTTCCACTCAAGTCTACTCCTCCTTTGAATGCCTGGTCTGCAGGCTCTCTCCCTCTCCCGTCTCCTCTCTTACTTTGGCCACCTTATATCGCCCGCCGGGCCAGTCTACCCTCTTTCTCTCAGAATGGGCGGGCCTGAACTCTGTTCTCTTTCCACCTCTCCCAAACTCCTCCTGTTGGGGGATCTCAACATACACCTTGACTCTAGCGACTCTTCAGGACCTTTCTGCAACCTATGTGACTCTCTTTATCTCTCCATTCAACCTTCTGGCCTGACACACACCACAGGCCATACCTTGGATGCTCTCATCTCCACTGACATCCCTCTCTCCATCTATCCCCCTCACTCTCCTGGATCGATCACTCTCTTCTCTCTTCAAGCTTGAAGCTCTCTTCTCCTTTTGCACTGGTACACCCTGCACCACCTTCAAGGTCTTCCGGCCCATGAAAAGAGTGTCAGTGGCTGCCTTTGCCTCCACCTACTCTCCTCCTTCGACTCCTGCAGCTGACTCCCACCCTGACACAGCCCTCTCTAATTTTCACCTTTCCATCTCCAACACTCTCGACATTCTTGCCCCCCGTCATGAGGGTCAGACCGAAGCCTGCCAAAAAGTGCAACTCTTGGCACAACTCCAATCTGGCTGCCCTTAATCTGAAGTGCAGAGAGGCAAATTGGAAAGGGGGATCCTGAGGTGCACCCTCTGGCCTGCTGCCTTCTTTAACAGCAATACAGAATCCTCATCTAGTCCAAAAGAGTCCATATTCAAGCCTGCATCTCTGTGGCATCTAATATGGCCGAACTTTTCAAAGTCTGCAAGGAACTGGCCAAACCTACTGCAGCGTCATCCTCTACTGCTCCAACCCATGACCTTTGCTCGGCCCAGACTGCACGCTTCACCGCCAAAACACAGGACCTCCTGACCTCTCTCGCCTCCGCACCCACTCATGCTCAAACATCTCTTGGGCCCCCCCCCCCCCTTGCTGACCCCACGCCTCCCCCTCTTCTCTCCTCCCTCTCCCACCTAAGGCAGTCTCTAGAAAAGTCCGGTCTATGAAAGCCACTTCCAAACAGGTGACCCTCAGCCCTTCCAAAACCATCAAGGACAACAATGACACTTTCAATCCAGCCTTGGCAGACCTCTAACTCCTCCTTCGCCACTGGCGTTTTCCCCACTTCTCTCAAGCACTCTCTTGTGCGCCCTCTGCTCAAAAAAAACTTCTGCCGACCCTTCTATTCCAGCAAATTACTGCCAGATCTGTATCACTCACATCCTGGGAAACCTCCTGGAGAAGTTGGCAATCTCTCAGTTTACCCTCCAAAATCAATCTGTTGGTTGTCTCCATGACCATCAGTCTGGCTTTAAAGCATCCAGGGGAATGGAAACTGCTCTTCTGAACACCTGTGAAGACCTGCTCTCAAATCTGAACTGCAACTCTCCCTCTGTCCTCATTCTTCTCGACCTCTCTTCTGCTTTCGATACAGTAAACCATAACATACTGATCTCCCATCTCCGCGACCCCCTGGGCATCACAGATAAGGCCCTGGCGTGTCATACCTCCTTTCTCTCTAAACGTCCTTCCGTGGTGGAACTGGGGTCTTTTCTCTCTGCTACCACTCTCTCTGCTTATGTTGTCCCCCAGGGATATAACCTATTCCCCTGGTTCTTCAAGGTCTACATGGCACCTCTGGCCAGCATGCTATCTGCCTTCACCTCCAACTTTCAGTGTTACATGGACATACAGCTCTCTTTCAGGCTACCCTCTGCCTCCTCCTTTGAGCTCATTCCTGACTGTCTGTCCGCAATTCAGTCTTGGTGTGCTGCGATCAAGCTCTGCCTCAATGCTAGCAAGACAGATCGTCCTCATTGGGACTCCTGCTCCCACTTTCCCACCTTCTCTCTGACTAGCCTCCCTTGGCCCTGCACCCTCACTCACTAATGAGGCAAGATATCTGCGAGTCATCTTTGACTCCACTCTCTCCTTCTCCTCTCATGCCTCGGACATCTCTAAAAAGTCACACTACCAGCTGCACCTCTCCTCAGAGGCATTCTACCTTTTCTCACTTTCCCCCAGAGGTTTACCGTCTACACAGCCTTGGTTCTCTCTAGACTGGACTACTGCAACAGTCGCTTTCTGAATCTTACTACTTGTACTCTCCGACCTCTACAACTCATCCAGAATAGAACCACAAGACTTATCCTTGGCCTCAAGCCCAGGGAACGCATCTCTCCAGTGCTGAAATCCCTCCACTGGCACCCTGTGGCTGCAAGGATTAAGTTCAAGACCCTCTGCATATTCCACAAAGCTTTCTGGGGCTGGGGCCGGCACGATCTACAACTCTCTCTCCCTAAATACTCCTTCTAGAGCACTTTGCTCATCCTCTTCCAAGGCAGATGGGGAGCAGGTGCAAGTGGATCTAGGTCACCTGGCCTAAGCTCCTCACACCTGGTGCCTTCCTGGTTGCTGCTCTTTTCCCTACTTAAGGAGCCCTCCAGCCTCTTTTCCCTTGCAGATGGGGAGCAGGTGCAAGTGGATCTAGGTCACCTGGCCTAAGCCCCGCCCACCTCGTGTCTTCCTGGTTCCTGTTCTAGAATTTTAGGCCCCTGTCAGTAATAACATGGAAAACTTAGTTACAACGGGGTAGCATCCGTGTAACAAATAATTTTTTTCTGTCAATGCATGCATGCACAAAAATATTAGTCCGTGTGTGTGCATTTATATCAAGATGCAGCTGTGTGGTGGTGTGTTCATATACATTAATGTGTAGGAGAACATTTTCCACTAATGTAATACATTGTTTGAAGGCAGAGATATATGCTGCAGATTGTTTGGTTTCTAATATGCTCTACTCATTTTCAAGTTAAGTCATGTTTTGGTTGCCCGTCACATACTTTTTACACTTTTGTGGCGGCGAATCATGTTTACACTTACAATTTAATGTACACGCCAATTATAAAAACAGTGTGTAAAATTACACCAACCTCAAAACCTTATCTGGAGGACAGATAAGCAGAACGTTTAGTTTAAACATCCATTCAACCTTAACTTGGGAGTCAATGCGGCAAATGGTTCTACAAACGGTCAGCAGCAGCAGGGCTCTTGCTAAAGGGGATTGATTGTCATTATACCATTCACAGGAGTCACAGCCACTTTCAAATCTTCAAGAATATCATTAAAACATTCAAAACCTGTCTTTCCAGCCAATGCAAACATTGTTACACCACAAACAAAACTAGAATGGTTACATTTGAGACTGAAATAGAAACTCAGCAAAATAAGTCCCTATAGTGGTAATCCAAATATATATTTAACTTTATATAGTGCTTCATGCAGGGTTCTTGCAATTTCTAAGCACTGCGATTATTATTACTTCAGTCGATAATCATTTTATCGACCTCTGAAGGATTTAAGGTTAACTCGGTCCATCCAACATTTGACCATGAGATTAAATGCAGATTTTAGCATTGAGCTCTTAATTCTATGTCAAGACAGGAGGCAAGCATTATGCTTTTCTTTCTTTATTGCTGCAACCTAAGCACTTTAAAACATTGAACATTTAAACTGGGCATTTATAGTTTTGTTCTATCCAACCGAGGAAAAAATAAAACCAAAGTTTAAAGTTCAAGAAAATCAAATCTTTCCATAGGCACTACGAGCCCCATGATCCTATTAGGAGCCTCTTTAGGGTTTAAGAGCCCTTAGCCATAGGTCCCTTTTGTTTTGCTGCCAAGAGATAAGTGACTTCTTATTAACTATTGATGGATTTATGCTATTGCATGAGTGCTTAGATAATGCATGAGGGGGACTAGTTTCCCCATGCGTAGGCTTTATGAGCTTGAACGTGTGAAATGAATAATACGCAGCAAGCATTTCATAAACTTAGTTCCATGGTACTGAATGAAGGGGATTAGTTTCCCAAGCGTAAGCTTTCTGCCCTTCAACATGGTAAACGAATAATACACGGTGAGCATTTTATAATCTTAGTGGCACATGCGCGCGTACGCTAGCGAATACCTTTCGGTATTTCTGTAGGATACGCCCTAGAAAGCATTCAGAAGAGTCGGGCCGGAGCCACGAGCGAACGCGCTGGTATTAGGCACCCGGCCCAGCTCTTCACATTTCCACACCGTTCCCTCATAACACACCAACGAAAGCAGCGCGCATTAGGGGCCGGGGGAGCAGGAGGCTTCTAAGCTTCCCGACATCCCCTGGGTCTCCCTCAACATTCGTCCCATTCTAAATCACTGCGGTTTGACACACAGAAAGGAGAAGAGCTAAGACAGTTTAGCAAGGAAAAAAAAATCACATTATAAACTGCTTTCACAGCACGGAAGGCTCAGGGTGTTGCCAGGAAACAAAAGTTACAATTGAATAGGTCCAAGAGAAAAAGTGCTCACAGAATACTCCTGATTTTTATCAACCTCTGCATAAAGAAAGAATTACTTATTCATACTCTGTGTAGAATCAATCTTGTTCTTTATCTAAAGTTGTACAGTTCAAAATAAAATAGACACTCAAGAGATATCAAAAACGGTATTTGACCGGAAGTACAGAAAATATTTACAACACACGAAACCAAGTTTCTTGGCACAACAACCACTTTGTGTGTGTAAGACAAACCCAGTCGTTTGCCATGAAGTGCACATAAAACTAGCAAACACATAAACAGTTAGACATTTGTAACATCGCATATAAATTTAAAGGACACAAATAGTTTTCTCTATGTTAGGCAGCGTGAATATACTGCAGTTGGGGGTAATGCGTCTACATCACGGTGTTTCAGCCGTTTCTAGGTGGGCTTGATGTGCCACATCTGGTGTACGGCCTTCATCAGGACAGGGGTCTGTACTGTATGATGTCTGTGCTATGAGTATATTAATTCCACAGGTTCTGTTGTTGGAAGATACACTAGCCACACGGGCAGGTCTCTATATGATCCTCTCAAATGAAGGTGAAAAATCACTCTAATGTCAGCCTGGGTGCTTTGTTATCTCAAGTAGCCTCGCAGGAAAAACCTGTCCGTCTGCAGAGCCTGCACGCCGTCTGCCGCTGGAGCGTGCGAGTGGCCTCAGAAGGCTGAGTCATTGAATGGTTCAAAGAACCATTTCAAAGAACCATTCAATGACTCAGCCTTCTGAGGCCACTTGCACGCTCCAGCGGCAGACGGCGTGCAGGCTCTGCAGACAGAACGCTCACAGAACCATTCAATGACTCAGCGTTCTGAGGCCACTCGCACGCTCCAGCGGCAGACGGCGTGCAGGCTCTGCCGACAGAACGCTCATAGAACCATTCAATGACTCAGTCTTCTGAGGTCACTCTCACGATCCAGCGGCAGACGGCGTGCAGGCTCTGCAGACAGACAGGTTTTTCCTGCGGGGCTACTTGAGATAACAAAGCAACCAGGCTGACAGAGTGATTTTTCACCTTTATTTGAGAGGATCATATAGAGACCAGCCCGTGTGGCTACTGTATCTTACAACAACAGAACCTGTGGAATTAATATACTGTCAGGTTTTCACATTCTATATCTCACATTAGCAAGATTCCTAGGAGAATAGGATGTTGCAAATACTATTTCAGGGGTTAAAATATTAAATGCATTCTGTTTAGAAACTAGAGCATTTTCTGTTTTAGTTAATTTCATTTTCTTTCCTTAACTAACTTTCATTGGAAAGATGAAATGTCCCCAAGCCAAGATGGTGGAACACTTTCTCAACAGTGATTGGTTTAGTTAATAGCAGGCAGTATTGTGATGTCATTTAGAATGTTGCTTACAAACCTAAACTGCCTTTCATTGAAGTCTTTATTAGAGTAGGTCATGTTTTAATTAGCTCCTATAGCTATAATATATTTTAAAATCTTAAGTGATAGTATACTGAAAACATTGAGTTTTACATAGAACTTAGTATTCAAGTTAATGTAAGTCTGCAGTTGAAGAAAGTATCTAATATTCAAAGAACTCTGAAGCTGAAACATTGTATCCGGAGAACCAGTTGCCACTGAATTGATGCTGAGCAGCTGTATTCAGTTATCCAGTAAAAGACTAAGCTAAATGACTTTTGGACTTTATTTTTGGGAGTTTCATTACTGGAATGCAAGTGAAATGTAATGTTTTGTTTTTTAACCAAGATTGAACAATATTTTTGTGAAAACTGTTTGTTCTGTAATCTTTGATTATGCGCGCGGTTTTAGCGTCGCGTTACTAATATTAAACAGCTAAAATACTAATACAATTTTTTGTTCGTTTATTTTTGAAGCGCTAGTCGCGTGGTTTTGCTCGCGTACCTTTTCGGTTATTTTCTACGAGAGCATTCTCAAGTCTGTAGTACTCGCGAGCGCGTACTGTGAATATTTGGAAGCGCGCGATTAGAAAAAAAGGACCCAAAGACGTTGTTTTGCGTCGCATCCATTTTAGAAAATATTTTTTCTTCAACACAAGTGCGTATCGACACGAGAGAACTTCGAAGGTGTATTACAGACTTAAAGAAGTTAAGAAGTTTATTTCTTCCGATTTAATTCATCATTTGCACATAATCTCATCTTTAACAAAGATAGCACAAGGTATAGTTTTTAATTTCCTAAGTTAAGTTCTAAAGAATTATATATATATATATATAAATATATAGGTATAGAGATTTAGTTATTTTATATATTTATCCTTAAGGACATTTTCGAGAGTGAATAAGAAGAAAATATATACAAAGAAGCAATGTCCAGAGTCAAGTCACAGCAGATTACATACAATTAATCATCTATCACCAAAGAAACTAAATAGCCTAACAGCAATCAGAGCTTAGGCTACAGGTATTTAAATCTATTAATCACATGATTAGTTTTGAGTATTGAACTAGAAGAAGGTGTTCTAAAACTGCATTTTATTTTAGGAACACTACTGAAAAACAATACCTGATCTTTCCTGCGAAGACAGACAGAAGTGCCAGCAGTAGGAGTTCCAGAAAGTTCCAGACTTGTTGTCTCTTTTCTCTCAATCCACTTCCCCTTTCCCCTTGGGTTGGTCTGTCCGGTAGTTTTATAATTACAGAATTGTTGGGCAGACAGGCTTAGGGGGTTTAGAGGACCAGCTTCACTCCTGCAGGATTCTTCAGCATCAGCTCTGACATATACCCATAGCACAGACATCATACAGTACAGACCACCGTCCTGATGAAGGCCGTACACCAGATGTGGCACATCAAGCCCACCTAGAAACGGCTGAAACACCATGGTGTAGACGCATTACCCCCAAATGCAGTATATTCACGCTGCCTAACACAGAGAAAACTATTTGTGTCCTTTAAATTTATATGTGATGTTACAAATGTCTAACTGTTTATGTGTTTTCTACTTTTATGTGAACTTCGTGGCAAACAACACCTGAGGCTGAGTTTGTCTTACACACACAAAGTGGTTGTTGTGCCAAGAAACTTTTGGTTTTGTGTGTTGTAAATATTTTCTGTACTTCCGGTCAAATACCGTTTTTGATGTTATCTCTTGAGTGTCTATTTTATGATGAACTGTACAACTTTAGATAAAGAACAAGATTGATTCTACACAGAGTATGAATAAGTAATTCTTTCTTTATGCAGAGGTTGATAAAAATCAGGAGTATTCTGTGAGCACTTTTTCTCTTGGACCTATTCAATTGTAACTTTTGTTTCCTAGTAACCCTCCTGGGTAGAATAGGCTCCAAACCAGGAGCCCTAACTTTTTGAATCAGAGTGTTGCCATACAGCATTTACTCTGGTGAGAGCCACATTACTCAGCTGACAGTCTGGAAGATGGCCCTTCCAACCACAGGTTTCAATGGCTTTTTATGGCAGTCCCAGAGGGTCCCAATACACAACCCCAGAGTGGAGTGAAGAGAAATGGGAGCAAAAACCCATGCTACAAGAGACTGAGTTGTCCCTCAGTTTTAAAAAGGTGCAGGGAGACTCCCTGTCACAGGCAGTCTCGCAAGGTGTGCAACCCATAACTCAGAGGCTAGATATGCAAGATAGAATTGAGCAAAAGGGGTGTAAAGCTTGGAAGAGGAAATACTCTTTGACCCCCCCCCCCATCCGGTTAGCAACGAGAAGGTGAACACAGTTCCCCAAGGAAATGACAACCCTGTAGCCAGACTGAAGAGAGCCTTGCTTGCAAAGACAGCAGAATGCCATGTCAGAACGCTCTACCCCAAGGGTGAATAATTCAGGGCATAATGATGAGGGCTATTTGCCCAATGGCGAAGGGGGAGAAGAGGAAGACGCCCCCAAAGAGCCCATCGACGAGAGCACCACCCCTGAGGAAGAAGACAATACAGGGGACATGTTTGATCCTGAAGCCATTAGACACCCTAAATCTGTAACGCTCACCTGATTCCCGTAGAGGCGCCGGTCTTGACTGGGCGTATACCGTATCTTCAAAGGTGATGTGTAACACACGGCTGGCTCTTTGGGCTGGACCTCTGTGCACTGTATGTCTGACCCGAAGGGTAAGATGTCTTAGGTAAGTGAACGCCGTGCTCTCCATCTGCCTCGGGGCAGGGTGCTGTAACCAGTTTCTTCACTGGATAGGGGAGCAGGCCTCTTGACTTCAGAGGACTGCTGTCCGTCGTTTACTGCACGAACGGTAAGTTTCAAGTAATTCTAATGTCTTTAAAAGTCTTTAGTAATGATGTCTCTTGTTTTGCAGGGTTCCGGCGATGGCGGATGACGGGCTGAAGTGAGTTGAAGATGGAGCCCGTGTGATGAATAGAAGCGCCTGGAAGCACGTAAGTAAGCGCTTGTTGCCTGCTTCACGATGCGCTCTAACTGTCTTTTTATTTTGCAGGTACAAGTTCGGAGCGGCTGCAGGGTGCCGGAATACCCACTGGGTTAGATGTGGAAAGGAGTAATGGCACGTAAGTATTAAAGTTCCCCAATGTCTTTAAACGCACCTTGTTTTGTCTTTCAGATGCCGGAATGCAGCGCGAGGCGTTGGTGACAGCCGATGGACCAGGTAAGTGAAGCGCTGTCACTGAAGACCGTAATGCTAACCTGTTCTTTCTTGTCTTTATAGGTGTTGCTGAAGACTGGATTCAGGATGGTAAGCCTTTTTCCTTAGGCCCAGGATCAGATGCAGAAGACACGATGAGCGTTCTGCTGCAGAGGATGCAGAATAACGCAAAGCAAGATTCCTCCATCGGGTGTGGTTTAAATAGCCTCCTGTAGTGCTTAGGTGTCTCCTTCCACAGCCACGCCTAGGTAAGAAAAGAGTTCCTGCTTTCCAGAAGAGTCCCAGTGTTCTGAACCTAGGGAGTGGCTCCTGCCCCACCCAACAGGAAAAGTAGTTCCAAACAGAAGAGGATCAGAGGCTCAACTGGCAGGCAAGTAAGCAGCATGGTCTGCTGCAGGTAAGTCCACCCAAGCATTATGAGCCCGGCGCTTCCAGCGCTGGGACTGGGCATATTTATGAGCCTGGTGCCACTGGCGCCAGGACTGGGTCCAAAAGGTCCCAATAGGGACTGGTTGGCACTCGGAACCTGGGTTATGGATCTGCTTCCAAGGGAGTTGGGAAAACCCTGACCTTTTGGAAGCAGAGATCATGACAAAATCTTCAGAATGGGTGCCATCACCTAGAGTTGCGCTGTACATGGCGCAGCATGTTAGAAAGCCCCTAGACAGGGAGGTGCGCTCTCGGATGAGGGCAGAATGCGTTGCCTGGCAAGTTAGCGGAGACTCCAGCCTGGACCCAAAGATGGTCACCTTCGTAACCAAAGCAGCGAGGGACATCAGGAAAGGTGTGGACCGAGCCTGGAGGGGGTGCCAGGATAAGGTCCTTGACCTTGCCGGACCCCTGGCAAAAATAATGGACTTGGCAGAGAAAGCCAAAGACACAGGTACACCAGTGGATGCCCAAGCTCTGGATAACAGAGCTCAGCACGCGGTATGCCTCCTAGGTATTGCCAACTGTGCCCTCTCCTTGGAAAGGAGGAGAGGAATGTTGCTGAAGATAGATGGAAAACTCAGCGATCTGGCCTCCTACGAGGCAGGAGAAGGCGCGAAGGGACGTCTGTTTGGAGAAGCATTTGCGCAAGAAATGTCGCAGTTTGTCGGGACTTACTCGGCATTGGAAAAGGCACAGCGCTCCATTAAGAAAATATTTACGGTGAAAGTTTCTGCCGGCACTGGACGCTACCAGGGTCGGTCGTAAGGTCGCTACAACTTCGAATGAAGGCCCCAAGGGCTGCGAGCCCAATATTGGGAGGGAAGGCAGCAAGACACCTTCTTCCCAGCCAGATCAAGATTCCCAAGAGGTCGTAGAGGGAGAGGCGCCTACCGCCAACCGAATGCCACTGGTAGAGAGTACAGCATGCAAGCAAGTGGGAGGGAGAACCCTCTGCTTTTTGAGCGAATGGCGTGCTTTATCCAGCGATGCATGGGTGTTCCAAGCAGTAGTGGGCCTCCGTTAAGAGTTTGTAGGCGACCCCATACAGAGGGTAGGACCTCACCCAATACACATGCCACAAGAAGAAGAGGTAGCACTATTGCAAAGCAAACTGCTAAAACTAGTAGACAAGAACGCGATAGAGCCAGACATGCAAAGGGGAGCGGGATTCCTCACTAATATGTTCCTGGTACACACGGGGGAGAAAATAAAACCAGTTATAAATCTGAAGGGTTTAAACGAATGGCTCACGTACAACCATTTCAAGATGGGGTCATCCATCTGCTCCACGACTTCCTACACACAGGAGAATGTCTAGCTCGGCTGGATCTCAAAGATGTGTACCTCACGATACCGATAGCAACAGCATATCGCTTCCGGTGGAACGAGAAGTATGGCGCTTCACGCGTCTCCCGTTTGGTCTAGCATCTGCACCTTGGGTCTTTACCAAACTAATGAGACCCGTAGCAGCAGCCATAAGAGAGAGGAATACGAATTATCATTTACTTAGACAACATTCTAGTGCTGGGTCCAGACAAGTTAACGCTCAATAGGAACATACGTTGGGTCTTCAATCTATTATCCTTGCTGTCTTCTTAGTCAACCTAGACAAGTCTCAGCTTCAACCAGTACAGAGGATAGAATTTCTGGGGTTCACAATAGATACCGTGAAGGCGACTCTCGAACTCCCGGGACACAAGGCGAGAGCGATCAAGAAAGAACTCAGAGCGGTCACAGCAAAGAAGATTATTTTGCTTCGCTGCCTGGCCAGGATAGCCTCGATTCAGGCCATATTTCCTGGACCACTCCATTACCAAGCTCTCCAGAGACTCAAGATCAGACACTTGCAAGGAGGCGTAGGTTACCATCAACTAGTGACCCTCGACCACGAATCGCTCACAACGGCTGATCAATTTTCTGCGACGTTCCAAAATTAATAATGGAGTCAGACGTGAGCAGGTCAGGTTGGGAGCCAGATGTGATCAGACAGACAGGAGGGAAATGGTCAGAAGAAGACATTAGATTAAACATAAACTGTCTCTAACTCCTGGCAGGTTCCTTCGCAGTACATGCTTTCACAAAAGACAAAGTCAGATGCTGTGTCTTTCTCAAGATGGACAACATTTCAGCCATACGCTATATAAACAAGCTAGGAGGAACCAAGTCCAAAATGCTAGCAGAGCTAGCGAAGGACTTCTGGCACCATTGGCTTCAACATCAGATTTCAGTAGCGGCAGAGTACCTACCAGGGACTCTGACCAGAATAGCAGATTGGACCCCATGGTATCTTGTAGACTCCAGCGATTGGAAGCTACATCCCCAGATATTCCAGCAATTACAGCAGAGCTGGGGTCCCCTAGACACCGATCAATTTGCATCCAGACTGAGCGCACAAACGCGCAGGTACTTCAGCTGGAGGATGGACACGGATGCAGCGGGTACCAACGCTTTCCTACATCTGTGAAACGGGGCAGTGCACTATGCCTTCCCGCCGCTCATCATGCTCATGAGTGCTCTGGCAAAAGCGCGCAGGGAAGAAGCGGAGCTTGTGATGATACTACCTTTCTGGTAGTCCCAGGCCTGGTTTCCAGTAGCAAGGACCTTTCTTCAGATTTCCTGAGGAAATTCCCCATTGGCCGGACCTTCTTCTCGACCCGACCGGCCAGCCTCACCAGTTGATAGAGATGGGGAAGGTACACTTGATCGCCTGCGGGGTTTCAGGAAGAGATGGGAGTTGGCAGGCATTTTGCAACTCGCTTCAGACTGTATTAGAGACTCCTGGTCACCTTCCACCATTAGGAGCTATGGTGCTGCATGGGACCGTTGGACCCCAACGGTGCGCAGAACATGGTCTGGATCCCGTTTCAGCCCCTGTAGCTCATGTCCTCAATTTCTAGCAAATAGGTTTGAAGACTGTTGCGCCTATAGAACACTGGGCGTATACGTGTCTGCAAGACACAATAAAGGTAGAAGGGGGTGGTAGGGGGGGGGTCTGGTAGGGGAAGACCCAGCGATCGTACGTCTTCTCAAGGGGATAAAGTTGAAGAGGCCACCAGAACCCAAATACGCAGTGTTATGGGATGTCAGGGAAATTTTTCGGTTCTTCCTCAGATGGCCAGAGAACGATAGCCTTTCTTGTTCTCAGTTTTCAGGAAAGCTAGCAATGTTGTTATGTTTAGCGGCATGTCGAAGGGTGTCAGACATCAAGGCCTTAGAGATAGACAGGAAGATATTTCATCCGAAAGGGGCAGCCTTTAGCATTGCGAAGAGAACAAAAAGCAATTTGAGAACTATTTCCTACCCTTACTTCTTAGAGAAGAAAATATGCGTGGCGCAATGCATTAAAGATTATGAGGAGGTGACAGCTCATCTTAGACCACAACGAGTAATGCAACTGCATCATGCCGTAGCCACAGTGACTATTGCTAGGTGGGTGAGAGAGGTGATGCAGTGGGCTGGAATAGACTTGCCCTTGTTTGGCGTTTATTCTGCTAGGGGAGCGATGGCTTCTAGAGCTTTCGCAGCAGGTGTCTCATTGCAAGATACAATGAAATCAGCAGATTGGTCTTCTGAATCTACCTTGAAGACATTTTATTTTCAAATCTGTATCCGATATAACGAATAGGGTGGTAGCAAGCTTTAAAAAAGCATAATGCTCGCCTTCTGTCTTTACATAGAATGAAGATTGCCCAGGCTTACAGCGCAGAATCTTGATTCTATTAAAGACACGTAGGCGAGCACTATGTCCCACCCAGAATGGAAAAAGTCTTGATGTAGCATGTAAAGGTATACTGTGTGAGGGCTTTAGCACATTCCCACCCTCATAGTATCTTCCCCATTCCTCACAGGAGACGTCCAGAAGACAGCATGAGGAAAGTTGAAAGACTGCAGAGTTGATATAGATGCTTGCACATTGTCCCGTTGGACCAGAGGCGCTTTGGCATCAGGAGGTTGGTCGAGTGCTTTGCTCTTTGGGATATTTCGCTTAAGAGCAAGTTAGACTTTCAGTCTGGAAGTTCACTGAACAGCAAAGAAAGAGGAAGCGACCTAGGGCTAAAGGATCTTATACCTTACACAGGTTCCCGATAGGTGGAAAGGAGGAGCCCAGGACTACCAGAGCCCAGAGGATCATGGGGCTTGTAGTGCCTATGGAAAGATTTGATTTTCTTGAACATTTGGTTTTATTTTTTCCTCGGTTGGATAGAGCAAAACTATAAATGCCGAGCTTAAATGTTCAATGTTTTAAAGTGCTGAGGTTGCAGCAATAAAGAAAGAAAAGCATAACACTTGCCTCAGTTTCTTTAATAGAATCAAGACTACCATGCGCTGTAAGCCTGGGGAATCTTCATTCTCTGCACCATCATATCACAACACTAGTATACCATTAATAGTTACGGGAAATGAGGGATTTAATTAACCAAATGACAATTGTG
Source organism: Ambystoma mexicanum (assembly GCF_040938575.1). Taxonomy (NCBI): domain Eukaryota; kingdom Metazoa; phylum Chordata; class Amphibia; order Caudata; family Ambystomatidae; genus Ambystoma; species Ambystoma mexicanum. The sequence goes on from NC_090932.1 coordinate 1,573,618,827, forward strand.
CTATGAAACCTCAAAACACTCAAGTTTGCTTTATTGTGTAAAAAGCCAGGTTTATTGTGTGGTCTTAAAAATTAAAATATATACAGAAGATATATGTTCCTTTGAAATTGCATTTACTCTCAAATTGTAAAAATAGGGCATAAAATATTCCCACCTCAAAATCTTATCCGGAGCATTGCCTCTTGAGCAGTCGAGCAGAGGCGTGAATATCCTTGCGGCGGCGAAAGTTGCGAAAAAGGGAAAACTGGGGCTAACAGGTTCGAAAGTGAACGCTAAAGCGCGTCTCCCCAGCCCCACCGAAACGAGGGGAAGCAAGGAGGTCCTACAGACGAGGAACACAGATGAAATGGGTCAGGGCAGTTGTACACCAATGAGGGCACTATGTTTTGCAACAAAGTAAACAGCACAGACGCTGTGTTGTTCTCAACTCGAACTCCGGTGAATTAAACTTCCAAAAACACATTACACGCGGCCGCATGGTGTTCTCCATTATGGCACCATTCGTTCTGGGAAGAAGGGGGCGGGGCTTGGGGAGGCTTTTCTAAGATCCACAGCATGGAGCATCCTGATTGGTGTCATGATTCCTGCCCCTCATGTCCCCAGCCTTCCAAGATGTCAGGCTGGAGCCAGGCCACAATCACCTACATGGCCCTCAAGGGCCTCTCCATCCCTCCAAAGACCCACTTGGAGTCAGACTTGGCGCATGTGGCACCAGACTCACTCACTCCCATAGGATAACATTGGGAATTGGACTTGTAGTGCATTGATGGGGACAAGATGGATACCCCCACATATTTTGGTTCCCAGAACTGCATGTGCGGTCTAGTCTTTTGGGTGTGGTTCAGCCCAGAGACACCTGGGATACCCAGAGACTATTTAAGCCACACCCAGGCTGAGAAACATGCTTTGCGTTTTCTGCACCTGCTGCGTGACACTCACCGTGTTCGGATCGGTCTCCAGTAGACCTGCATCTTTCATCTGTGCTCAGCTCCTGCAAGAACAAGAACACCGTTAGGAACAGCCTTACCTTGCGGCGCTTCTGCCCATCAGTCATCGCTCCTTCTGTTCTGCGGGCATCTTCGGCGGTGTCATTCCCATCCCGGCACGCCACTTCCTAAGGAAAAGGGAAAAGAACAGAAAAAAGGCATTAGTAAGCATTCTGCAAATCTTCGCTTATTTTTAAATACTGTACGAGTTTCAAACGCTTACCTGAATCCCAGCCTCTCTGGAGGAACTCTGTCTCCGGAACTTCTCATCCATCTGCAAGAGGGAAAAGGCACTCCAGGTTAGCGTAGAAACATCTAGAGGCGCCGCATTCCGCGCTTACCCACCGCATTTGTTCTACATAACCGGCATCCACGCTGAAAACGTTGCGGCACCTAAAAGACACAGAAAAAGAACTCGGTTCAATGCAAATACGAAAGGGTTGCATCGCGCTCTCACTTACCTTCAGCGCTACTCATCTCAGCAGCACGCCGCCATCCCCGGACGCTGGCCATCATCTAAGGAAGGAAAGGAACAAAGTTAGAAAACTGTTCAAAAGACTCATACTTACCTGTTGGACTCTTGCCAGTGAAGTAACTAGGCAGCAACGAGCCCGCATCAATCAACGTGCCCCTGCACTGAAGGCAGGACGGAGAGCACACTATCCAAGAAAACAAGGTGAGCTGTGGATCAAAGGGAAGGGTTGGACCCCGGGGAAGAAGGGGCTCAAGCACACAGAGACAATAGGGAGTTAAACTCTACCAATCCTGTTTTTCAGACCCAGTCTCCAGTCGAATAGCCTCCAGGGAAGGGTTCGAGGTCGTAAGAGGTCAGAACAGGCTGAGTGACCAGGTGAGCGTTACATTGGTCTATGAGTCTACAGCCCATTTATAAACCAGAAAGCAAGAAAGGACTGACTGTTTCAGAGCAGAGAGAAGGGCGAAGAAGGCGCTTCAGAACTGCGCTGGGTTTATGAGGACTAACGCGAGTTTCTGTCCTTACCCTCAGAGGAGCCCCAGACCAAAGCTGTATTTGGACTACCTTTAAGGAGAGTTATCCTGATTTTTATTTTTACTCAGTTTTTTTTGTGTCAATAAAAGACTATTTTTATTTAAACCCAGATCCTGTCCAGTGTGTTCGTACAGTCAGAATTCAGAAAGCAAAATCTGGCACGAAAAGAGCTCTTTACTATACTAAGGGGACTGGAGACTCTTGCGCCGCCCACAGAAGCCTGCATCAAAGTTGCGGCCTGGTGTGCTAATATCCTGAAGGCTTTGTCAGACAAAATAGCCGAGGGGTGCGCTGTTGAGCAGTCGGCAAGATGGCTGTCTAGCTTCCCAGCTCCGTGACCCGAAGGCTGAAAATCCGCCAGAATCAACGGTTTCCTCAATCATCCAGTGCTGGGAGTGAGCGTATTGTGTTGGACAATACTTAGCACACAGATCCGTGCCTGGGTGAAAATCGGAACCCCGGGGCTGTGAGAGACCCCTTCTCCTTTGGGGCCGGGCACCCGATGGCTGGGTCCTGCTCGGCCGCGAGTGACTGCTGCGGGGCCTGCCCCCTGTGTCCTGCCGGACCGACGGTCTGCCGTCTTGCGCTGCTCTGCGGCGGGCCTTGTCGCCCGGCAGCGTTGTGTCCTGTCATCCAGAGCGCCGGGCCCAATCTCCTCTCTACTTGGCCTCCAGCGCGTCCGGTCCTCGGCGCGTCTCTGGGCCGGCGCCTCCTCCTCGCCCCCGCTCTCCTTTTGGCCGGGTGCGCCACTGCCTGACGATGGCCCGCACGGCCCGTCCTCTCGGCCCGCCCCTGGAGGGGTGCTGGTGTGAGGTCAGCGTCGCCTCACGCGACCGCCGGATCCTCGGACGCCACACCGCAGGGGCTGCTGGAGAGCCCCCCTGCACTGCTGTCTCTGTCCCGGACCCGCCGGGCGATCCCTCCACTGGAGTGCATGCCACTGGAGGGGCTGCTTGCTGGTCCTTCTGCCCCGGGGGCGACGTGGCCCCTGCAACTGCACCCTTCCCCCCCGCCTGCCCCTTCAGGCTGGGACCGCAGCGCTGACCCATACACCGCCTGACCTGCGACCCGCCTACACACCCCACGCCCTGGTGCCTGGCGGCCGGGGTCGGCTGGGACCCCTGCGGAGACGGAGACCTGGACACTACATCTACAGGTGAGGGGTTGGGGGCCTGGGACTGCCATGCACTGTGCCCATAATCTCCAGATATATCAAGTCTACGGGCACAGCGGACTTTCCACGTGTTAAGTGGCCATGGGCCTACAGGCCCTTAAACAACTATGCTAACGTGACTGGGCGGCCCCCCTGGCGGTCCGGGGTGGCGCTGCTCCTCTCCTGTGGGCTACCATTTATTTTTCTTTACTTGATCCACTGCCTGAGCACCTCTGTGTTTTCCCTGGACTGCGCATCTAACCACCGGAACCCTTCATCTGCGACCCTGGATTGCGCTGCCCATTACTGCTGCACTAGTGCCCTGAGGCCCTCCTGGCCCTGCGGCGCCTCTAGCCGGCTTATCCCCGACCACTTGCATTGCGCTGGTGTGACTCTGGGGGCTTCACCACCCTCCTCTCCCCACACTGTGCAACTACTTGCTGCGCCCTGAGTTCGCTAGGTCCCCCCTGACTGTGCTGCCCTTCATTGCTGGCTCTGGGTGCCTGTACTCACCTGGCTCGGGGGGGAGCGCCGCCTGTCACTTTTCCTCCCGGGATATACTCCCGCTTGGGACACTTTGCCTGCCCCCCAGAGTGGGCCCGGTGCCCTGGAGCATACCTGCTGGGAGAACCTCCTGCAATACCTGCCCTGCTGTTCTAAGTGTGCCTCCAAATATGTCCGGCAAGGCTCGTGGGGCTAACAAGGCTGGAGCGATGGACAAGTTTTCTAAATCACTTGCTAAACACGATCAGGGTGGGGCTGCCCTCCCACAAGACGACCCAGATGTATGATCATGTTCTCTACAGCCGCACCTCACGACACTCATGGAATCTATGGCCAAAAACTTTGCGTAATTTCATGAAAAATTGGATGACAAACGCAAATGTAGCCTCATTACGCACCAAACTGGACCAACATGGCGCTAGGCTGGTCGAGGCCGAGACCAGGATTGGGGCCACTGAGGATGAAGTACATGTGCTCCAGAGCACGGTCTCCGACCTGGTGCGTGATATGAAGCAGGTCAAAGCGAAGTGCGATGATTTAGAGTCCAGATCCCGCAGGAACAATATACGCATTGTGGGGGTTCTGGAGGCGGCCCTCAAGGGCAAGATGGAACTCGCAGTCGAGACCCTTCTGAGAGACCTCCTGGGGGATCCTCAACTCTCCCCGTTCTTCACTATTGAGCGCGCCCATCGTTCACTGGCCCCGCGCCCCAAGCCGGGCGACTTCCCCAGACCAGTTATAGCCAAGGTTCTCAGCTTCAGGGATAGAGACCACATCCTACGTCTAGCCCGCGAAAAAGGGGAACTGAAATTTGAGTCAGACTATTCGTATCTTTCCCGACTTCTCGGTCAATGTCCAAATGGAACTCAGACAATTTAATGGACAATTTAATGGTGTGAAGAAATTGCTTAGAGAAAGGAAAGTGGAATACGTCATGTTGTTCCTTGCAAGGCTGAAGCTCACCCACCGTAATAAACTGTACTTTTTCACGGTCCCTGAAGAGGCGGTGAAATTTATTGAGTCCCATATTCCTGTCCCTGGTTGAGTCGGCCTGCCCTGCACCCATTACCGGAATCATTTATGGTGTCATTGCCACGCTTGTCATTTGCATTTTCCTTGTAATCTCATGTATCCTTTCTTTTGTGCATTCAGTGATTGTCGTAACTCGCTGTGACGTCTCATGAAGCGCAACATGGGTCACTAGTGTGTGATCTGTTGGATACTGCACCTTGTCTGGGATCCTCTATTTCAATACCCTATGCTTACTGTACTCTACCATGGTGCTCCCTCTACAACTCATCATAGTTACCGCTGCACGATATTTTGTGCAGTCCACCGTTCAACCACCGTAATCGGGCTCACGGCAGCAGCGACCCCCGCTGCAGTTGCAACGCCGAGTTTGGCTTGTTATGTTCACTGGTTGCGCCCCTGTGGGTGCGGGGGCTGGCCTTGCCCCGTTGGGTTTGGCACAAGTGCCTTGGAATTTTGGGTGGGCTTTTGGGCACTGCTGTGTTTGGGAAGGCAGTGAGGGAGGGGTGGGGTGGGTGTAGTTTGGGGTTACTATGGCAAAAATGGTAAGGCAGTGGTAGCTTTTGGTACGATGCAACGGGCCGCTGTATTGCTGGCCGGCACTTGTTCAACATACTTTGTCACACATTACTTGGATCCCCCCTGAAGGGCTACTGAATGGCTATTAGGCTAATGTCTTGGAATATTAGAGGGCTCAGCAACTTCACGAAGGCACGCAGGATCACAGCTTATGTCCAGAGGCACAGGGTCAAAATACTTCTCTTGCAAGAGACCCACGCTCTCGCTCATCTCTCGTCCTCTTTTGCCCCTGCATGGGGCTCCAATAAATACTATACGGTGTTCTCCTCACAGTCCAGAGGTGTCCTCACCTTGATTCACAAGTCCTTGGAATTTTCCCTTCGCACCAGCCATATAGATGGCCAGGGCAGATACGTGATCCTCCACTGTTTCCTTGTTAATACAGAATGCCTCCTGGTCAACACATATGCCCCATGCATTGATGCACCCGATTTTTTTGACCACATCCTTGACATCCTCCTAGGATATGTTGGGGTTCCTGTTATCTGGGGACGGGGGGGGGGGGACATGAATCTCATCCTGGACACCGACTTGGACAGATCCGGTGTTGCGCCTAGAACACTGTCCAGAGCCGCTCGTCGCCTCCATGCACACATGCTCACTACCGGACTGGTAGATGCCTGGAGAGTACTCCACCCATTGTCGAAAGAGTTCACATTTTACTCCTCTGTCCATGACAGCCACTCCAGGATTGATCTTTTCCTTCTCTCCGCGGGGCTCATGGGCAAAACGCTTACCACACAGATTTTGCCGCGCACATTATCCGATCACTCCCCGCTCACTCTAGACATCGCCTTACACCCAGCCCTTCCCCAGCACTCCAACTGGCGGTTTAAGTCAGATGCACTGCATGATATTGTCTTCAAGGCTGACATCCTTGCAGATATCTCCTCGTTTTTTGATGATAACAAACGCCACGACACTACGGATGGGGTGAGATGGGAGGCCTTTAAGGTTTTGATCAGGGGCATGTGTATCTCTAGGGAGGCTGGGGTCCTGAAGGACATTAGAAACTCTCTGCGCCGTTCCGAGTCCAGACTCAAGGAGCTGGAGCGCGAGTATGCGTCCACCCCCTCTCCACCCAAGCTTGCACAGATCAGAACTGAACTAGATGCGTTCGAGTCCTTTCCCCTCAGCGAGATTAAATACCTTGCCCGACCCGTTGCGGCTCGGAAGTATGGTGAGAGAGAGCGGCCGGGCCGTACCCTTGCCCGCCTCGCCCGTGCTGAGGGAGGCAGGGCTCGGATTGATAGTATCATCGACAATGATGGAGTGAGGCACTGGTCTGACCACCCCATTCTTGGGACCATCGCAGACTTTTATGCTACCCTTTACGCCCAGCAACCATAGCATAGCCTGCAGGACCTGGACGACCTCCTAGACCGCATCCCAATGTCCCTTATTTCCCTAGCCACCAAAGAACAATTAGATTCTCCCTTCACCCTTGACAAGATCACCGCTGTAATTTCGGCCCTCCCTAAGGGTAAATCCCCCGGCCCAGACGGCCTAACCGCCGAGTTCTATCAGGAACATGTTGACCTCCTTGCTCCACGTCTTCACGAGGTTTGGGAGTCGCCGCTGCGTTTTTCTACCCTCCCCCGGTCCCTCCGCGAGGCTGTCATCACCGTGCTTCCCAAGCCGGGTAAGCCCCTGGATGAATGTGGCTCCTATAGATATCTGTCCCTCATCAACACCGATACCAAAATCTTTGCCAAAATCATAGCAAATAGGTTCCTCCCCATCATGAAATACCTGATTCACCCAGACCACAGTGGTTTTGTCCCGGCCCGTTCCACGGCATTAAACATTCGGCGACTGTTTAACGTTATCTCTAGAATTGACCCTCATGCCAACGCTGTGGCTATGACGCTGGATGCCCAAAAGGCGTTCGACATGGTCTCGTGGCAATACCTTTGGGCGGTGCTGGAGAAGATGGGGATCGGCCCATACATGATGTCCTGCATTAAACTATTATACACTGACCCCGTGGCCAGGATCCTGGTTAACTCCCACCTGTCGGCTCCCTTTTCCCTCTATAGGGGGACGCGGCAGGGGTGCCCGTTTTCTCCCTTGTTATTCGCGATGGCCATCGAGCCCATGGCGGATAGTGTGCGAAACAACCACGTGCGCAAAGGGATTCGGCTGCGGGATACCCCCGAAATGATATGACTGTATGCCGATGACGTGCTTTTATACATTAGAGACCCCTCAGTTCACCTTGAGCCGATCATGCGCGAAATTATCAAAATTGGCACATTCTCGGGCTTCACCATAAATTACACTAAATCAGAAATCTTTCCCCTCACATCCGCAACTTCCCAACCTGCATGCGAATTTCCTCTCAAATGGCCGCCTGAGGGCATCAAATACCTGGGGGTTCAGGTGTCCCTCTCACAAACCGCCTTACTGTCCGATATCTACGGGGCTGCCGCGCAATATGCCGATGCCAGGATGGAAAGATGGCAGAACCTCCCCCTCTCACTATCAGGGAGACTGTCCCTAATAAAAATGATTATAGTCCCGAAGCTCCTAAACATATTCGCTAACGTCCCACTTTGGCCCGGGAAACAGTATTTTGCGGACCTGCACGCGGGATTTGCCCGTTTTTTGTGGCACTCTGGTGCCGTGCGCAGAAAGTGGCAACATATGACCCTACCTTATGAGAGGGGTGGCTTTAGTGCACCTGATCTCACCCAGTATTGGATAGCCGCTCAGGCTCAGCATGCTACATATTGGTACCATCACCAGGGCCCCCCCCCCGGCATGTTAAGCTTGAAATCCTGGCGACCGAGGAGGTGAATGTCATGTCCTTGATCCTTTTTCACTCGTATCGCTCGGAGGCCCCTGCTGACCCAGTGGCCTCCACCATAAGGGCGTGGCGGCAGATTCTGATGCCTGGTTCTGGCTCCCCCCCGTATTACAAATGGCTTCCCCTCTGGTCGTTCCCTGGCCTCACCCCCACACAGGATACGCTCCTTATGCGTCACTGGTCGGACCTGAGATACAGATCATTCTCCGACCTGTTCCCCGATGGGAAATTCATCACCCCTGATACCTGGAAACCGGGCACTCCAAGTCCTCGCTGGAGTTGCTGCAATACTTCCAACTTAGGGCGGCAGTCCAAGACATGTGGCCTTCGTATCCGGACGAAACCCTCCCCCTACCCCCGAGTACCCCGAGGTCTGCTACATAGCCAATTCCGCTGGTGGTAAGGGCATCGTGTCCTCCCTGTATAAAATGTTAATGGCGCGAGCTGTTGAACCCCCCCACACTGTTCGAGATGCTTGGAGCCGTGATCTGGGGTTAGACATCACGGATGATATGTGGACCAAAATGTGCATGCATACACGCAAGGTTTCTCTTAATTCCAGAGTTAGATGTGTTCAATACAAGCTACTCAATCGCCTGTACTACACTCCCTATGAGATTGGGAAGTTTGCTCGGGATCAATCCCACCCCTGTCAAAGATGTAGATCTAGCGATGCGGACCATGCTCACATGTTCTGGTCCTGTGGGGCACTGGCCCCGTTCTGGGATGCGGCGCTTGAGACTCTCTCCGAGATCGTGGGGTTTTCTGTTTGCCCTGACCCCCTGTCTCTTCTGTTCGGGCTGTGGGAGGGAACTGAGGTGAAACGGGAGGCTAGGTTTCTGAATGTGGCGGCGATTGTGGCCAACAAATGCATCCTGCAATGTTGGAAGCGTAGATCCCCCCCTTCCCTAGAAATGTGGCTGAAAGCCCTCACCTGGACACAATCTTGTGAAGAAGACTACATTAACATGTTGCCTAGTACTGCTCGACCTAAAAACATATGGACAGAGTTTTGTAGCTATTTGAACCGTAAGGTGGACCTGGAGCTCCTATCATCTCCCCCATCTCCAGATCCGGGGACGGATCATACTGCACGATAATGCCTTTATTGTTATCAACCTCTATCAGGATCATGTGTGGCCTCCTGTTAAATCTGTCCTTTATCATTCATGTTTTAAATATGTAATGTGTGTTGTTGTTGTAACCTGTACTGTGCCAGCTACTACTTCTTGCTAATAAAGAAAAGTTTTAAAAAAAAAGAATGTCAAGACAAAATAGCCGTACTACAAGTTCAAATTGAGACCAAAAAGAACAGCCTAGCTTCGAGCGCCAACTCACGTGAAACTGTCTGACCCTCAATCTCTCTACTTCTCCCCAGTCACTATTACAGTCACTACTAAAGAAGTGGAAATCATCATCATGGGGCTCAAACCTTCAAGATGCCAGGGAGATATTTGTCCAGCTTCAGTTATGAAGGATGGAGCTAAAGATCTAGCTCCTTTCATCAGTGCCTTGATTAACTCATCCTTCAAAGGTTCTACAGTCCCTAACAATCTTAAAGAGGCATGGGTTCTGCCTCTCCTCAAAAAACCTAATCTAGATCCAAAAATACCAACAAATTACAGACCCATAACAACAGTCCCATTCCTACTAAAAATATTAGATGGAGCAGCCTATCTAAAAATACAAAAACACCTGGAAGACAACAACCTTCTAGGCCTGCAACAGTTCGGTTTCAGACCCAGGCACGGCACTGAAACTGCCCTTTGGATGTAAAAATCCAAATGGATGAAGCCAAAGACAAGGGCGATCTGGCCATTCTTCTACTGCTGGACCTCTCAGCAGCGTTTGATCTCGTCGACCATCAGATCCTGACCAAACATATGACCACTGCTGCAGCATTGTCTCTCAATACCGCTAGTTGGATCCAATCTTTTCTCTCAAACAGAACAACTAGGGTCTTCGCACCCACAGCATCTGCTGAACCAGTTCCTATCTACTTTGGAGTCCCGCAGGGTTCCTGTGTTTCACCCACACTTTACAACATTTTCACAAAGCAACTCTTTGATCATCTTGATAACCTGGGTGTCACCTACACGAATTATGCAGATGACACCCAGGTCCTCATCACGCTCACTGGTTGCTATGACAAAGACTCTAAAATGTTAAATGAAATTTACCTCGAAATACAGGCGTGGATGGCCGCCCACAGCCGGATACACGATACAAGACCTTCAACATTGATGGGAACATCATCAAATATGCCAATGAGGTCAAAACCTTAGGCGTCTACTTATACTCTACTCTCTCCCTCAAAAAACAAGTCAATACTCCAGCTTCAACCACAGCATATACTAACAAACTAATCAATGCCTGCAAACCTTATTAGTCTACTAACAGCTGCCTTACCTTAGCCAAGGCTTTGATTTTATCTAAATTGGACTATTGTAATACCCTATTCCTAGGCTCTACCGAACGTAATCTGAATAGATAACAAGTTCTTCAGAACAATGCCCTTAGATCTGTCTTAAATACCCCACGTTCTAATAATATTTCTGCCATTACACAGGATACACACTGGCTACCAGTGAGTGACAGAATCTTGGTGCGCACACTAGTCATCACACACAAATGCCTGTCAAACACAGCCCCTAAGTACCGGACTGACAAATTCTCCAGGAACCAACCCTCCAGACCCACAAGATCCTTCTACCTACACTGTCTCAACATCCCCAAGTACACACTCAAAACTGCAGGGGGGGGTCCAGCTTCCCTGTGCTAGCTGCTAAGTGCTGGAACTCCCTCCGCACAGCTATCAAAGCTGAACCTTCATTTTTGGACTTTTAGATCTAAAGTGAAAGCCTGGCTCTTTGCCCAGCAACATTAACTAAACACCAGCACATCCGCTACTTTGAAATCCACTACTATTTTCAACAGCCACTCCCCACTGTTGCACTGATCTTAAATACTGTGTATACCTGCTGTCCATTTTGTAACTGTGCTGACTCTTAGTACCTGGCTAAACAGCCAACTGGTCAACAAGCAATTTGACATCCTCTATGTGTATGTACTTATAACAAATTACCAATGGTCAAGCGCCCAGATACCTCAGGGTTAGGTGCACTCTACAAATTATAAACTAACCTACAATAACCCCCCTGTGCACAGTAGAAGGTTCACCTAGGAAGGGAAGCCCCTTAAGTGACTAGGGACGATCATCTTCAGAAGATGTGGTACAACCCAGCTGAAATTCCTTCAACCCCTTTTCAGGAGTTACATTTCCCTCTCATCGGTCCTAATAAGACAGACGTCGTTCCGTGAAACCACTCCAACTAGTACAGTTATGCAGAGTAAAACGCTAAACAATATTGAAGCTGACCTGTCACATCTTAAACCATGTACTGAGACTAGGAAGAGTACTGCGAGGATGAAGATCAATCTGGTAAACCGAAGTAAGCAGTCTAGTTCCTCTACAGTCTGGATTGGTTCAGAAGAACTCCCTTTCCAAACACAGGAGTTTAAATGTAGAACAGCTGAGAGCCAAGAAAGAATCCCTGCGGGTTGCTGTAACTGAAGAAACAAAGCGGTCAGTTGGAGAGCGGAAGACAGACGCGAGACCGGCCGGGGAAGGAGAGAGAACGAATGTAGCCCAGGAACCAGCTACCCTGAAGCTCACTTACCGAATAGATGCAGGAGTGTCTTACCGTGTCCACAGCAATGCCAAGACGAGAGCCGACAGCAATGAAAAAGCGGAATGCAAAACCAAAGCTAAAACAAGCCTAACGGTTACCGGAGCCTCAGGAAGGAATCCTACAAACTGAGACTAAAGGTACGCGAGCTGGTGGGAAGTAACAGGAAGTCCGGGGAAGCCGGGACAAACACAGAAAGGACTGAAGAAGGGTCCCAGAACATTTTGGTCTAACACTCAAAGAAATACGAAAATCCAAGCAATAATTAATGTATGGCAAATTAATGCATGACAAGTAAACGCAAGATAAAAGAAACATTAGCTTGGCAGGCGAGTGAACCAGGCTATTGAGAACAACCATTACGAGTCTGGGACCCGCACCCAATTGAAGTAGAGCACATAAGGAAGTCGGGGACTCAACATGAAAACAAGTTTTAAAACAGAGAATGCTGCGTTTGTCAGGAGAGTGAACCAAGCGAACCTGAAGTTGCATCGCGAGTCAGGGCCCGCACGCAAAATATACTCCGGATAAAAGGGTCTGGGACCCCAACGATAAGCAAAAATAACAAGGGCTGGAGCCCTACACGAGAAAGAGAGGATATATGAAATGACTTAGTCTTGGCAGAAGAGTACAACAAGACTCCCTCAAGTATTGCAAGTCTGGGATTAGCACCAAAAAATAGAAAGCTGGAAACAAAGGGGTTTAAAACCCAAGACTGAAAATGTGTTGTAGTATTTTTCTTGGATGATCCCTTGTGTTTTATGAGAAGAGACTTAAAAGACATTCGTCTGTTCTGAAGTCTAGGGAAAATGAGCAACCCCCTTATATTGGAACATTATTTCTTGAACATTGTTTTTGAATCCTTTTGAAGCCTGACTGGCTGAGAACATGGTGTTCATCAAGCCAACACACACTTTCTTTAGAATGGGATCACCCTTGCACATTTTCGTTAGTTTATAAGGTGAGGGACAGAAATAGGTTTTGGGGGACGTGATTGGGACAGACCTTTTACTGTGGACATCCTGACTGTTTTTCTTTAGTTCTTTTGAGGCAGGGAAACACCTCTTAGAATTAGGGATAGCGATGCCTTCCCCCCACCCCCCCAACCTTTCTTGATCAATAAAAGTCTATACCGCAAAACATGCCACCCATGTGTCTGAACCTTACTTCTGGTACCTCACACACTGCAGTTCTTAGTTCAGTAATGTTTAATTCGTAATGTAATGAATGGCTAAGGCTTGAAGAAGGCATCTTGGCACAAATCCTCTTAGTTTGCTTAAGAGTCTGGGCAGGGCACCATGCACTGTGGGGACAACAAGGCAAACATCTGCCAATAAAGGCTTGGTCCCGAGTGCTAGGTAGTTTGCTTAATTAGTGTCACTTTAGGGATCAGTTACTCACTTGTATAATCGCTGATGGTGTACAGGACTGTGATGAGGTGATCCAGACAGGGCCAGTGGTCCGGGTTGCACCTCAACCCCTCCTCAAAGGCATGGCGTGCCAGTGGAATGCGAATCAGCCGCAGAGCAACACGTCCAATCTTGTACCAGAGGTTGACGTCTGTGGAGTCCAGCATGACTGCCTGAAAAGCAAGGACATGTTATTGCATGCTGAGGTTTCTTAACAAAAGAGGGCACTTCTAACACAACACTAATGAAGTTGCCACCACTGAGAATGGGATTTGGGGACTTTAACAAGTAGTCTCTTATGCATTATGAATTTCTTTTACTGCAGAACAAACCCAATAAACGCCACAGTGAGCTGGGAAGAGATCTATATGGAGATCTGGCAATAGTCATGGTTTTGTGTGGCTAAATTCACATTACTGCATGGAAGTTGGAAGACTCCTTTCTATTCCAAATGTCTTCATGATCTTGAGGGAATCCTGGCTTCTCTTTCCTGCTTGTGATGAAGATGGTGTCAGTAATGCCACACAGTCAGGAATATTAAAATAAGCTTCAGAGAAAAGAAGTGGGGGGGAGGGGGATGATGTGAAAAGTGAAGAAACAGGAGCTAAGAGAACTGGGTTGGATCATGAGACTTATTATAAATCAACTGGTAGTTTTACGATTAATGTGGAGTAACAACCAATGTGTAAATCCTAGGGCATGTGCGCCTATGCAATTTGGCTAGGCTCTCTTGGCAACATTTTTGTATTGAAGGTTCATGCGCCTGCAGAATGAAACATTTTGGGCTAGGTAATTAATTTGTGCACCTCACTAGATATGAGAGCTTAGTCGAAATTTAGATATTTGGATATGATTTAGCATGGACACACTTTGGGTTATCGTTTAATTAAGAACTTTAGGAATGATTGCTGATAAGTGACTGCAGAGAATAATAGTTGATATTGCTGCTTTCAATTTTGTAAGTGTTTTAAAAAAATGTTTGTTTATATTGTAATTATAGTTGTAGTTGTAATTGATAAGGGATCTAGCCATAGGGGATTCAACCCATGTTGATATGTTTTTTAAAATGCAAATAAAATATGTTTCTAATGTTTTAATTAATACGAGTAGGTTTAGTGTTTACATGTTTTGGTTTTCCAGGAGTTATCCACCCGAATATTTTAATTCCCTAGGGTCTCCAATTTGTTGCGTTGGTTCTCTTTCCTGAAACATCACTCTTAGAACATTGTGAAAATGCAGAAAAGCCTTCACAATGCACTTAAATCTAAATAGATATAGTCTGTTGTAGTCATAGCACCAGGCCCACTGACAACAAGGCCTTTCTCAACTCCTAAAATGCAATTGATTCCTAGATTCCAACTTTGTCTTTAAGTTCACAATGTTTGTTTGTTTGTGTATTTGATAAAGCGCAACCAAACCCTTAGGTAGATGGGTGCATACATTGCAAGTATACTTAGAGCTTACTTACATAAATAAGAATGGTATCTGCATACAGGAAAAGTAAAACAAATTGCTACTACCTAGTTTACAACAAGGCAAATAGTCGTATACAAATGTTACAAGATTTACACAGCAGGATTGCATTCAGGTATGATCCAGGCGACGACTACGTTGAGCGCGATATGCCTAGCATACATATGAAGGCAGATATTGGCATGGTAGGAGTGAGGCAGTAGGTTAGGAATCATTAGACCGAATCCAGGAGAGGGTTTTACGTCTAAAACTAGAGTAAGGTTGGTCAGATCTGAGAGAGTGAGTTCCATGATTGTGCGGCTATGACTGGGAAGCTGGAGCCGCCCGCTGTAGACCGTTTACATCTGGGGCCCTCAAGTGAATTGGTGTTGGCAGATCTCACTGGGCGGGTAGTAATCCTCCTGTTAATTCTTTCAGCAAGATAAGGTGGGGCTATGTTGTTTAGACATTTGGACGCGAGAAAGTGTTTTAAGGAGGATCCCGTCATGAATCTTGAGCCAGTGGACCTTTCTTCTAAATATGGAAATGTGTTCTTTGAAGGGAATATTTAGGGCTGCTGTGAGGGCATTATTTTGAAGTTTTTGCAGTTTGTCAATAATATACTTATTGGCTCCTGCATATAAGGCATTACAGTAATCCAGTCTGAATATTATGAGTACATTTGCCAGGGTTATACAGCTCGATTCAGATAGAAACGGTCTGCAAGCTGGGATCAATTTGCAAGTGTAAACTGTAGAAGATGCAAGAGAATTGACTTGCTTCTTAAGGGTCAGTGCCGAGTCAAGATAGAAGCCCAGGGTTTTGACTGCGGGCATCACTTTAATAATGTTGTTATCAATGTTGAAGGAGGCATAGCTCGGGCCAAGTTTTTTCATGGCCGTCTCTGAACCTAGGATCAGTAGCTCCGTTTTGTCGTCATTCAGGCAGAGGCCGTGGGAGGCTATCCATGTCTGAATGAGGAGGTATATTTTGTTTACCAAGGCCGAGTCCTCCATGAAGTTGCCTGAAAGGGGGATAAGAATCTGTGTGTCATCTGCATAGTTAGTGTAGGTGACACCCAGTCTGTCCAACTTGTCAAACAGGGGCTTAATAAAGATCTTATACATGGTGGGAGTCACACATGATCCCTGCGGTACAACACAGGAGACTTGTATAGGATCAGCAGCTGCTGAACTGGAGAAGACTCTCATTGTGCGGTTGACTAGGAAGGACTGAATCCAAGTTATGGCATCACTTGAGAAATGGGCAGCCGACCTGAGATGGTTGCATAAAACTGCATGGTCCACCAGGTCAAAGGCTGCCGATAGGTCAAAGAGGAGTAGCAAAGCTGATTTCCCATTGTCCTTCAACTTTCCGTTGCCATGGAGAGGATGGAAACCAGATTGACGCGATCCTAATAGGTGATTAGATTCTAGGTAATCTTGTATTTGCAAGTAAGCTACTCTATCAATGATTTTGAGTAGAAAGAGGACTGTGGTGATAGGTCTATAGTTGGTTGGGATGGACGGGTCTAACGTTTGTTTTTTGAGCAGTGGGAGTACCCAAGATTCTTTAAGGTTATTAGGGACTAGGTTCGTTTTAAATGATGCATTAATGAGCTTTGAGATAAAAAGGGGCTAAGTCTCTAGCTGCATCCTTAATAATTTGGGCTGGGCAATTATCTCCTTTACAGTTTGAAGGTTTTAGCGAGAGTATAACTTTTTCTGTCTCGATGATAGAGATTTTCTTAAAGCTAAATGGTGGGGTGGAGTTGTTTTGTAAGACTATGGGGGGTTGCTGCTCCGGTAGGATCGGTGATGCTTTCTTGTTAGCTATTTTAAGTTGGATTGAGGCCATTTTATTGGAAAACGCATTTTGAATATGTGTACACCATGGCTTATCCTTGGGTGTGATGTCGACCTGTGGTATTGGTGATTCCATCTCCCGGAGGATAGAGAATAGTTCCTTGGTGTCCGATTTCGCCTTAGATATTCTGTCGTTAAATGTATTCTTTTTAGAGTTAATTATTTAATTCTTGTATAGTTTGGATAAATTAGTTAGTTTGGCTTTGTTCTCGTCGGAAGGTGAGTGGCGCCAAATTGATTGAAGCTTTCTTTTTTGTAGTCTTAGTTCTTTGAGTTGGGGCGTGAACCAGGCGTTAAGGTGAGATTTCTGCCTGCTTTTGCGGAGTTTGACGGGTGCGGTAGCGTCTAGAGCTTTGGTCATAGCGTTGTTGAAGATCTCCACTAGTGAGGTGGGATCTGTGTTGCAGGTTGTGTCACTGATAGCGGGGAGTAGCAGTGGGAGTATCTTGTCCGCTGTTATGTCCTTTTTACTTTGAGTGGGAAGTGGAGGTACCATAACTGAGGTATTATGGCAGATGAGGTCAAGAGTGGCAGTGAAGGTAACTAGAGAATGATCGGTCCAGAATTGCAGTGTGGTATAAGTGATGGTAATGTTGCAATTCAGGTCGGCTACCAAATCCAGAGTCCTTCCTTTAGTATGGGTGGGAGTGTTAACTTTTTGCGTGAGTCCATGGTCCTTCAAAAGGGCAGCGACTGGGCATGTTTGTCACCAATGTCATTGAAACCCAAGTTGAAGTCTCCCAGTAATAGAGTTTGTGCTTGGTCTTAAGTGTTAGCTAGGATGCAGGTGAGAGAGTCTTCGAAAGGGCCTAATGGTCCTGGTGGTCTGTATACCAAGAGGATAGTAAGTGTACGGTTGTAAGAAAGTGGGAGTTTGGCTGCAAGTGTCTCACAGGATTGGCAGAAGGGGGGTGCTAAGTCTAATAGGAAGATTAGTTTTGGCAATGATGGCTAATCCACCTCCTTTGGCGTTTGGTCTGTTCGCTCAAGTATCTGGTAACCTTCTGGTACAGCTATCATAAGGGCGGGTCCTGCAGCTTCATGGAGCCAAGTTTCAGTAATAGCCAGCAGGTCTAAGTTCTCATTAGTTAGGGTGTCTGCGATATCAGCAGCGTGGGCTATCAAGGATCTGGCATTGATAAGCGACCCTGATAGAGTTAATGTACTTTTAGGTTTGGTGTTAGGAGGGTATTTAGTTTTGGGTGTCATAACTTTGCAAGGGCTTAGTAGCACAGTAGTTGGAAGCGCGGTGGTGAGATTATTGGAACTTTCTGTCGTTCATGTGTAGTAGTGGGTTCTGTACGGTGGGCAACATTATGTGTGGTGCGTTTGTTCGTACCGTTAGTTTTCGGTTCGTAGAGGCGGGCAGTCTTGATCTCAATCTCAGGTTTCTATCTTTCGGGCGACATGTGGTCATAGAGGTGAGGGCCATTATGGTGAGGATGCCTGAAATAAGTAGGGTTATCTGTATCCTCCGAGTATTGCACATGATCATAGGTTTGACCGGGACATGTCAGGATCATGGGATGACTATATGGAGGCTTTTAAGACAATGGAGTGGGAAGCAAGAGTCAATTTCAAAGCAGGCTGGTATCAAGCAGGAGTTAAGCTATGATCAGTTTTGGGTATGGGTTAGTGTCAGTTGCGTAGGATAGGCTACGATCAGGTCTAAGGTAAGGCTAGTACTGATTGCAAAGAGTAGGCTAGAAGTAATATTCAGTGCAGACTAGTATCCATTACATAGGCATGTACAGTATAGGCTGGTGTCAATTGTATATGGGTACAGTGGGATCAAATCCAAGATAAGGCTAGTACCAATTACAGAGAAATAGGCTAAAATCACATTCATCGCAGACTAGTGTCCATTACATAGGTGCATTCATTGTAGGCCCAGTTGTATCGGTACAATAAGGTGTGTACTCGTATCAAGACAAAAATATAGGCTGGAGTCAAGTTCGAATTAGGCTAGTGCCAACTGCAGAAGAATAAAAAATAGGCTAGAGTCCCAATTCCTGTCAAGGCTAGTGCAAGTAGCATAAGGAGGTTAGGGTCAAAATTAAAGTGGGCTAGTATCATTACACAGTAGTATGCTAGGATCACAATCACTCTTATTAGGCAGTGATGGTTAAGGATGCTGTAATCAATTTACAGAATGGTGTAATAACAGCTCTACCGGAGTGGGCTGATGTCAATTTCAGATAAATTGATAATAATCACACAAATATATGGGCTTGCCATTTCTACGGTAGCCTGAGACAAGGACACGAGGTAAGAGGGCGCATGGTTAAGCATGCGTTATGAAGCAAAAGGGTAATGCAGGCAATAGTGTGGCAGGCACGACAGCATATATGGGGCATGCATAATGTTGAGGCGAATATAGCAGAGAATATGGCGGCACATTAGGGTACAGGTTACTATGATAACACCCATAATGAATCGGAAAGTGCAAACCAGCCTCCAGGTAGTACTCCATAGCAGTCTCAAGGTCATCTCGTTGAGCAGCCAATTGGGCAAGGTTCTTATAAGTGGAATATTTCAGCATTAAACCTGGGTGCTTCAGCCCTTCTCGCTCATCATTGGATGCCACAGCCTGAAAAAGACAACCAAAGAATTAGTGCAGGTGTCATCATACATCAGGAAATAGGTCAAGGCCCTCAACGCCACTCCGGTTGCACCTCAGATAAGGCTCTTACTTCGTTCTTGGTCTTCAACCCTCTATGGCCCATACGGGTATAGAAGGCAATCTACTCCCCACACAAGCCTATGAAGCCACGATGAGCAGAAACCATCAGAAGGAGATGGATTTCAGAAGTGCTAGAACACAGATTGATTGGATGCCTCTTTTGAACATCAATGGACAGTAACACATTAGTTCATACTAAATCTGGCATGGCACAATTGGATGGTTGACCGTTTCAACCATTCCATTAACTTGACTTTTGAGACCAGAAACTGCAAATGAATGTACTTACCAGGAAGGGCTGACTTTTGGTTATACAAGGTAAGGTGTGCATCTTTCATTTTTATAACATGACAAGATTCGCCCACTGTGGTGAAGTACCCCTGCACGAGAACAAAGCACCACCTGGACTGAAGGCTAGATGCAGTGTTGTAGAGGGCAAAGGTGTGAAGCTATGATCCCTTTCAGATGTGTGCATGTAAACTTGCCGAGCAACATCTGGGTGACGCTGAGAAGAGCATTTGCATCGTACACAAACATTTACCAACATCAAAGGCATTCTTAAGGAACAAGCCTCTGTGTTACCTGCAATTTTCTTTCTCTATTAAGAAATTCAAATGATACTACCACGTCTAATATTCTGGTCCAGCCCAGTTCACAGAAACCTCAGTAATCAAAGGTGACATTACAAACCTATTCATTTTCACTCTAATGATTTGACGTAGGGAAATGTCAGGCTAATACTTGACTACTTTATCAGTGCTAACATTACCATAAAGGAACTGCAAAATTATATCATTTGAATGGCCTACAAAGGATTAGGGGCATTGAAATATTTCCATCACTAATGATACATAGCATTAGGGCAACATATATTCAGTAATCAACAATGCTTTTCCTGCAATCTGCCCACTTAACAGGTTTTCAGAGTTTTGTAGGGCTATTTATGAGCAAGTGTGGTCCCTGCTCTGCTTTCAGGGGCAACATAGTGTTGATGGTAAGCAGTTCCTTGGTTTTTGTAGTGCAGTCTGAGCATGAGAAACGTACAGAATGTATGTCACAGGTTTACTATTTATGGAGCCTTTGTGTTGTGCTTCATTTTTATTCACTTTTACATCTGAAGGAGTAGCCACAGCTGCACTGCTCTGATGTCCGTGCCTTATTAAGCGAGGTAATCACTGTGCCACTACAGTTGATTTTAGCTATTGAAAAGATAAAAGTGACATTTTAGAGGAATGGGTTGGTTTATGTTTTACAGAGCCTGCTACTTGAATGTGGTTGTTTGGTCAGCTGGTTTGGTCCTCAATTAGTTGTGGTTATGATGGAGAGCACAGACCTCTTACTTCTTTAAGTGTGTTAGGTAAATAATGGTTATTCCTGTAAACGTCTACAGGAAAAGGAAAGGGAAACAGCAGATACTGCGCAGAAGGCTGAAACGAAGTTAGTGCAGGAGAAATTGGCGAAGGTGAGCATAGAAGGAGCAGTGATTACGTGGCCGTTAGGAGTGCAAATGTACAGCAAATGGCCATGGGGAGACGTGGATGATACCAGATAGGGTAGGAGGAGATGAAGGATACCCCAACAATAGAGGGTATCAGGGAGGGTATCAAGGAGGATATCAAGCCAGGTATTCGAGAGGAAGAGGGGGATTCCAAGGATTTTCCAGAGGAAGAGGGTTTGGAGGCATGGGCCCAAGGTTCGGGGGGCCAACACCATGGTGGTCCTGTGGGAAACTGGGTAATTTTGCACGGGAGTGTATGAGTAGGCAAGCAGCTGCATGTGATCCCCGCACATATACCAAAGGACAAATGGTCCCGCCCGCATACCCCCAGCACTATGGGATACCGCCCCCAAACAACTAGTTTGCGTTGCGCCCTTGCATCAGCAGTATCAACAGCCCCAGTATCAACATCAGGTACCCATACAACCCCCACGATGCAACCCCCAGCGCCCAACAGCATACCAGTATATGCAAAGCAAAAAACAGCTAGCACCACAAGTGTGGGATAAAAATGCACTAGCGCACTGCACGGACACGCATTATCGCGGGGGGGTGGTGGTGTGATGGTGTTGATATGAGGTAATCCTTTTGTGTTCCCCGGCCTAAATACTTATCCCGATTAGGACAGTCCAATGAGTGCTTTGGCATGCCCAGTCCTGTCAGTCACTGCAGACCTGGAAAATGAACCCCTGGTAGGTGTGGAGATAAAAACAAATTATTTTGTTCACTATCATTGACACAAGTGCAACAAAAACAAGCATAAAGGAAGGGCAAATCCCCTTCCTTATCAGGTAAAGTAATGGACATTCAAGGGTTCTCAGGGGAAATGCATTTGGTTACATTCACAGAAGATTTACTCATCGAGTTAAGTAACACAGAGGTGCTAGCTCTGTTATTATTCTCCAGTGCGACACCAGTGAATTTGTTAGGAAGAGATTGACTGAGTAAATTTAACTTATCATTTACAGGCATTAGAAACAAGCAAGGACGGGTGCTGCCAGAATTCCGGTTTCATCCCGCTGTGCCCCAGGGACCATTGCTACGCTCAATTTGGAGGGAATGTTGATTATAGATGACCAGATTATCCTTCTGGGGACAGATGAAGATGGAAAGGAGTGGCGTACAGTTTTGTGCATTGACCCGGCTCAGCCATTGAGCAGGCTGACTGTTGACCAGTTGTTCACAGTGGCAGACACAGATGGGGAAATGATACTACAGTTTTGTATTGTGTCAAATAATGTTTCAACATAGAAACGTCCCCAGTCCTATTCTTCTTGCCAAATGCATGCCTGCACACTTTCAGGAGTATTTGTTAAAAGTGCCCAGTACTTTATGGACAGACAACTCCCATGATGTACAGCTTTTGAAAAGCATAGGTGCAGTATGTATTGAATTAAAACAAGGAGCAGTGTAACCCCGAGTGAGACAGTATCCACTGTCAAGAGCAGCAGATGAGGGAATACATGAGACGATTGTAGCATTATGGCAGCAGGGCATTATAGTACCCTCAGAATCCCAGTGCAACACAGCTATACACTCTGTTAAAAGCAAAAGGGTCAAGTTGGAGGATGATACCGGATTTTCACCCTTTGAACAACATTGTTGAAGCTGAATTTCCGTTGTACCGAACTATGCCACAATTCATTGTCATATACCCAAAGGGGCTACATATTTCACGGTTTTTAATTTAAAAAGCGCATTCTTTTCTATTCCTCTGCACCCCGATTCTCAAACTCTCACCATGTTTACTTATCACTGAAGGCGATTCCACCACACTCGTCTTCCTTAGGGGTACTGCAAGTCCCCCAGTATTTCTAACAGGGTGCTACATACGGATTTGGGTAATATACACATGTTGAGCATGGTCATCCAGTACGTGGATGTCCACTTAGCACAACTGAAAAAGGGCAGATTCCATATCACTGTTGTAATTGCTAGCAGAAAAAGGGTACAAAGTGAAGAGAGAAAAAAGGCATTTTTATCAGAAAGAGGTAGTGTATTTGGGATAAATAATATCGTCAGACGGGAAACAAGTAACACCCGAAAGATCCACAGCAGTACGGAACACCCCACAGCCAATACCAAAGGACATGCAAACAGTTTTCAGGATCGTGTTATTATTGTAGGGTGTGGATCTTGGACTACTCCACATATGAAAAACCTCTATTTACATGTTTCCAGGAGCTTGCGCCATACACAACGCTCCAGTATTGGCAACCCTTGATTACACGCAGGAATATTACTTATTTTTGCATTCCAATGGGCAAGTAATGACATCTGTATTGACTCAAAAACCATCTATGGACACAAACCCCTAGCATATTATTTAGGCAAAACGTTGGGGCTCTCTGAAAACACTTCCGTTCCACGTATGGTGTGCTGTATAGCGGTCCTGATGCTCAGCTCCAAGATGCCTACAGGCCTATTAGCACTTTATAAAATCCTCCAACATAACATTATAGTGGTACTCTAGATTCCTTTGCCAATGAAAAATCAGAAAATGATCAGCATGGGGTGCTAAGTCAACATATGTAGAGCACGCTGTGGTCGCAATTCTTGAAAGATCTAAATCTACATTGACCACACAAAAGGCTTTGATATATGAAGTGATATGGTCTTGCCCATCTATCCATATTGTAAGGTGTTGCACTGTAAACCTGGCCACCTTTACTACAATACCAGTTGAAACAGCAGAGGAAGTGCATGATTGTGGAATGGTACGAAGGCCCGGAGGATGATGTAGGGAAAGCAAGGGAGAATGCGTTGGAAGAGGGGGAGGTTATTTTTGTTGATGGTTCAGACGATAGATCAGGAGACGGGCAAGAGACATACAGGTGCAGCAGTGGTTCACTTTGTAGATGGGTAATATGAGGTTGCTGTTCAAAAGAGGTTGCCCACACATTACTCCTCCCAGGCAGCAGAAATCATTGCATTGATTGAAGCACTGGAAGCATCTCAAGGGTGCTTGATGACTGAACTCGATTCGTCGTACCTGACTTCTACCGTACATTCAGGACTGTTGCGATAGAAAAGAAGAGGATTTTGTAGATCTGACGGTACGCCTGTACAACATGCCGCGTTAGCAATAGTAGCAGTGGTTAAATGCAACACCCATACACACAATACATACCCAATCTCACTTGGCAACAATGCAGCAGACAAAGCAGCCAAAGAAGCAGAGTATTACAAAGACCCAGAGGTCACTGTGTATCGAGGGATGGTGAATCAGCAGTTGCAGATAACTATTCCACACACTGCCGTACCCATTACCCAAATCATTTAATTTCGGGGACAGGTACTCCAAAAGAGAAAGACAGTCCCGGACGGATCTAATTTAGAAACAAAATATTATATGCAAGGTGGTAATGCCATGGGAGTTGCTAACTGCTGCTTTTGAACAGCTGCACTACCCGGCGAATGTTTCAAAACAGCATATAGCTGCAGACGTTCAGGAGGACTTGTTTGTCCGCCAACCTGCAGCAGTTCCTCAACACATTCATGGCGGATGTGTCACTTGAACAATACTGCCCAGACTCTTTGGACGCTGCATGGCACAATGCCTCATCCCACTGGACTGTTCCGGGAGTTTCATATTGACTATGCCAATATGTCTAACATGTGTAGTACTTATCGTTATCTTATTGTTGTGGTGTGTTCGTTATCCCGTTGTGATGAGGCTGGTCCCTGTGCACACCCAGATGCAAATTCTGCAGCTATATTTTTAGTTTACAAGGTAATTCCTTGTCGGGGTGGGAGGGGGTGTGCGAGGTCCTGATCAGACAATGGAACTCACTTTCTTTAACAAGTCGTTCAGGAAAATAACTTCATTATTTGGGATTCGACATAAATTGTGCTCCATTTACCACCCTAAGGCCAACAGATTTGTAGAAAAGATAAATGGCCTGCTGAAGAACAGGTGGTCTAAATTGTGTGCGACGTTAATAAGCAACTGGGTGCAATGTCTGCCTTTGGCTTTGTTCAGCCATAAAACGCAGTCCAGTAAAGATCTCCATCTTTCCCCGCACAAGTTAGTGACAGTGAGGAAGATGCACACCGCTTACCCTGACACGCACAGCATCAGATGCTCACAGGGCAGCAGGGATTTCGGAGGGGGAGGATATTTTGTGGGTACTTGCATGAGTTAAACAAATGCATTAAAGTGCTCTCTCGACAGATCACTCAGAGGAGACTAGAGAAAACTGCAACAGAGGCACCCGATGAGCTGAACTTGCTTCCGCTTCAACCGTGATCTCATATGTTAGGAAGTTCGTGAAAAGATGGAATGCGCAAAGGTTCCAGGGGCGCTAATGTGTAGTGTATGCCACCCCTTTTGCTGTGAAAGTTCAGGAGTTGCAGTACTAGTTTCACCTATCCGACATTCGGAAGTCCCTCTGCACCGCTCAACCTTCCCCATCATACTGATCCGATTGCTGACCAGGAGTAAAATTGTATCCCGTATTCCATTTTATAATAGACTCACTCAAGCATATCCTGTTTTAAATTCCATAGTGGTTCGTTTGAAGTGTATTCCTCAGGCCACAGTTGCTGGTTTACATTAAAGTACACAGAGCACCATTTTCACTTTCATTATGTAGTAGATTAGGTCCCACTATTACTGTGTGGAATGAAGAATTTGCAGAGGTTTGCCTGAAATTCTGCTTTTTCTGCAGGATCAACACCACAGACGTTGTGCAATAAATATTTTGTAATGTATATGTTATTTGCTAATTCTAGGTTGTATATTGGTTTTAACTGGGTTAAGTATTTCAATCAGGCGATACACCCTGATCTCAGCCTAGTATGCAGCTCACAGCTGAAATGCTTATTTTATATATATATTGAGTTGTTTTCCAATGCTTTTAACTCGTGTGTCCCTCCTCCCCAGCAATTAACGTCTGGCGTTCCCAGCCATGGGTTCATTACACCATTATATATATATATATTCTTTCAATATTCTGAGTGATAAAGAACTCATATCATATCCCTTCTCAAATACCCCAGGTCACGATGGACCAGGAATCAGGCTGGTTGTTAAAGGTAATATTTATTTATTTAAAATTCAAATCCAACATATACTTTTGAATAGGGAGCAGCAATCACCAATGTGGTGACAATACCAGATAAAAAGGTATGTAATGCACTTAAATTAACTCTTCAGCAACACAAAATATAAACACCAGCCCCAGAACCAACAATGCCCCCATCTAATAGCCACGTTCGTCTCTCACTAAGAACTTGTCGACAGAGAAGATCGAGCTCGAGCTGTCTAAAGAATCTTCTGAGAAATTCAAAGCAATTCCCAATCAATATCGCTTATTCACAAAGACAGAAACCTCCTCTGTTTCTATGCTGGTGCCAGGTATCCAGACAAACCGCAGCCAATGCCAAGTGGCTGCAGATAAAAGGTGTGAGATGATACAGATGGCCAAACAAACAGAGCACGGCCTTAACTCGATCAAAGGTGAGCTAAGGGCCATACGATTGATGACCCTCCAGAACAGATATGTCCCGAATCTACTTACAGCTATGGAAGGGGGTGTATGCAAGAAGATTGGACTGTCCTGTTACAAGTACCTACCCGCCCCAAATGATGTGGACAATTGATCGTCATCCCATGCGATAGGGGTCCTCCACAACCGGAGGATTGCTATGGAAAGCAAATGACATGTTTTCCTGGGCCCCATCATGGTTGGACATTAGCAGTGAAAATGTTGGTTCCATCGTAGTTTTCCTGCTGGTGCTTTTTTGTTTGTGTCATATGATCCCGAGGTGCTGTACAAAGTGATTACCGAAAAGCACCATGATGATGGTGTCAGTACAGCAGGAAGAGCTCCTCCTCTCACAAAACACAAATAAACCCAGACTGATAGATGGTATGGGTGTTCAGGTCAGGAATCTGACAACAGAGCAGTCTTTAGAGCCCTAAGGGACTTTGACCACACTCCCATCGGACCCATACAATTATATAGAGTGTTGGGTTGATCTAGTTGGAGATGGGGAGGTGGGCCGTTTCATGACCGGTACTCCAAAAGAATATGCCAGAGGGTAGTGGGCCAAGAGTGATGCCTATCAAAGGAAGAAGAGTTAGTTAATGAAGTATTAACTAAAGCGGTGAATGTTGGGATGCACGTACAGCGACCCATCCAGGCTAAAATGGTTCAGGCTGAGCAGGACCTATTAGAATGTAGCATTGTAAGAAGCGGACAGCAGATGAAGCGGGAAAATGAGCATGTGATGTTTTAGTAAAGTTTGTGAGAGAAACCAGAGAGGTGTCCTCACATCTATTCCCCATGAATCCTCTTCTCAGGTGGCCAGCGGAAGGCCATTGCTTTTGGATCCCGACCCTGCGGGTGGAGAAGCAAAGGAGGATCACCTGGGTGGAGGGTCTTTGGGGATTGGGGCCGAGATGTCCTCAGGTGAGACACAGTATTCTGTATTCCCCTTTCCTGAAGAGATGCGGTCATGGGATACTGTTTTCCCTATCCCACTGTGTGATGGAGAAACAGTAGCGGCCACCCTAATAAGGGAGAACAGTACGGAACAAAACAGCAGGGAGGGGGATAAGTCATCTATCCCACCGGATAATATAATAAGTCTAAGAGACACGAGTGAACAAACTACATATCCCAGAATGCCCCACCAGTCAAATATCCCAGCAGACAAAACTATGCAAAATCTAAGAGACACGGGTGAACAAGTAAAGACACAGACTATATATCCCAGAATGCCCCACCCGATGCACAATCCGCATAAAAGCCAGAAAATGGGAAAAGAAAAGAGACAAGGAAGACGTAAAACCACATTTCCCTATAACATTGGACTCTTGCAGTCAGAGTTTAAAACCAATGCCGACTCCGCAAGGTTTACGCAGGGAGGAGGTGAATTAGCATCAGGTGTAATGAACCCATGGCTGGGAACGCCAGACGTTAATTGCTGGGGAGGAGGGACACACGGGTTAAAAGCATTGGAAAACAACTCAACTTGTCTCTCGCTTTGCAGGAGTGGAAGGAGGCTGACGGAGCGGGTTCGGACTGGTACGAGGCCAGTTCCCCATATCGGTGGGCGTATTAGAGGAAAAAGGAAATCCCACCGGAGTGCACCGTACCCGTCTCGCAGTCAAATCCGACTGCGCAGTGGATGAAGGCGCCTGACGAGAAAGGAGCTTTCAAGTGTGTGAAAACCGACACAGAAAGTTTGTTTATTTAATTGATTCCAAGCCCAAGGCCAGCGAGGTATGGCTGTATCCTGGAGAGCCGGCACCAGCAAGTCCGGGGAAGAAAGGGCTACGAGTCTCTGATCCTTTTGCTGGATTAGACGGGAGTGTGGAGAAAACGTTCGAGCCCAATACGACCTACAGTTGGCTTCAAGAAAGGGCTTTAATCCTTGGTTTTCACGGTACAAACTGCCTTCTTTGATGAAAGGAAGGCTGCCATTCAGGGGGTTTTCCACGTTATGGACTGCATTTAGTTTAAAGACTGCAATCTTTGATTTATCCGTTAGGAACTTCATTTTGTTTGGAAGACAGAGTGCAACCTTTGGTTTTTACGTTACGAGTGGCATGGGAGACCTCTAAATCATTGTTTTTGCCTTATGTACTTTAAGTGAAGTTAATTAAAGAAGAGAACACTGTTTGCAACCGAACAGCGTGACAACTGGTGTGCTATACAAATAAATATTATTTGTTACCTTACCTTTTTGTCTCTGGCTCGCTACTTAACACACTGACATAGAAAATGGCAGGAGATATTACCAGTCCAGATGCATCAGAATGAGGGTGAAAAGAAGAGGGATTAAAAGTGGGGCGCCCACAGGCGAGACATGGTATCCCCCTTTCCCTGTATTGCTTGGAACCTGGGGAGGGGAACCCCAAGGACTGTGCAGAACTGTATTACCTTGAACTGGAGAAAGTCAATCTTGAGACTTTTGTGGAACTCTTGAACCTGGGGAAAGGGAGCTGAAAAGGAGGCTAATAGCTGGAAGGTCAGACTTTGTGTTGAACACCATTTCTTTGATTATTGACATTCCTACATGTGGTTTAGCTTTAGTTGTGAGGGCAAGGATAGGTTTTGGACACAGCTTTTTAAGTTCAACTCACATTTTCCTTAGTTTTGTTCAGGTAGGGACATCCCACCTTAGCATAGGGCAAGTTAGGCCTCTACTGGAATTTGATTTAATAAACCATTTTGTTTTGAACTTTGAATTGGTTGTCGGTCTTGCTTCATGATGCCTACACATTTGACATATAGAGCAAGACCGAACGAGCAACACACGTATTACTGTTGCGGTTGCAGACGTCATAGAAAGGGAAGTATTATAAGCCCTAGGTTTATAGTTGTGTATTTATTAACAGGTGCAACAAGAAGATGTGAGACTAGGGAAAAGATGGAGTCAGCAAGGTAGTGGGGTAGAAGCAATGTTGGTGTGCTAAAAATGACAGAAGTAATGCCATTTTGCCCAAGTAAAGGACTAGCTCCTAACGAACAGAACAAAATATAAGTGTCTTTATGTGGAGCTGCGGCTTAGTTTAGCTTAGTTCTGAAAAACAAAACCACTTCTCGTCCTCCAAGAGGGAAGACAAGGTCAGAGGCACCCAAGCACAGAGACAAGGGCTACTTGTATTCAGCTGCAGGGTTTGAACGTGGTGGGAATGGAATGTAATTGGCAGGAAGGAGAGTAAGGGATGCGCCCTTTGTAGGATAAAATTTCATGAGAACAAGGATGCAAGATGCCAATGGACAAGATAAAGATTTAGAGCGCTACTGACCTCACCCACCAGTGGCCATTACATACAAGCACACCACTATCCAAACACAAATCCACAAAATACATAGCTCAATGTGATGCCCTGGTCACGTCATGACTGGGCACCTGGGGTGGAAGGTGATAAGGGGGGAGCTGTCACGATCCATTTGACCTGATAGACAGGTACGGTAACACAGGAATCAAAAAGGGACTTTAGTTGAGACATCTCATTTGGAGGTTCTAACTAATAAGTGTTTTCTTTTATTATTCAGAACTTTGTTAGAATTGTCTTTCCTGTTCCACATTCAAGAGTTCTTTTTCTACACTTCCCTGCTTGGCTGCAGTTGCAGTTCTTTTACGTCATTCAATGTATTTTCTGTTAAGGTTTTTTTAGGAAGTTGGGTTATTATAATAGGTTGATTCTTTTCCCTAATTCTGTGGCGACCTATTTGAATTCTTAGAAAACTCATCACTCTGCATATCCAAACTGCTTGTGATCCTTTTATGATTTGGAGTTACGAATTCAAGGTAGTTATAGGACGGGATTTATTTCCTTTTACCTTTGCTATTAAAACTATACTTTCTTAATTTTTCTCTTTTCTTGTTTATTTCTGAAAATATTAGAGGTTTTCAAAATTGCTGTTTGAGATGGCCCCTGCCTGTTCTCCTTATTGAACATCACCGAGGAGATCCCGTGCCAGAAACCACTCGAAGAGGGAGTCCAGGGATTCTACAGTCATTCTGCAGCTACAGGGTTTTTCCCCCCCAGAGGGTTTCCCTGAGGGACTCCTGTTTCTCTAACCTTTGATGTTGGAGAGGCAGGGGTTTCTTAGGTATTCTTCTCCTTACTTCTGAGCAGCTGACAAGAAGACAGGTTAGTGGTTTGTGCGACTGGGAAAGAAAGTGGGTTCAAGTTATAGTATATTGGAAAATTGTTAATGATTGTTACAGTTGTTACAGGAGCAGTGTTTTGGAACATCCTGTGACTTACGATAGGAGGGAGCAGAGGGGATGCCAATACATTTAGTTGTGGGGTGCAGCTTGTTGGTGCTGCAGTGTCTGGTATGATGAGAAGGTTTATTGGCTGATCAAAGCAGAGTTGACCTCACTAGTAGCATCTCAGCGTGCCTGGCACTGCCAGTTGCACATCATGCGATTAGTACCAATTATAAGTGAATATTACGGGTTTACCTCCAATCCCGTACCTGGGATTATAAGTGTTGATGTAGGGGTCCATGTGTCTAGGGGGCTCGGAATAGATTAGGATGTGGCTAATTGGTCAAGGGACTACATAGGGTTCTTACTATGTATATAAGTGGTAGTCAATGAGGGTGGTGGGATAACATTGTATACTGATTACGTTATTGAGGTTTAAAAGAGCTTGTAACCTTTTGAACAACCAGAGCGCTCCGTGTCAGTTCAGTTCTACGGGACTGCTCGAGACCCTTATTGTTACATGCAATACATCTTTGTTTTCACTTGCAAAGAGGTGCAGTGCTTATTTGATTTTTTGATTATTTCTTCGCTTCAGGTTTTGGGTTTCTCACTTACAGTGGTAACTAACAATATTTCCGTCTTATCTGGTTTCAGACCGGGCCAGCTTTCAGCATCTATTTTTCAATCTTCGAAAATACAGATTGAATGAGAGGATATTTAAATTGACATTGACATTCAATCTAAAGATTATCTGGGTATGATCTGCATAATTTTGTCAAGAAGCGCAGAGATCTATCAATAGATCATGAAATGCTTTTATACAAATGGGTTGACAGAGATGATCCCTGAGGCGCACTATATCACCACGTTGGATATGGAGACGTAGTCTCCTAATTTGATTCTAGATGTTCTGTTTGTCAGAAAATCAGTAATGCATTTAATGCTGGAGTTGTAGATTCTGTTTTTGTGAAACTTTCATATGTTGCACCATTCTATTCTCATCCAAAGGCTGCAGAGAGGTCCAACAGCTTAACACCGAGTAAAATGGAGTCTTTTATGTCAATAAGTGCCAATTGAGTGCTTCTGTGAGGACGCAAACCTGATTGGCAATCCACAAATATGTGATGCTCTTCAATAAAAGATTGCAGCTGTATCGTATTCACCTTATCTAAAATGTACGTAGATCGGGGGAAGGAAATTACTTAAGTTTTATCTATGAATGAAAGCTTTATATGAAAATACTTCAGGGCAGGAGTCGAACTGGATCTAAATTAGGGCAGGGTACCATGAGCCTGGCATTGTGTGTCATAGGTGCTAAAGAGGTGACTTATGTGGCGATATTATCCCTTATACCTTTGAACTTTTTGTTTTAGTAGCTTTCTGGGCAGCATTGAAGATGGGCAAAATGCTAATAGGTTTCAGCAAGGGTTGTTTAGTTCCATTAACATGTTTACAAGTTCTCTAGATGAGTGGTTAGTGTGACTGACCTGGGTAGCAAAGAATTTGAAAACTAACATTAGCATGCTCTTACAGGAGCTTTTCAATCCCCATTGGAGTTTTGCACCAACCTTCTCCATGGCTTCAGCGATTATTTGGGTGATTTATATAGCGCTTCATGCAGGATTCTTCCAGGTTTCTAAGCACTGAAGCTCCTGGTGGTGAATGTTTTCGGGGGAATCTCCTTGTTCCCCCTGAGCCCGCTCCCATGGTTCCATTCCAGGATCCAGAGTTTTAAAACCACACTTCAGCCAAAACATGCCGACATGTTCTACTTTTCTTTGAAACCCCAGAGGCATGTGAATGTCATTGCCCTTCAAAACAAAACGATACTTATTTGAATTATTGCACATCTCTGTTAAGCGTTCACGCCATTAGGCCTTGATATGTTTTGAGCGTGCAACCAATCGCTTACCTCCTGCAGCAAGCGGGTATCCAGCAACTCATGGTAGGCACAGGAGGATTCATCAAAGCGGTCGTGTTTCTGAAGGTCCAAAGCCTTGTGGTAAAGGGCAAATGCTTCAGCTTCCTGCAGTAAAAAGAAATACCTCTTAGTGCTCATCTGCAAATGGCATTCCAGTGTTGCAATAAAAAAGGTATCATTGACGCACATTTACATTGAAACAGGAACCCTGACTTCACTAGGACAACTGTGGTGCGACTCACCTGAGCCTCCTTTGTCTGAGTCTTGTGACTTTTGAAGGTGTCCTCATGCTCATCCTCTACTGTTGAAGTAGCATTCAATGCAGCAATTCGAATCTAGGATTGAGGAAAGTGGATAGATCAAACCACAAAACACCATTAAACCCTTTTCCAGCAGTACAACACCCACATCATGAACTTTGAGGAAAGTGGATAGATCAAACCACAAAACACCATTAAACCCTTTTCCAGCAGTACAACACCCACATCATGAACTTTTTTGCATGTGAATCAGGGGTTTTGGCACAACAAGATAAAAGGCATGCAGTTTCAGCCGAGCTCAGGGCTACTGATCACTGTCCTGATGGAAGTAGGGGTTTGTCAGCCAAGTACAAAATCAGAGTGTGGGGATGGATTGCATGGCTGGTTAAAGAACACTACTACCAGAAAAGCACACATTTTCTTGACTTCATAATCTCAGGTTTAATCTTAATTTGAGTTCTCCCCAAATTCAGTTATATTGGTAATAAGGAGGTGTTTTGTCACACCACTATATTTGTAAAATCTCTTTTACCAAGAACAATTTTAAGATTTCACTTAACAGTCCTTCTCAAGAGGCACAATTTTATCAGAAAAATGTACTAAACAGTCCTGCCTTGAGACTCAATTTAGAACTTTGAAAGCGAAACTAACAAGAGGAGCCTTTTCTAAAATGAATGTTCCCCCAGAGGTTGAGCATCACTGCGTTGCATGTGGAGATCTTCAAATAAGAAGCTAAACACAGGAAATAAGTTCCTTAATTTTGCAAGGGCAAATGCCTCTCAAATCGGTTTTCTTTCTGTCTGATCACTATGAGGCTTGATGCAAACTTTAATCTTGACCTCAGCAAGTAACATTCACTTGGTCACAGTTCACCGACTGTTCAATTCATTACTGCTCTCATCATGCCATATTCTCTCTATAAAAAATAATTGCCATTTCTCTTCTCTACAAGTTCCAGCATTGTATGTCGGCTCCATCTTAGTTCACCAGTAGTGTTTTCGCAATATTGACTCTTAGTGTGCTAGTAATTCTATTCAGTATAGATTCCAACATCAATGTTAATTTTGTTTCTTTTAACTGGTAGTTCTGGTCACTAAAACGTCCAGCATAAAATGTTGGCTATGTCTCTTTTCCTGGCCAGTTCTGTTTACTACAAGTTCCTGCAGTCTTCAGACAGAGACACACAGAGACACACACACACACACAGACACACAGACACACACACACAGAGACACACACACACACACAGACACACAGACACACACACACAGACACACACACACACACACACACACACACACACACACTAGAATCGCCTATAGGTGCTGAAGCTTGGAACTTCTGAAAGGTGGCAGATTGGCATTTGACACCATTGCCCCCCCATTTGATCACCATTGGACTCTCAATGAAAAGCACTCAAAATGGAGAAGAAAACAAAACATAAAGGGCGAGGTAATGGTGCAGAAGTAAGATTTGGACTCCCATGGTGGCATATTTTTGGATAAAGACTTTTATCAAACAAGAAAGTTTTGAAAAAGGCCACTCTATCACTAAATGCTAAGAGGGATTTTCCCTGCCTCAAAACAGACTAGTGAAACTGTCGGGAAGTCCGAAACTAAAGAGTCTGTCACTGTCGTATCCCAAAACCTACTTCTTCCCTAACACTAATGATCTAAGAATATTGTGCCAGGATAATCTTTTCTTTAAAATAAAAAACGAGCGTCTTTGGAGATTTCAATCAACAGAAAACTTCCCATTTTCTATGGTAATAAAGTGATGCAAAATAATGTCTCCAAAATCTAAGCTTCCAAGGCTAGGGTTGCGCTCCTTTCCCCTAGACGTCTTGTTATCCTTGGTTTCTGAATAATACACAAAATAACTCTTGCCTTCACAGTTCTTATTCCACAACAGCTTTGCACACCAAGCATATGACATCATTTCCAGGGACCTTGACCCTCTGGTTCACAGTCTCTTATAATGGTGCGAGTCCCAGACTTGCAAAAGTGGCTTAGCTCTCCATCCTGCCAAGCCAACGGATTCTCCAAAATAGTCTGTTTCCTTTCATAGGGTCTGTGAAGGCATCATGAAGTAAGACACAGACAACAGATTCTCTTTTTTTAAATGAAGGTTTTATTTCAGGATTGAGTAAGGCCTAACTTGCCCTCTGCTAAGTCAAGGTGGGATTTCCCTACCTAAAGATAGTCGGTGTCATAAAGTTCACCTAAAAAGTCTGTGTCCAAAACCTATGCTTGTCCTCACAACTAAATCTATACTATGTGTAGTGATGTAAGCAACCAAATAAACAGTCTTCAAAATAAAGTTCTGAGCTTCTTCCAGCTCCTGGCTTACTTTCAGCGTCCTCTTCCCCAAGTTCAAAACAGTTCCACAAAAAGGCCTCAGGGTTTTCATTCCCCAAGTTCAACACAGTTCAAAGTTAATTCAACTTTCTCAGCTTTCAATACTGATTCAAAATCCACTTTGTAATCTTTCAGGCTTTTCAACCATTCACTTGACTTACTCTTCTCTTTAGTCACTAACAATGATTAAGCAAAACAACGTCAACCTCTTGATTTTCCTTGATTTACTCCAAGTAGGGGTTACTCGGTCTAGGCGCAGTTGTCGTACCACACGGTCCACCCATCACAGGCCACACAACCGATAACCCTTGGTACTTTGTAATGTTCATTGATTCTCATAGCACTTCCTTGCCAACATAGGTTTCCTCTCTTCACCCGAGACATTAGTCCATCTGTACTCTTGCTTCTCCTTGGCAGTCTTGACCCTGCCAACACGTGACTTTCACACAATTCACTGTGTGGTGTTTATTGTCACCACCTTGCTTTCACACTATCCAATAGTGCTCATCATTTGCCCTTCACTTGGTTCACAAACTCTCCTTACTGGTTGTCACTTGGCTTTGTACTTTCACATTGTTCATAAATGTGTTTTTCCTTATTTTCACTTTGTTCGTAAATACATATCACAATCTTTCCACGCGTGCATTATTTGCATAGCTTTTCTTTAGTTCGGTATTCAATAACTAATTACTTTGCAGCTTGTTCGGTATTCAATGTTGTCCATTTGATCTCCAGACCCATTCACTACATGCTTTCACTTTATCGGCATCTTCCTTTGCCCACACCAAGCCCCTGGAGCGCCCTGGCATGAGTGTTCTCTCCCAGTCACTGAACGGTGTACGGTCACCCCTCCGGGTGCTTTCACATTCCTCTTCTGCTTTCACTCGCTCCCCTCTCTCTCCCAAACCTTCTTGCTGCTTCCTGCGGCGTAGTGGAGATTTCTGTGTCCCCAAGCTGGGGACACGCGGCTCAGGGCTCTGCAGTGCTCTCTACCCTCTTGCGGCCCGCTCTGGCCTCTCGGCATTCTTCTCGCTCTCCTATAGCAGTCAGCATACTTTTCACCGGCCCCTCTCCAGCCTGCTCCATGTCGTCCTGGCTTCCCAGGTGGTTCCCTTTCTCCGGGCAGGTCTTTTCTTTTCATCCTTTTTATACGTACCTGTAGCCTCTCAAGTCTCTTTGCTTGACCACAACTATTTCTGTCCATGGGTAGTGTTCCATAGTCCTGTTCCTCGTCCCAGTACCAAAGTTATGTGCACAGATGGAAGTGTCCATTACTCTAAGTTGCCCCTTCCTTGTCCCAGTCTTAAAGGGATATGAATGTCGAACAGTTGAGTGTGCGACAGTGGGGAAGATTGGTAATACCCTACAAAAGGTCGGGGAGGGGAGGATGTCTTGAAAGAGGAATACCATGCCTCACCCAAAGGCATCTTTCCTCCACTCCTTGAGGTCCTACAACCAGCTGATCCTCCCTTGCACATCCACCTGAAACGAAGACCCAAGCGGAATATATGGGAGGATGCCCTTATGTTCCTCACAGGTCCCAGACACTTTTGACTTCAAACTTTGGTTTCTAATATGGGTGCGGGTGCCAGACTCAAAAAGGTGTGTTGTATCTGCTTGATTCACTCTCCTGTATACAACTCGTTCAGGGTCCTAAACCCTCTGTGTCTTCTTTCTTAAAGGTTATGGCGGTTCCCAGGCAGCTACATCCCTCTGCGAGGTTCGTGTAGCGTTCAGGCTTCGAAGGGGGTCTGTAGCGGCTTGGCAGGACTCAGATGCATTTCGGCTGAGCGTTCCCTTGTTTGTGCCTTTTCTCCTTTTCTTGGGACGCCTGAATGACTTGCTCAGCGGCAACCCAGGTAATCCCCCTTCTGGCGGATCACATTCAGTTCTCCAGTTCGTCCCAGCGTGCTTTCCCTTGCGACTCGCATCTGCTGCTTTCCTGCACTGATTCAGTTGTCCCTCCTTAGAGGAACTCTCTCTCGCGTCTCATCCCCAGCTGAGCTTGATCCACTTTGAAACTCCTGCAGGGGATTGATGTACTGCTCTGCGCCATAGGAATCAAGAAGCTAGACTGCTTGTTTTGCTTCTCACAAGTGATCTCTGGACTTGCTGCTATCCTCTTCGTCCCAGTACCATCCTTAAAGTTGTACACCTGATATTTGTAGTTTCTGGCTCTTTAGTGTTATATAACTTGAGGCGAACTGGGTTGACGATAAAACATCAGTACTATTTTGAAAGGAGGGAGGAGGGTTTAGAGTTGTACAAGGGTTTGGAGGTATTGATGTAGGGGAATACTGCGTTCTCTGGTGGCTGTCGTCCCCAATTCCATAGGGGGGGGGGGGGATTCCTTCCCTACGAGATCCTCCCTCGGTACACCATGCCGAGGGGGATTATTGTACTGTGGACGCACCGCCCTGGCCCCATGGAAAAGGTCTCCCCCTAAGGAAGAAGGGACGACATCCTCAGATTCGTCCCAGTGTACAGTCATTGAGGTGAGAAACTAACACAGCTTTCTGTATTCCATGAAAGCGCTGCATACTAGGGAAATAAGGTCATTTCATGGATATGCATTGTAGAATGTTGGAACCATTCCTTAATAGGAGTAGTCATTTAGGAATGGACTTTAAATCTAAGCTTGGCCACTGAAGTGCAAAAAGTGATTTTGCAGGTTAAGACTCCATCATAGTTTGCTTTCTGAAGGAGGTAGATGAGGAGAATGTCCAATAGGTAGCTAGACCAGCACTGAAGAAATAAGCCAAATAGAAAGAAAATAAACAAATAGGGATAGAATACCAATTGTTAAGCTAGAACAGGGGACTGCAACATTTGGCTCTCCGGATGTTTTGAACTATAACTCCATCAACTTTAGTGAGCACGGTCTGCAGTGAGGGGTCATGGGTGTCATAGGCCAAAACATCTGGAGAGCTGCAGGTTGCAGACCCCTGGGCTAGGAGGAGAGAATGGCAGTGTTGCTACAGAACAGTGGTGTGAGCTGGGGACATGTGAAGGGGGGGCTTTTAAAAGTTGGAGCCTTCTGGCGCATCTAAAATTCATACACTGCAATCACATCAAGATCCTCTTACCATGTTTGACAAGGTTCACGACAGCCTCCCATCACGGTTTGCACTTGACAGTAAATCCGAGTGGATCTAAGGGGTACAGCGACAGGAAATTGTTACAGGTGCACTAACTGAGCAGTTCACAACTGGTTATTAAATGTACATGATAATCCTCCATTCCTCAATTGACTTACCCTCACATTATACTACATTTACTGTATTTTTTTATTTACTGTGCATTTGTAAGGTGCGTCTACAAGTAAATTGTGTTTCAAAGCACCCACAGGACAACAGGGAGGGAGCATGGGAATGAAAATTTAAAAAAAACAATGAAAGATAGAGGCACACGTGGAGAGTGAGGTTGGGGGGGATAAGTGCAGGTGTACCAGGAGGGTGGTGCTAGGGAGTGCGCAGTTGTAAGTGTCTAGGTGAATGGTTAGATGCCTATAAATAAATAAGTATAAGAATGTGGCAGCATAGGCCAGTGGGTGCCAAGGCAAGTGCTGGGAGCGGGCAGAGGCTGAAGGCGATTGGGTATGGGAGGCCAGGGCCCAAGCAGACACAAAGGCCCTGGTCATCAATCTCAGAAACTGTGGGGTTTTAGCAGAGGAGGGATGAAGGGAAGGAGGAGGTGAAAAGGAAAGTCTTGAGAAGCTTCCGGAATTTGAGGCGATCCAGCTCAAGACGAGGAAGGGGGAGGCTGTTCCATAGGAGGGAGCGCTTGCTGTTTGGCGAAGCTTTCGACACACAGCAAGTTGGTGTGGGAGGAACGTAAAGATCTGGAGGGAAGTGCATTTAGTGAGAGGCAGTTGTAGATAGTGTGGTCACTGGCCCCAGACAACTTTATAGATGGTAAAGAAGGATTTGAATTTGATCCTTGCAGCAACCGGGAGCCGGGGGGAGTTTTTAGGGCTGGGGAGATGCAGTCCCTGGGTTTGAGGCCAAGGACAAGTATAGCAGCACTACTTTGGATTAGCTGGAGGGGTCATAGAGATGAAGCAGGTAGATTAAGGAAAAGGCTATTGCAGTAGTATAGCCTAGAGAGAACCAGAGCTCTAGAGACATTGAGCTACTGGGGGGGGAAGTGATGAAAGGAAGAATTCCTTTGAGTATGTAGAGTTGAAAGTGGGCCTTCTTAGCAAGGTCCAGAATGTGAGGGAGTAAAGAAAGAGGAGTCGAAGATGGACTCCCAGGTTTCTGGCTTCAGATGAAGGAGAAGGGGGAGAGTCATAGAAGATGGCCAGAGTGGGGGGAAGAAAGAGGGAGCAGGAGTCCCAATAGTAAGGATCTCAGTCTTGCTTGCGTGTAGGCAGAGATCATTGAAAGTGCGCCAGGACTGGTTGGCAGATAAGTAGTAAGGAATGATGGAGGAAGTAAGGAGAGGGTCAGAGGGAAGTTTGAAACAAAGAGTTGTGGGATGTCTGCGTAACACTGGAAGTTAGGGGAGAAGGTGGAGATTAGGTGTGCAAGTGGGGCAAGATAGGTTTTAAAGAGCCAGGGAGAGCAGTTGGAGCACTGGGGGACACCACAGGTGGACATAGAGGCGGGGGAGGAGAAAGAGCCCAGAATAACCAGGGAGGAACGGTCATTGAGGGAGGAGGTCAACCAATCCAATGCCCACTTCTGAGATACTTAAGGTGTTGTGGAGCCGTTTTATGAGGATGGAGGGGTTGACCGTATCAAATGCAGAGGAGAGATCAAGTAGAATGAGAACAGCTGGCGAGTTGGAGTCAAGAGATGCAAGCAATTCCTCACAGGTGTTCAG
Organism: Ambystoma mexicanum; assembly: GCF_040938575.1. Taxonomy (NCBI): domain Eukaryota; kingdom Metazoa; phylum Chordata; class Amphibia; order Caudata; family Ambystomatidae; genus Ambystoma; species Ambystoma mexicanum. The sequence continues at coordinate 1,573,658,535 of NC_090932.1, forward strand.
AAGAGCAGTTTCCGTGCCTCTGGATGCTGGGAATCCAGATTGATGGTCGTGGAGGCAGCCAACAAGTTCAGTATGCTGGGTAAGTTGGGGGAAAACCAGCTTCTCCAAGAGAGTCCCAAGGAAGGGGGTGATGGAGATGGAGCAGTAGTTGGTTAGACAAAAGGGGTCTGCCAAAGGTTTTTTCACAAGGGGGCCCACAAGGGAGTGCTTGAGGGAGCAGGGGAAAGATCCAGTAGCAAAGGAGTGGTTGCAGAAATCAGCAAGTGCAGGGGCATGAGAGCCAATGTTGTCCTTAATGGTTCTGGAACAGCAGGGGAAATCTGTTTGGAGGAGAGCTTCATGGAGCAGACAACTCTGGTGACCTCATCAGGTGCGGTAGGAGAGAATGCAGAGGGAGGATGGTAGGGCATAGGAGGCAGGGGGTGGGGTCTAGGTAGAGGGACGCAAGGGTGGTCAGAATGTCTTGCATTTTTGCAGTGAAGTGTGTGGCCAGTGTGTTGCAGAGCTCCTGACCGTGATGTACTCTGCTGAATTTGAGGAGGAGGAGGTGGTGGTGGTTAGCTGCCATCCAATGGTCGATTTCAAAGAGGCAAGATCTGGGTGGGTCTGGTAACTTGGGGATCTTGAAAACGATCTGAGTGGAATCCGTGTAGTTCTAGCAGGTTAGGTTATGAGAGTGGATAGCCTCTCCAGCCAGAGGGCTAAGGTAGAGATTGAAGAGGAGGGGGGACAAGGAGGACAAGGAGGATCCCTGTGGGACCCCTTTGGAGACATGGCAAGGGGGAGAGGAGAAGGGAGGGAGGAGCATTATTTGAGAGCGGTTAGACATGAATGAGGAGATCCATCTTGGAGCTGAACCCCTGATGCCTGGAGAGTGGAGTCTGTCCGTGAGGATGGAGTGATCGATTGTGTCAAAGCAAGCAGAGAGGTCAAGGAAAATAAGTGCTGCACAGCCTTCCAAATCTGCCGTTCTTTTCAGGTCATCCCAAATGGAGACGAGGGAGGATGTTATTCCTCAGCGGGTCCAATTTCAGATAAGACAGGGACAAGCTGGCTGTTGGACTAGGTGCATTGGAAGAGCTGCGTGTGTTTGTGCAGTCTAAGAGTTTGGCAATGAAGCGGGTTTTTGAGATCGGACAGTAGTTGGAAGGAAGGAGGGAGGGGATGAAGGGTGTGCTTTTTAAGAAGAGGCTTAATGTGGGAGGGTTTGAAGTCATCTGGAAAGATGCCTGAGTAAGTGAATGGTTCTTGCAACGCAGCCTGCACAGATTGAATATATGATGTTCTTAAGAAGTGAGGGGCAGAAGAGGGATCTCCAGGAGAACCAAAGGACGGCTTTGGGATAGTAGTTTCAGGAAATCAGGATGAGAAATGGGAGCGAAGGAGGAGAGGACAGGGAGTGTGGGCAGAGGTTCAGCAGGGACAGGACGAGGTGAAGAGGGGGGGATAGAAGGTGCTAATGTGGGGATGATGGAGCAGGGTCTTTCAATAGCGATATTGAAAAAGTGGTCTGACAGGGCATCACAGATTGTTTGGGAGTGGGGGGAGGGGGGGACAGCTTGGATTCTTGAATTCTGCTGTGATTCTGTGGATTTCCTTGCTAGGATTGTGGGCGTTGGCTAATCGTTTTCCACAGTAGGATCTTTTTTCTTCCACAATTTTAATCCTATAGGACCTGATCAGTCTGGCATAAGTGGCTCAATTTGGAGGCAAGGGGTTGGTCCGTCCAGTGCGCACTAGGCGATGCTTGTGGGGTTTTGATGAATTTGCGGGAGGGTATGTATCACTTTAGATTCGGGCCTATCTCCGGGAGGTGGATATGGTCTGTGTGAGAGGGATGTGGTAATTGGACAGCCATTGGTAGAAAAGGTCCATAGAGAGAGGTCTTTCATGCAGGGAGAGGGCTGGGAGGGAGAGCATAGAAGGGAATTGCCCTGGTATCGGACCCCGTTGTTCCAACAAAACAAACCCCTCTACACTGTATCCAGCAGAAACTACCACAAAGTTCGACAAGGAGACTTGGAATGCTGCATGGTTAAACGTATGCAATCCACGTCTGATCAGGACTCCCTGGATAATCTAGTCCTGTAATTTGATAGTGTTTACCGACCTATTAGATTGCATAGCACTGGTAATATCCAAGGGTTCCATGTGTTAAAAATGCGGCAAAAATGCTGTGGTTTTGCCGCCGCAATCCATGTAAAGGATGCAGGGGGACACCACTGCAACCCCCGGACCAATTATACCATTTAAGGGGAGCAGGGGACACCCCCGCAACCCCCACTGTCCTTAAATGGTATAATGGGATACACCTTTACTGGGTCAAACCACAGCATTTTTGCCACGATTTATTGTATAGGCGACATTTTTGCCAAGATTTTATCACTGCATACCAATCCAAGACTGTTATGGAAAGGTTGAATGACCAGAAGTGGTTCTCTAAAGCACTACAGGAGCATCAAAAGGGAGAAGAGGAAAGCAGAACGAATTTGGGTGAAGGATCAGTCTCCGGTTAATAGAGAAAAATGGAAAACCCTGGGAAAATTGTATCGAACAGAGATTTTGCATGCAAAAAAAAAAACAAATTGTCCAGGCTGAAAATGACTCCAAGAACCTCTTTCAGATCCTTTGGGAACTTGAAAAACCGAAGGCAATGTTGCATCAGTTTTCCTCCACCACGCTGGATTGTGAAGCAATTCAGAAAGCCTTTGCCCATAAAATAACTGTAGCACAATCCCATATTGTGGACAAGTTAGGTAGAATGGAGCTCACTGCCCCTCTCTCTAATGATAAGGAATCAACCCAGCCCGATAAACCCGTCTTTAGCTTCAATAGCAGCTCGACAGAGACCCTGACCAACATAATGAAAAAAATTAGACATACTACCTGTGTGGGGGGAACCCTAAAATCAGTTTTGCTAATAAGGAAATTATTTTTCCTTCCCTTTTACATCTTACTAATGGCAGCTTCAGAGAAAGCTGTGTTCCTAAAGCTCTGAAGGTCACGGTAACCCTATTTGCTAAAAATATTTTTTAAACCAGGACTGGATCACAAAGCCCATTTTAACTTCAGACTCATCCCCAATGGCCATTTTCTGCTAAAGGTGCTGGATAAAGTGGCCACATGCCAATTCCAGGATTTCCTGTAAGTATCTGGAGCCTTAAACCTACCGCAGTCAGGTTTCAGAGCCTGCTATGGAACAGAGAGTGCATTACTTAATATGCAATCGGAAATGCTCCAGATTATGGATAATGGCAAGGCGGGCTGCTGATATTGTTAGATCTGTCAGCAGCCTTTGACCTAGTCTACCATGATAGGTAGACTAGGGGGCCTGACAACGGCTGGCATTTATTCCACACAGGCAGTTGCCTGGATTAGATCTTTTTTGAACGGACGTGTCTAGGATCGTCTGGGGTAATGCCTGCTCGCCTGATGATTCACTTAAATGCCGTGTGCCACACTTTTTAACGTTTTCTGTTACTCTGACACCTCTCGGAAGGTCTGGGTGTGCATTTCACTAATTATGCCGATGATACTCAGCTCGTCTTTGTTCTGAGCTGCAATTACATAGAAGATGCTGAGAGGTTAAATAAGGTTTACACTAGAATACAGAACTGGATGACCAATAATGGTATGTGCCTGAATGCCACCAAAACTGAGCTTATGCAATTTGGCTCGTCCCAAGCCAGAGCAAAACAGGACCGTCAGTATGCAGGTTTTATTATTGAAAAGCATCTTAAGGCAGTTGGTAAAGTTAAGACACTGGGTGTCACGTTTGAAACATCCGTGAGCCTAGATGCCCCTATTGTAAATGTCACAAACTAAGCCAATACTTTGTTAGGCTTCTGACATTACGTTTCAGAGGCTAACTGTGCCACTCAGGTACGCGCCCCGATAATGTCTAGGATTGATTATTGCAATGCGCTGATGATCGGGGTTCGTAAAAATGCCCTAAAACGCATGCAGGTACTTCAAAAGGATGCCGTACGGATTGTCAAAAACATACACAGGCAAGAGCCCATCTCCGCCCACAGGAAGAATCTGCATTGGCTACTGGTGGAAGCACGCATCCATTTTAAGGCCGATGACATTAGTTCATAAATGCCTTTATGGCCAGGCCCCTGGGTACCTGAAAGCTTGTATTAAGATTTACTGCTCGGAAAGAACTACCATATCAAGCAACAGGGCCTGCCTGTCTGCTCCTAGGAGCAAAAGAGTAAGAGGTTTGGGCAGGTCTTTTACTGTTCAGGCCGCCAAGCGATGCAATAAACTCCCGAAAGCTCTGCGTGTGGAAGAAAATCTGTTGAGCTTCAGGTAAAAGTTGAAAACCTCCCTCTTTGAGTAATCAGAGATAGAAGTTTATTCTACCTCCAAGCCCTCTGTCCTTCTCTATTCTGCTTTGCTTCCATCGCTTTCTTCAGCACCCTGATGCCTGCGGGCTCCGGCGCATTACAAGTAAACAAATAAATATAATGGCCTTGTTCCAGAAGGGAACAGGGGAGAGAAAGGTGGAGTTGGTGAGGTTTGGGGGGACAGTCGGCTGGGGAAGAGGTCAAGAGAGTAAAGAAGATGGTGGAGTGATCAGTCCAAAGCAGTGGACGGGGAGGCAGAGCAGAGATAAAGTCGGTAGAGCTGAATAAAGTATCAAGGGTGTGTTCTGATGTGGGAGTGTGGTATGAAATCAGTTGGGTCATGGTGACAGCTTCCATGTCATCGGTGAGTGGGAAGGTCAGAGGGTGGGAGGGAACATCAAACCAAATGTTGAAGTCTCCTAATATGGTGAGGGATGAGTGTGGTACCAGGATGGCTGGTAGGCAGTGCGCTTAGGGTGTCTGCAAAATTTCTATTGAAGCCAGGAGATCTGTACAGGAGTAAGAAACTGTGGGTGACAGAGAGAGAGATTTGAATTTGTACTAGCAATGATTCACAGTCAGTGTTGCAGGATTGTTTCTGGGATCGTACAAATGAGAGGCGTTTGTACAGGATAGCTAATCCTCCAGCTCTGCTTGACCCAATGTGTACACTGAGAGAGTAACCTGGGACGGGGAAGTGTGTGACCGTTTCGAAGTAGTCTGAGCACCTAGTTTCAGTGATGAAGAGGATGTCTGGGTTCTCAGACAGATCTGGCGTTGATCAGGATGCAAGAGAGCAGCAAGTAGGGTTTGTAGGGAGGGTAGGTGTGGTCATGCGACTAGGAATGGGTGTACGAGGATGGAGGGTGCTGGATATGGAAACCTCTAGTTAGAATCCCAAAGGGTGGTCGGGTGGGTAGAGGTGTGCACAGTGGTGGAGGGAAGGGTGATGATATGAGGGGCAAGGGATAGGTCTAGAAATGGAGGGCAGGGGTGCTTGTGAAGGGTGGTACTTTCCAACGGGGGGTGGCAGGGTTGGAGGTCTATCCGAGAGGGGGCAGAGGGGTGTGCTAGTGTAGGAATAGAGGGGAGTGGGAGAGGAGGGTGAGCTGATGGGTAGGAAGAGGGGAGAGGGGAGGTACTGAGAGGGGTGGAGTGGGTAGAAGACTAGTAGGGTTGGGAGAGTTTGGAGGGGACATGATGTAATATTGGACAGGGTTGGGAGTTGAGGGGTTCAGGGGGGAGCAAGATGGTGTATGGGAGGGGGGTATGGAGGGGTCTTGGCCGGAGCTAGGGTGAAGAATGGGGGTGCGATGTCCTGCAGTGGATGCAACCTTTGTGTTTAGGGGGGTGTCTGGGAGCCAATGGGGTGTGAGTGTAGGATGGGCTATTGAATGCAGTGTGTTAGCCAGAGGAACCCAAGATGCACTTAGGGGAGATATGAGGAGGTTGTAAGGCAGAGGGAGGAGGGGAGTTGGGTAGCGTGGGGTCAAAGGGGGCAGGTGGTGGGCGTCCATGGGAGTTATACAAGGAAGAGGTGATGAAGGAAGGCGAGGAGGAGTAGAGTGGCAGGGAGGGCCAAAGGTCTGGTTTCTGGATCGCCAACGTGCAGCTCTATTCTGAGATGTGTGAGGCACGCTTAGGGAAGGAAAATGCGAGTTTTGGAGGAGGGTGCAAAGTGAAGGGAAGAGGAGTGTTGGTTAGAGTAGGGTGGATGGGGTGAGTGGTGTGTGCGTGTAGATGGGTTAAAAGGGGAAGAGGCTGATGCAAGAGGGGGAGTAGAGAAGCAGAGAGGGCCAAAAGGTGTGGTTTCCGGGGCGCCAACGTGCAGCTCTTTTCTGGGATGTGTGAGGCATGATGGAAGGTATTGCCTCAGGGATTTGTATAGACTAGGTAACACCTGGAGGTAGGAGTTGTGTGGGTGTAATTAGACCTGGAAAAGGGTCAGAGGGAAGCAGGTGTGAAGCACAGATAGGGATGGAGAGGAGTTTAGAGATGGCAGTGGTAGGAAGTACGAAGGGGCGGAACAGTGGCCATAAGGGTGTTGCTAGGAGTTCACGTTCGTTGTGGTACTGAAAACTGCTAGAGTTCAGAGTAGGACAAGGACACAGCTAGATTCAAAACATGAACAGTGCCTGAAAAATGCAGATGGATTAAAAATATATGCAGAACCTATAATTCAGAGAGATTCAGAATATATGCAGTACCTACAATGCAGTTTGATTCAAGATTAATGAGGTACCTACAATGCAGCCGATTAAAAAAATAAAGAGGAACCTACAATGAAGCTAGTTTCAAGATATATGCAGTACCTACAATGCAGCGAGGATCAGACTAAATGTGGTGCCTAAATGCAGCTGAATTCAATAAAATGCAATTCCTAAAGCCTACCGGGATTCGGAAAAAAGTAAAAAATGTAGGGTATCCCAGATTCAACAGAGGCTATATAGCGTTATTCGCTTATATGGATAGAGAACGTATGGTAATACTTCACCTAGATATAGCGGAGGCTAACTATACTTTGCAACCTCTGATAAGCAGTGGCAGTAATGTGAAATCTACAGAGGCTCTATTGTAGCAATTCATCCAGATTTGGCAGAGGCTACATTTGAGAAAACTTGCCCAGATTAAACTTACGAGGGGGTACAAGTGTAGTGGAAATTGGGCCTGTGGTCAACCAGAGAGCCTTGCAGTGTACATTAAAATGACAAATCCGGCATACAGTGAAGTACAATGTGATGTTAGGTTCTGGTGTTAGTAGTATATAAAGTGGCAGGTGTTTCTGGGGTACAGTAATGGCTGTATTCCTCACCCTTACCACCTTACTTGGTTATGGCTGCAGACGCCAACGTCAAAGGGTGTCTATGGGCTAACAGGGGCAAACAGAGAACTGGAGCTGCCCAGAGAGGAGCTTCCCTTTGCAGTAGCCCTTTGCTGGCTGCTTGGGTATGGTTGCGCTGGGAGAGACTCTGACCAATACGGGACCGGGAGGGCAGGCAGAGGAGCTGGAAGTGGAGAAGGAATAAACAAATACAGCACAAAACAAACTAAGAAGAATCCAAACGAAAAATAAATAATCAAATCACGCACTAATCACACAGGACTGCTTGGAGAGCTGCGAGCAAATGGTGACAGTGACAAACTACCAGTGCTTTCTGTAGAATGGTGCATGTCACCATAAGCACACTTCCTATTTGGTGCAATGCTGCCACCCAAAAGGCTAGCCATGCACAGTGCCATGCACTGCAAACAAACATCCTCATACTCGCCAGCAACGTCGAATACCACACAAATGTTGCTCATCTTCATAAAAGCTTCTCACCAATGCGAGTGTACTAGTAAACATTGCAAGCCTTGTATTTGACATGTAAATGAGACAGAAAGAGGAAGAAATAGGCAATAGGTGAAGCACAGTAACTAGCAGGAAAGGACGTCAGTGTAAACATATCTCTTGTAATAGGCTCACTTCGGTAGGTGAAACTTAGTTTATTCCAGGTTGAAGAAGTGAAAAGACATTGCTGGCAGGCGGTATTCGCCAAATATGATATTTTGTGACAGGAAAGAAGGTTGGTCTTTTATTGAAAAGGATGACTGGCAAGGATTTCTGTATGATTTCACTAGAAAACTCACAGATAACTGGAAGAATGTTAAGCATGTTATGTTATGTTACTTTGCATTTATATAGCGCCTTATGTACCATTGGTATGGTCTGAAGGCGCTGGTAGGTTGAACGCCCTTGGGAACCGAAGTTCAAGTCAGTAGAGAGAGTCAAAGGTGCGTGTGAGCACCAGATATGACGGATATGCGTGCAGCTGATGTGGCATTCGTGTAATAGCTGCTTCTTAGCGGTAGGTGTGGTGGTTGAGAGATCAAGAGTATGTGTTCGTTCTGGCAGGATTTATCCAGACCGACTGTGGCTGCGTTAGGCCTGAAGAGAAAGCATGGCTGGGGGGTGAGTAGCCAGCAGTGTTTAGTTAGAGTGATGGGGAGTATGAGGCGGATGTTGGTATGAGAACAGCTATACCAAATGGAGTCATAGTATCTCTGTGTTCTAGTTGAATGGTGGTGTAAAGAAGAGAGTAAGCGTGGTGATGTGATATGACGGCTTACAGGCTCTTTCAAACGTTCCGTGCATTCCAGACCATTCCATGTAAGTCACGCAATTACAATCACTCCGGTCCGCTCCATGCACTCCGGTCCGCTCCACACACCCCAATCCGTTCCATGTCCACCGATCAGTTACATGTATTTCTAAGTTGTTTTATGCACTCTATCCACGTTTTTCACCCGTACCATCCACATACCTTTCACTTATTACACCAGTATCTTCCACACACTTCATCCGTCCCATCCACATACGTCACCCGTTCCATCCACATCATCACCTGTTCCATCCACATACGTAAACCCGTTCTATCCACATACATCACCCGTTCTATCCACATACATCACCCGTTCTATCCACATACTTCACCCGTTCCGTCCGCTCTACGCACTCGTCAGCTTTATGCCATCTTGCGCTCTACGCATTCATCCGCTCTACTCACTCACCAGCTCTACGCACTCACCCGCTCTACGCACTCACCCGCTCTCACGCACCCCTCCGCTCTTATGCACTCGTCCAATCTACCCATTCATCCGTTCTTACACACTCCTCCGCTCTACACACTCTTCCGTTCTCGGCGCACCCATCCGCTCGGCGCACCCATCCGCTCCATGCACCCATCCGCCCCACGCACCCATTTGCTCGTACGCACTCATCCGCTCTATACACTCCTCCGCTCTGCACATTCATCTGTTCTATGTACCCCTGTGTTCTACACATTCCTCCGCAGTTACGCATTCATCCGCTCTACACACTCGTCTGTTCTACACACTCATCCACTCTACACTCATCCCCTCTGGACATTCATCTGCTCTGTGCTCTCCTGTGTCCTACACAGTCCTCCGCACTTACGCACTCATCCGCTCTACATACTCGTCCGCTCTACACACCATCCGCTCAACACACTCATCTGTTCAACGCATTCATCCACTCAGCGCACTCATCCGTTCCACACGCTTCATCCATTCTAACGATTTCATCCGCTCCATTCACTTCGTTCCTTCATCATGCATTATCGATTTCAGGCCATGTCACTTGTCAACCGTTCCGTGTTCTCTATCTGTTTCATGCACTACACTCGTCTCATGTACTTGAATCGTCTATTCTGTACTTTCTATTTATGCCATGCACGGTGTCAACTGTCTTTGTATTCAATTAGTCTCTTGTATTCATCTTTCCATCCCCTTCTCTTTATTCTTTTCACCCGTTTCGTTCATTTTGTCCATTGCACTCATTACATCCATTTAATTAATTTAAACCCCATTACTGTTTTCGTATGATTTTTTTTTATCCGCTTCACTGCTTTGATCTACCTTACTCGCTCTATTCGGTTTGTCCTTTTAGTTTACATTGGCGGCTATTAGTTGTCTCGCATGGATCTTGATGTTGTATTGTTATTTGTCTTATTGTTATTCAAGATCTAGTAGTTTGTTGGGTTGGTGTCATTGAGATGGTGTTAATCAGTTTGGGCTAGTTTGCGTACGGGTTGGTTTTAGGGGAAGAGCCAAGTTTTCAGTAGTTTGCGGAAACACATTGGATCTTCAGTTAGGCGGATGTGGGGTGGGAGTGCGTTCCACAGCGTGGGTGCCAAGGCTGAGGATGATGATCCGCCTAACCTGACTGAGTTTGTTTTAGATATGACTAGGAGGCCGGCTAAGCTTGATCTTAGAGTATGTGGAGGGTGATAGGGTTTTGGTTCGTCTTGAAGATATTGAGGTCCGGTTTTATGCAATGCTTGATGAGAGATACATAAGGTGTTGAAGGTCACCCTTCGGGCCACTGGAAGCAAGTACAGAGTTTTAAGGGCTGGGGCGATGTGGTCTCTCGTAGTAGCAGTTTGGCTGCAGCGTTTTGTGCTCTTTGAAGTTTATTCAGTTGGTAAACGTGGACTCCGAGGTAGAGGGGGTTAGCGTAGCCCAGTCTTGATTTAACAATCGATTGGACCGCGGAGAGTCTGTTGGGAAAGGAGAGATATGGAAAGATCCACCTTAAAACTCTTAGGCGCTAGTGGCAGGACTCTGAGACGTTGTTGACTTGACGCGAGAGTGTTAGGTCAGAGTCAAGGGTGCATCCAAGGTTTTTTACTGAGTTAGAGGTAGTGGGTGAGGAAGAACTTCAGAGTTGCTACATACCAGGATTTCAGTTTTGGAGGGGTTTAACAAGAGGTGGCTTTGGGTCATCCAGAGCTCTATGTCGAGGAGGCAGGAGGCGAGGTCAGGTCGGCGGTTGGGTTTTGAGTTCAAGAGTTTTAGAATTAGTCGAGTGTCATCAGCATAGTTGTAACACAGGATGTTGTATGAATTAATTATTGGTGGGAGGGTGATCATGTAGAGATTGAACAGGAGGGCAGATAGGCATGCTCCTTGAGGAACTCCCGTGTCAACTGGTCGGGCTTGGGAGGAATAGGAGGAGAGTATCGTTATTTGGTACCTATCTTTGAGGAATTAAGCTATCCATTTGAGAGCGGTTCCACGAATTCCTAGGGAGTGGAGGCGGTCAAGGAGGATTGAGTGATTGATTGTGTCAAAGGCAGCAGATAGGTCAAGAAGGATTAATGCGGCGCATCCCGCGGAGTCTGCTGTGATTTTAAGGTCATCCCAGATTGAGGTTAGAGTTTGTGTTTTTATCAGTTAAAAAAGTAGTAAGAATGGAAAAATGGACAGATGGTTGAATGGCAAGAACAAAATGTGAGAGAAAAAAGAAAACAGGACAAGGGAAGGAAAGAAAAAAAGGGACAGAAAACCTGCAATAGAAAATAAAGAAAAATGGAGGAAAAAACTAAGAAAACATTTTAAAAAAATTAAACAACTGAAAGACAAGGCAAGATGCAATGAGGCAAGAGATGCAGAGCAAAACAAACGAAACAATGATTGACAAAAAGAAGGAACAGTGAAAGAAGAGATAAATATTGAAAAAGAAAAGGTAAGGAGGACACAAATAAGGAAAGACAGATGGAAAGAGGGTAAACAAAATATGCAGTTAGCCCTAACAGCAGGATAATCACATAAGATATATTTATTGTGCGTGGGGAAACAAAAAGTCTTCTTGATTAAATGCAAACAATTTAAAAGCCAATATATTTCTGCTCTCTGTCCTATGCCTCACGTCCAGTCTCCAAGCAGCCCACCAAGCACCACTCTTGCGTTAAAGGTAAAAGCCCATGGATAGATATCTGTCAGGAACTCCCAAGTCCTTATCTTCTCTGCCCAGTCTCCAGCTCTCACCACAGCAGCGGGGCTCACGGAATCCAAATAAAATTGGTGTGTGTGCTGTCTCTCTAGGTCTGGATTATAGATTTAATCTGATGAATAAATGGTGACTTAAAATCGACACTACCAATCTTTCAGAAGCTAGTAGGGCACATTTAACCTTTGTACATAGCGAGGAATTTTAAAGATCGGATTTCCACAACTTCACCTATTCACCTCTTAGATCATGTGGTTTGAGAAAATCTGTTAAACAGAAAACCCAGAATGTAGCTTTCCGCTCGGCTATTCGGACGCAGCACTTAGTTACAGCCTCCATTTGACGAATAACGAATTACTGCTAGTGTATGTCCGGTCTGATTTCATCATAGTTTCAGCACACACTGTGTACAGCAATTTTTTCACTTTACAGAACTTGGCTAATCCACATGAAACATGTACATTATAATATGTTATGCTGATAGCAGTTATTTATTCAACACACAACATACAGTGCATCATGCACTTTATAATGAGTTTGTTGACAGCAATCTGAAACCATAGATTGAGGTGGCCCATTATGTCATTGTGCGTGAGGTCATATGGGCTGCCTTCATAGCACCAGAACCCTAAACATAAAAACTTGCTTTTTATGCAACGCATGCTATTGCAATTTGTACAATATAGTAGTGCTGAAAACATATTTCATTACCCATTTTAATCAAAACTTTAGTTATAAAACTTGAAAGAAAGGTTGAGTGGAACCCGTTCAGATTCAAAACCTTGATCTGCTTGTTGAATGCTTCAGCAGTGATCACTTAGCAGATAGTTATCCAGAATGGCCACTTTACTGGGACAAGTACGTTTAAGAGCGTACATGCAGAATGATAAATGAGAGAAGCTCGAAGAGGGAGACAAAGAGACAGACACAGAGAGACACAGAGAGACACAGAGAGAGAAAGAGAGAGAAAGAGAGAAAGAGAGAGAAAGAAAGAGAAAGAAAGAGAGACGGGGTGTCCAAGAATGACAACCTCTGCAAGTGTACAGAATTTTCCATCATGTTAGTCCAAACTCTCACAAAGGCATAGTGGCAGAGCAGTAGGGTTTCAGTATTAGTAGGGGGAGGAGAGCTAGTCACAGACAAGAACACACATAAAAAGTTAAGTCCATACAGTACACTTACTTTAAAACACACCTTTTATTATAAAAAAAATCAGCATCAGGCAAGTACATTATAAAGTGGACAGAAGTATTGCAAGTAATCGCAAATATACCGGTCCTCGCAAACATTTGCAATTGATCAACTCATAAACCAATCATAACCAATCAAACCTCCTCCTGCTGCTTGACAAAAACCCAGTTTTCTTCCCAACAGGAACACCAAGACTAGCTCACTCTTCTTGAAAGAGGAAACATTGAAATACCTGGACAGTAACTTCATCCAGTCCACATATTGCTTGACATATCCTCGGCATACCACATGATCATCACATGCTCCTGCAAACACTAAAATCCCAGGTGGGCATCCATGGTACTGCCCACAAATGGATAGCTACTTACCTTAATGAGCGCACCTCTGGGATACAGTTAGGCGAATTCAAATATACAAGGTTTCCTATCCAATGGGGTTGGGGAGGGGTAACTCAAATGCTGCTTATTTCCTCCTGGTTATTGAATGATAAACGCTTGGTCTGCCTGATCAATCAATATAACTGGTCATTATGGCTGTATGCAGATGACACTCCTTAAGTTCAACTAGCAGAGAGATAATCATCACCTTACTGAACTCTTACAAAAGAAATATAGGAATAGACTTAAAACCATGATCTCTTCATGAGCGTCTCCAACACCAAATTCATATTCTTCTGTATGGCAAACCCGACCACGCTGCCTTCCTCAGAGCCTTCTTTGATGGATCAAGCCCCTTGTTAGGATGCACATACAGCGTCCTAGCCAGGCAAAAAGGTTCTGACTGAGAAAGACCTATCAGAATGTCATATCGCATGAAGTGGACAGCGGTGGATGCAGTAGAAGGAGCATGCAATGTTTTATTCAGGTTTGACACATACAAGATGCTTACATATGGCAAGACAAAATGAGCAACCCATGTATTATTGTTGCGGTTGCAGCGGTCCTAGCTAGGGCAGTAGTACAGGCCTGGATTTATAATTGGGTATTTAGTATTAGGCATAGTAAGGAACCCGAGAAGATGTGAGAACCGTGAAAATATGGAGTCGGCAAAGAAGTGCGGGAGAAGCTAGATAGGTGTATAAAACAAACAGAAGTAATGCAATTTTGGAAGTCATGGCGAGCCCCGAAAGAATAGACACAGATAGAAGGCTCTGATGTGAAGCAGAGGCTCGGTTTAGCTTAGTGTTGAAAAAATAAAACCCTGTCCCGTACAAGAGAAAGTGTATAGGTGTGGCAGGGGCTCTCTAGCAGGCACCCCAATTATCAGCAGAGAACAGCTGGGCCCATCAACGACTCCCCGCCACAAGCACGGAAGACTCAGCTATGGGGCAAAGTTACAGTCTTTTATAAGCAAAACAAAAATGACAGGGTTCACACCAGATGTACACAACTATCCTCCGGAGCTCTCGTCTTCCAAGAGTGTGTCACCCGATCGTCTCCCGGTGCAACGTCATAAATTCAGGTTCCATCCCAGTAACCCATCAGATATTTACATTGGTCAGTTTGGGTGAGCTACATATAAAAGCTAGATGGGTTAGTTCTACAATTGGATAGCCATATCTAGTGTCTCTTCCTAAGACCACCCCTACTAATACCCTAAATGGTTCCCATACGGAGTGTACCTTTTCAAGGAAATGAGAAAGAACATGGAGGTGCAAAGTTTTCTCTAATGTTGCTATCTCTTTTCACCGAAGCCTCTGAGAGTGCATTCAGTTAGCAGTCCGTGGGCAACACTTGTAACTTCTACTCTTCTGGTTGGATGTGAACAGCCCTCTCTGTCTACCTCGGTTGAATGGGCATTGTCCCGTTCAGCTGGGTCACGTGTTTTGAGACCACGAAATGAAGCAGTCCTGCTTGTAATTATGAGGATTGTAGCCTGATTTTCTGCAGGTGGCTCATCGCCTTGGTACCTGGAATTTCCCGGTCTCCAACTGTCCTTGGCAGGGTGCCTTGTTTCTGCTTGCCTCTGACTATAGCAATCACACCAGCATTACCATGCACCCCAAGCCTGTCTCTCCTTCTTCCTTCACATTGGAGGCCTACAGCTTCCATAGTGTTCCTTATCAGTGTTTCTTTTTTTATTATAAAGCATTGGGTTTTACAATTGAAAACCTTAAGCTTATACAGATGATTAATATGCAACACATTTTATTTAAAAAAAAGGATAAAAACAGAACATCATCGTCTTCGTTAACTACCCACTTTAGGAGCTCAAAAGGTTCACATGTGGATTTAAACATAAGATATTCAGATCCCAAATGTCGCTATACAGTCTCGTCATAGTCATTACACCATGCAGAAGAAAACAATGAACCACTTCTAAGACAAGCTTCAGTCCTTAGTCCCCTCCAACCTTTCGAGTTCGGAAAAAACCTCTTTCAGAAAGCCCAGAACAGCCAGCACCAGCGCAATGCTTTCCCCTTGTAGAACAGCTGACCACCAGTGATTGGCTGATCGTGTTGCATATTTCCCAAGAAATCTTCCCATCCATCCGTTTCTCTAGTTCTTCACACTAGGGCAAAGGATAATCATGCGATGCAGTCTCCTTTTGCTCTCTGCACCACCTGCAAGCGTAATCTCTCAGTGCTTTAGGTTTCCTAACTTCCAAGATTTCTTTCATTGGCATTAAGTTCAACTTAAGTCTCATGAACTCACATCTTCGCTGTCTGCAAGGAAATCTTTTCAGGTATTGTTGAGGAATTACTCTTTCTCTATGTGTTTAGTCATTCTGGCCGTACAGCCTCAGTGATCTAACATTTTCTCTAGCATAGATCCAATCTAAGTCTAAGAGATTTTTTTAATTTTGGCAGGATTTGACATAAGAACGTCCTCTGAAGTTCTCAGTTCAGCAAGAATGTTGTTATATCTTGACTGCTGAAATATCAGGAACCAGGAACGCCGGAAACCCCCCCCCCGACTGCTGTAAGGCAAGCAAGGGTTTAGTACAGCACAATGGCAAGAACAGACAGTGATCAGAATGTATGCTGGGAAACACTAATGAGCTTACCTAGGTGGAAGGGGCAGACAGAGCAGGAGGCGATCCATGCCCCACCAGTGTGTGAATGGCGGCAGCAAGTAGTGGAAAACACTGGTCAGCACTCTGGATGAACACACGCTGCGACACCTGTGTGAGCTGCCGTTGCGGGCTCAAGCGTAACAATGGAGCGGGGCAGTCCAAAAGCAATCCAAAGAGTTCCGAGGTCAGAAGCCAAAGAGCACAACAAAGTCTGAGGGATAATCCGAAGGAAAACCAGTTAGCAGTCCAGGAGTCAGAAGACCAGAAGCAACAAGAAGCAGACCATAATTCAGGGGAGAGGCAAGAGGAATCCGATTCAACTCTCCGTAGTCCGAACCCGTGCTCAAGAAAGTACTATAACGCCAAACAGTGATGAAATGAAACAGCTGTGAAGCACTGTACAAGCGTGTAATCGACGTTTTTAACTGCGCTGGGTAGTCAGGTGATCAATCACCTTTGCATAACGTGATGCACGGCCCCCCAAGCACTTCTGCATCACGTGTTCCGTGGCAAAAACAACCGGCTGGCCCCTCCTGGTCACGTGGTGCGGAACTGAGCTGGGCCGGAGGCTACGCCGAACTGCTGCGAGACGCCAAGGCAGCTGCCAATGGAGAAACGGACGCAGGGACCTCGGGCGGCCATCCATGCCCTTCTGCCTCCATGTGTGCTGCCAATGGATACCATGCCGTTGACGTCCTGACTGGGTAAGTGAGGGTAAACGGGCAGAAGGGGAACTGGAATGATGGGAACCTAGAGGGGCATTGGCACCGGAGTGACGGGAACCCGTATATGGGACAGTCTGCATGACAGAGCCCCACACCCCCAAAGGCCCACAAACCCGTGGGCTGGACGGAGAATCCCGATGGATCTGGGCGACAAGACGAGGGGCATGGACATCCCAGGCAGGAACCCACGAGCGATCCTCAGGGCCATAACCCAACCAGTCCACAAGATACTGCAACCGCCCCCTAAGGAAACGGGAACCCAGAATGGCGCTAACCTCAAACTCATCGGGGGCCACAACAGACACAGGGGCCGGAGGCGTGACAAGGCGGGTAGGGTCAGGGCAGGGTTTGAGCAAAGAGGTGTGAAAAACCGGATGAATGCACCAAGTAGCAGGGACAGAGACGATAGGCAACCGGATTCAGGACCTTGGACACCCGGTAAGGACCAACAAATCGAGGGAGGAGTTTGCAGCAACCGGGAATGCGCGGGTGACTAGTAGACAACCAAACGCGGTCCCCTACACGATACCCGGGGCCTCAACCCGCCTCGTCAGCCGCCGCTTTCATGGGCGACTGGGCCTCCTGCAGATGGGCAATAGTGCGGCATGGACAGTGGCAAGATCCCGAACACAAGCAGCAGCAGCAGGAGTACAAGACAACGAAAGGTTAGGAAAAGGAAGGGTCCGGGATGTTGGCATTGAGAGAATAAAATGGGGAGAAACCAGTGGAGGAATGCAAAGTGTTGTTGTATGCAAACTCAGCAAGGTGTAATAAACTGAGCCAGGACTTCTGGTGCTGTAAAGACAAACAACACAAGTATTGCTCCATGGCCTGGTTCACCCTCTCCGTCTGTCGGTTTCCGGGTGGTAAGCGGAGGAGAACCGGGCATCAATCCCAAGCAATTTTGTGAGGGCCTGCCAGAAGCGGGACGTGAACTGTGATCCCCTATCAGACACCAGAACCGAAGGGAGCCCAAATAGACAAAAAACAGACTTAAAGAACAGGTTGGCCAAAGTGGGGGCAGAAGGGATGCCTGAACACGGGATAAAGCGGGCCATTTTTGTGTACGAGTCAACCACCACCCACACCGTGTTGTAACCTTGTACCCAGGGTAAATCGGTAACAAAATCCATTGTGAGGGTATGCCAAGGTTTCGGGGTTACAGGCAAGGGCTGATTTAGACCCAACGGGCGACCCCTATGTGATTTGCATTGGGCGCACACTGAGCAAGTGTTCACATAGTTCTCTACATCGCGTCTCATCGACGGCCACCAGCACCAGCGTTTCAACAAGGCTAGAGTGCGCTGTTGACCAGGGTGCCCATTGATGGCGGCTTTGTGAGACCAGTCAAATGCCAGGTTTCGGGTATCGCTGGTGGGCAACACCAGTCTCTCTTGTACAAAAGGCAGTCAGTCGTGATATACGGCATACCACTCAGATAACTGGTGTGGGTGTTGGGAAACCCAGAGATGTATAGCAGACAACATGGGCTGTGAGGGTGTGCAAATGCAAAGCACGTGGCCCTGATCAAATACGGTTTCTGTAAAGATCGTAAGGGACACCCTCCCCCCCCCCAGGGTAGCAGGACAGTGCATCTGCCTTGCTGTGGGACACAACAAGCCTGTGTTTGATTAGGAAGTCATAGGCTGCAAAAAAAAAGGTGCCATCGCGCTTGCCGGCTATTGACACACTTGAGGGAAGCAAGGTCCTGCAAGTTCCGATGGTCTGTGTATACAACGGTTTGGTGCTTAGCCCCTAAAAGGTGATGCCTCCATACTTGGAATGCGTCTTTGATAGCAAGGAGTTCCCTCTCCGTGACCGTATAGTGCGATTCAGTAGAGGTGAATTTGCGTGAATGGTATGCCACCGGGTGCAGGTGGCCAGATGCCGGGCAGGGTTGGGAAAGTACGGCCCCCAATGCAAAAGAAGAAGCGTCTGCCTCCACCACAAAGGTTAGTTCCGGATCTGGGTGTTGGAAGACTGGGGCCGTGGTGAAGGAGGAGTTGAGCGACTCAAAGGCCGCTTGCTGTTTGGAAGACCATATGAAGAGAAAGTGAGGGCTGGTCAGGGTCGTAAGTGGTGCCACAATGGAGGAGAAACCCGGAAAGAATCGCTGATAGAAGTTGGCGAATCTGAGAAAATGACTGCAGGGATTTGAGATTCGCCGGAACAGGCCAGTCCAGGACAGCAAGGATCTTGGACTGATTCATAGTCAGCCCACCCGGTGAGATGTGGAAGCCCAAGAACTCTACCTCCTTGGTATGGAATTGACATTTCTCTGGTTTAGCGAAGAAGGCCCTCTTGTGCAATCGGGACAACACTTCTGACATGGACAACATGTCCCTGCAGAGAAGAGGAGAAAACAAGGATGTCGTCCAAGTAGACCACGACATAAGTGTCCAAGATGTCGCGTCCATAAACCGCTGGAACGTGGCCGGGGCATTACACAACCCGAATGGCATGACTGTAAATTCGTATAGGCCCAGTCGGGTGCAAAATGCCATCTTCCACTCGTCTTCCTCACGGATACGGATCAAGTTCTATGCCCCCCGGAGGTCTAGTTTGGAAAAAATAGAAGCGCGAGTTAATCGATCCAGGAGCAGGGTTATGAATCGGGTAATGGTGCTTAACCGTGATGGCGTTTAGACGCCTGTAATCCACACAAGGGCGAAGATCTCCCTCCTTCTTTGGAATGAAAAAGATCAGGCTCCCTGCAGGTGAGGTAGAAGGCAGTGTGTGGCCCAGACGCAGAGCCTTTTGTATGTAGTCCTTTAACACCAGGTCTTCGGAAGGAGAGAGGGAGTAGACCCGACCCTTGGGTATCGGGGCATTGGGGACCAGGTCTATGGGACAGTCATATGGTATATGCGGGGGTAGACCCTCGGCTGAAACTTCGTCAAACACTGCCCGAAAATCATGATAAACTGTGGGGATGCTAGCCAGGACTGCACCGATAGTATGTGAGACTGGTGCAATTGGTTTGTTGTCCTCAGCCACAGCAAGAAGGGCAATCGCATCTAGTGCTCGTGATGGTGATGGTGTAGGCACCCCCTCGGTTTCTACGAGACAATGTTGACAAACTTCAGATTCAAAAAGGACTTGACCAGTTCCCCAGTTGATAAGCGGGTTGTTCTGCCGTAACCAGGGTTTACCGAGGATGACCCCGAACTGAGGTGTGGATATGAAATCGAACGTAAGTGTTTCCCTGTGGGTATCCTGAATGACTACCTCAAGAGGGGCGGTCTGTTGCATGATCGGGCCGGAAGCAAGGGACGTCCCATCCACGGCTTGCACTGGTTCAGGGCACTTCTTGGTTACTAGGGGTAAGTTGAGAGCATTAGCCAGTGTTTTGTTAATAAAGCAGCCTGTGGCCCCTGAGTCAATAACTATATGAACGGAATGTGTGGTGTCAGGGTTTGGTTTCAATAGAGCATAGACTATGACGGTTCTTATGGACCCAAACGCGGGAATTGAATTGGAGGGGGACTGATGAGTGCCCGCCCTGACCCCCAGCTTCAGGGGCGAGCTTTCTGAAACCCTGGTTATTGCTCTTTGGGCGATGTGGGCATTCTTTGACATAATGTCTGTTGAGGCCACAGTAAAAGCAGGCATTGTCCGCTCTCCGACGTTCCCGTTCCGTGCTGGTTATGGGACTACATAGCCCATCAACCTGCATGGGTTCACTGGGTGCTTCAGACAGAGGGAGAGTATGAACACCAGAAAATTCAGCTTCAGCCTTCCGCTCAGTTCTTCGAGCGTCAACCTGCAAAGCCAGGTCGACCAGATCGGGATACAACGCTGGGAGTGAAGGTACACCGAGGAGCTGCTTAACCCCCTATAGAATACCACGGCCTTCTTGTTCTCAGGCCAGGAGGTCTCTGCTGATAGCTGGATAAAGCGAGTTATGTATTCTATGAGGGATTGTTTACCCTGGGCAAGATCTAGTAGCTCCAAATCCTGTGACTGGGCCATGTGCCTAGTGTCAAACACCTTGGACATTTCGCCCACCAATAGGTCAAAGTAATAAAGGGCTGGGTGGTCATTTTCTAACAGGTCGTTTTCGCCCAGGTATGTGCGACACCGGACAAATGGGACAACATAAAAGCAGCCTTGGTGGTGGAGTCAGGGAACGCCTGTGGTCGGCAGAGGAAGTGGAGCTTACATTGTTTCAGAAAAGTGCAGAACTTCCTGGGGTCACCCTGATATCTTTCGGGGGCTGCTAACAGGAAAGGGGTAGGAACCACTGTATGGGGGCGGCTGGAGTGCCAGAGGGACCCAGTGTCTGTGGTGTTGTGTCCCGAATTCAGAATCAGCTGGCGGGGGTGGCGTGCACTCTGAAGGGAGTCAAGGCGATGATGGATGGCCGTTGTGGCTGCAGCCAGGTCCGCCCTTAGGACGGTGACTGCTTGCACCAAAGCGGCCATGGGGTCCCCGGCTGAGGCCTCCATAATACAGACGACAAGTCAGGCTTCACAGTCTGTTATATATCGATTGTCGTGAAGATTATGAAAACCTCCGTCCCCAAATACCACACAGGGAGATACTAAAACAACTCCCTGTGCGATCCTTGAGGCCACAGGTGTTGACTGCTGAAATATCAGGAACCAGGAACGCCGGAAACCCCCCTGACTGCTGTAAGGCAAGCAAGGGTTTAGTACAGCACAATGGCAAGAACAGACGGTGATCAGAATGTATGCTGGGAAACACAGAGTTTACCTATGTGGAAGGAGGGAGGGGTGTCAATCATACCCTGTGTTGGGACAGACAGAGCAGGAGGCGTTCCGGGCCCCAGCAGTGTGTGAATGGTGGCAGCAAGCAGTGGAAAACACTGGTCAGCACTCTGGATGAACACACGCTGCGACACCTGTGTGAGCCGCGGTTGCGGGCTCAAGCGTAACAATGGAGCGGGGCAGTCCAAAAGCAATCCTAAGAGTTCTGAGGTCAGAAGCCAAAGAGCACAACAAAGTCCGAGGGATAATCCGAAGGAAAACCAGTTAGCAGTCCAGGAGTCAGAAGACCAGAAGCAACATAATTCATAATTCAGGGGAGAGGCAAGAGGAATCCAATTAAACTCTCCGTAGTCCGATAGCGTGTTCAAGAAAGTACGATAACGCCAAATAGTGCCGAAATGAAACAGCTGTGAAGCACTGTGCAAGCGTGTAATCGACGTTTTTAACTGCGCTGGGTAGTCAGGTGATCAAACGCCTTTGCGTCACGTGATGCACGGCCCCCCAACCGCTTCCGCATCACGTGTTCTGTGGTAACAACAACCGGCTGGCCCCTCCTGGTCACGTGGTGCGTAACTGAGCTGGGACGGAGGCTACGCCGAACTGTTACAAGACGCCAAGGCAGCTGCCAATGGAGAAACGGACGCAGGGACCTCGGGCGACCATCCATGCCCTTCTGCCTCCATGTGTGCTGCCAATGGATTGCATGCCGGTGCCGTCCTGACTGGGTAAGTGAGGGTAAACGGGCAGAAGGGGAACTGGAATGACGGGAACCTAGAGGGGCATTGGCACCAGAGTGACGGGAACCCGCATATGGGACAGTCTGCATGACAAATGTTCAGGCAGTAATTTTTCCAGGTCTGTATATTATGTTCTGGGTCCTCAAATAGTACTTTATTCAGCAGTTTGAAACCTCCCTCCCAATTATTCAGGAGGCATTTGTGGAAAAATGCAAGCGTTTTCCATTGAACGATTGTTAGTAAAGAGTTCAAGCCCAGCTCTTCTCGTATAAGGTCAATGGAAATACATGAAAGGAGTGCCAGTATTTTCCTCCAGAATAGCCCTTCCAACTTGGGCCAAAGATCCTTGGTCAGCATCGGGGTGGTTTCTGAGCCATATGGAATAATGGGAACAATCTTCATGTTGTAAAGTCTATTACCGGCTGTAATGTAAATTTACATTATTTTCCAACGATTGATCTTCCCACCGAAGTAAGGCTTCTCATCTTTATTCTTAGTCCGAGTTCTTGGGGCGCCTCAACTTTGCCGTTACTAATCGAGATCCCCAGGTAAACAAGACTTGAAATTGGTTTATTAGGGAGACCTAAAGAAGAAAACAAGACTTGAGAATTTTGGGATATTCTCTCCCTTAAGGTACCATTTCTTTTTCCCTGTAATCCTTTTCACATTTTTGATTTAGAAACATATTGACTTTTAGGTCGTTATTATCCAGATAAGTTGTTACCGCATCCAACTTTCTTTGTAGACCCACTTTGGTTTGATCAAGTAAAATTAGAACATCTGCATATAGCAGATGACCTACAGTGGTGCCTGCCAATCTAGGAGGAAACAACCAGATTTTTTCAAAGGCAAAGATGATCGGTGCCAGTCTGCAGCCCTGTTTCAGACCTTTAGTAGTTGGTATTGAGTCAGTGAAATTGCCTTTTGACCGGGCAATTCCATTCTTTTTTTTACTTTTCCCAAGGTTTGAGTCTTTCAATCACGTCAAAAGCTTGGGCAAGATCTACTGATTCCAGGTAAACTCTTCACAGGGTTCGTTTTTACAATAGTCTTGATGTAATTAATTAGAAAGAGGTTTAGGGCTGTCCCTATACCCTTCTCAAAACCTGCTTGCCATACATCAAATTATCCAGTTGTATACTTCCAGGTGTTAAGTGCTTTCAGGATCAAGACCCCAAAGATCTTACCCATTACATCAATAAGGGCGATAGGTACGAACCATAGGCCTATCGCCCTTCTTGAATATGGGCACTACGATCGAGGTACTCCAAGAAGGTGGTATTTTCTTGGTTCTTTTAATCTCCTTAAACAGGTTGTACATTACTTCCGTCCATCCGTCTGGATCCTCCTTCAACTTCCAATTTGTCAAACCATCTGGCCCGGGAGCCCTCAAATTACTCGCAGACAAGATCAACATGCTAGGTCTTTTTCCATGGAAAAAGACCAAGCAGTTTTAGATGTGAACTGTTCCTCTCTCACAGCCTTGTTGGACTTGAAGAGAGCTTCAAAATGCTTCTTCCAGGCATCTGCTGAAACTCCTTTCATCATTACGGCAATTTGTGGTCTATTTAAGTTGTTTAGAACTTCCAGATTCCTGAAGTGTTTTTGGTACCAATTAATCTTAGCATCTCTTCCGCGTCCCGTTGATGCAAGAGTCATTTATGATTTTTCACCCAATTTGTGTATCGTTGTTTTAATCTGGTTTATAAATATGAGATCCCTACCCTCTTTCCTAGCTTTTGTCAGAGAGATCCTAGGGGCTTTTTTCTTGGTCATGACCTTGATGTGAAAGATATGCTTTTTCTTGAAGCCATACTTTGTAGGGATCACAGTTTAAGACTCCCTTGTTCGTTATTGTCCAGTCCTTTGGAAATACTGAGCCCGTTATTACCTGGTTGGACGTATAGTTCTAAGTTTACTTTATTCTGTCTTACATAAGACCAGTTACCGAAGGATGTTGTAAGAATCTCGTGGTCGCTCTTATCTGAAGACTTATTTAAAAAGTTCTGTTAAGTTCCCAAACAGGAACTCCGATGCAAATAGGTAGTTGAGGGTTTGTTGGTCTAGTCCTCGTTTCCAAGAAGGATTGGCCGGAATGTCCATTGGCCATTCGCCATGTAAATATTTCTTTCTTCCATCTCCTCTCTACAGGAAACCTCTTGCCACTTGCAATGTGGAGTTTATGTATCGATGTGAGATTATTTTAGCTTGCTTATCAATCAGTGCATATTTAAATCACCACAGATTAGTGTTTCCAGGTCTGATGTTAGTTCCCTTACACTGTCCATGATATCAAGCACTGCTCTAACAAAATCTTCATCGAATAAAGGTTGACGAGTAGTAGGTTTCTCATCTCATTAAGGTATTTTAGGCTACTTTTAATCAGAATTGCCTGGATCCAAGGAGACAGACAGAATTCTTTGATCCCTTGCGGTTTTATGTTGTTTTTCAAGGCAATCAGCAAACCCACTATGGGGTGACCCTTTATTCCCTTACCAGCCAGATTAATGTATACCTTGTAGCCCTCTAATAGAGGTGAATCAGACAACCAAGTCTCTTGCAGACATATTACTTTGTAAAAGTCAAAGTTCAGGCCACCCAGACAGAAAAGGTGGGCAAATCCTTGTGTGTTCCAAGACGCCAGTGAGACAGCTTTGCTTTGATCTGACAGCAAACTGTCCACCAGGCAATCTTGACGCTATGAGGTTGTATTTCTCGCTAACACTCTGGCCAACCATGGCCAGTTTTCTATTTTCGCCCCTGCTTGGAGACCACCCTTTTGTAACGTAGTTCATCGTTCTATATTCCACAGTTCTTTTTAAAAGGTCTTTCGTTAGTACGTAGGTTTAAATCTACTTCTCCCCTCTCCTCTCGTCCATACCGACCTTTCGGTTATTTAGTCTTTTTTCGTCCATAACTGTCGGGGTTTGTTTTGGATGGACCTTCGGGCTATCTCCTTGTAGATCCTAGCTGTCATACTCATACATCTCAAAGCCCGTAGGAAGAAATGTCTCCGCTGCTTTTATTATCCTGATCTTTCTTTATTTAAAACCACATAGATTGTGGCTTTATCTAATCTTTCCTCTTCAGGGAATTCTATCAAATGGAGGTCACTTGAGGCAATGGTTCTTAGTGTTGAAATACAGTGCAGTAAACATAGAATATTCACTCTGTAAAGCACCAGGTCCTCCTTTCTCCTGCGAACGTTCTCAATTAAAAAGACGACGTATACTGATATCTGTTAGGGAGAATTCCAAATGTGCTAATTGCCCTTACCTTTTGAGACCCCCAGCAACTTTCCCCACTCTTCCGTGTATTTTGTGTGCGTTTTACTTATGTGTTCTTTGGTAATGGAGTTTTTAAAACAACCTCCATGGCATCATCTTTTTCTGTGAGTCACACAGCACCTTCAGTGCAGTGGCACAGGGGTGTCTTTCAGACTCCCCAAGGTTTAAATACCTTTCCTGAGACTGACTATTGTCTCCCAGGGCATGTAAAGTTAAATTGACTTTACTAGTGCCTTTAAATGTACTGACCCAGCACACCCAATCTTACTATAGAGTGCTGGAGGGGTTGCTTAGCTTCCCCTGAGTCAAAACACTAATGTAACAGTAAAATGTTACCTTTTCCTGTTTTAAATGGCTGGTGGCAGTGGTTTAGATCAACTACAGTGATTTTTCGTAACCGCTAACAACGGTAGCTCAAAATCAGGGGTAGCCATGTTTTTCAATATGGGGCCCCAGACCTCTCTGTAAAAACAGAGCCTGGTCGTCTTTTTTCGCCATTTCTTTTAGGAAAAGCTTTTCTTGTTTTTGTCTCTGCGCGCCAAACCAGGTTTGGTCCCTTTGTTCGTCCCCTTTGGCGGGCTTATGTGCTGAAGCCCTCCACTGGTGCCAGAGTGTCTGGGGTGGACAGGATGTGAGGGAGGTGCCCGAAACTCCCTGTGCCTAGTCTCCTAGGAGACCTGAATGCACTCTGGTGTGATTGGCCGGCCGGCTGTCTGGCAAGGTCAGCCACCCTGCTGGGTGAGTAACAGCCAGGCTCAATGAATGGGGGAAAACTGTTTAAAAGCAGGTCTCTGGGACTTGGAAAGCAGAGTCGACCACTGGAACAAAAGCACCGAAGAGGAGAGGAAGGAAGAGGACTGCTGCAACTCCTGGACGGCCGGTGAAGCCCTGCTGCAGGTCCGAATTGCCTGAAACTCGGACGTCAGAGAAGCCCTTCAAAGTCAACTTCCCTTGAGTTTGGTGGAAACAACCAACTCACAAGCCACCTGGACACCGTCCTATTCTGGTCGAATTTTCTTCAGAATGCTGTTGAAAACTGGATAGCCAGAGGGAAGTAAACCAGGGGGACTTTAAGGCACTCACACATTAAACCGACGTCTTGCTACAGCTTTTGGCCTCTTCCCTGGGCAGTGCAGGAACCTCCCGACGTCCTCCTTGCCCCCATGAAAGAAGCTCAGGAACAGCGAGATATGCTCGAACTGCCATAAAAAACTGCCTGAGCTACAGCTTTCTTCATTTAAAAAAAGGTACTGTGCAAACGCGGCCCGGAAATCTTTTCGGTCACGAGAAAGTGTGTGGAACTTTCCTCCTCAACTTGTCCTTCCCTAAACATTCGTCAAACTTTTCGCCTAGCCAAATTCTTTAAAAATCTGTGGCAAAGACTTAACCGTTATATACCAGAATGGTGCTATCCTATACAAAAGGCTCTGAACCACTGACTTTGGCCCAGGCCCGTTGAGAAGAATTGCTGGTTGTATTTAACTGAAACCCTTTGCCCTGCCTATGAATGTATTTGGGCTGTCTATTCTTATAACCTTGTCTTTACCTCCCTTTTCTAAGTATCTGAAGTGCCATTTTGCTCCTACTTCATTTTTTAGCTAAACTTGTTCAGTTACTTACCGGTTGGATTTTTGTGGTGTATTAGTGTGTGATATTGAGCTGCTTGTGCTAGTGTAATGTTTTATAAATGATTGAGTAAATAAATGTGTAAATGTATGAAACCTTGAGTAAGTGTTTATTTGAATCAATGTGTAACTTGTTCTACTGCTCACTTAAACTCTTGAGATATGTTTGGCTACTCAGCCTTCGCTACCACTTTACTGTGCAGTACAGGCTTGTACCAAAGGTGAAATTGTGCTTACACTTGTAGTCCTAATTGCCTGTAGTGTTCCCAAAGGGTACTGCAGGTGATTCTGCCTAACAATATCCTTTGATTTTAGTTCAGAGTGGGCTTTTGAAGCCAGATTCTCGGGTGTGTTGGAGGGTTTCTCCAATTTTTTTGAACTTCTTAAAGGAGGTTATGAATGTTGGCTCTTTTCTTGTCCATCGTTATAAATACCAGTGCCATACTTTTCATGCACCCTTTGTAATAAAGCGTTGTCTGCGTCCCTTCTGGACTTCCTGGTCCCTGACCCATATGGGATTGAGTACAGTGATCCTTCCAACATGGCCGCTTGAAACGGGATGCTCCTGGCCAGTCTCTATGCTCCACGCTGCACGCTCTACAAAACAGACACAGCTCTGCGCGTCTCAACGCTACCGCTTGCTGTAGTCGGACGTGTGCTGCCGGAGTTCGTTCGGGGCTCCCTTTTGATTCCTGGTTCACAGTTCCTGGAATCTCCCGTCCATCCTCCCATTTCTCTACCTTACCTCTGATCTTCCTGGATTTCCTTCCGCGCTTAGATCATAGCGTTCCGTGCCTCCAAGTGCAAACTTCGCTCCTTCCTGGTATCCACCCTGGACTTCTGAACGCTCCCGGAAGTTGGATGACGAACCTCACGCTGGAATCCGAGGACCAGCGTTCGGGTTTGTACAAATCCCAGACCGTGAGAAAGAAGAAATCACAGAAGGTTGCAAGCAAACAACAAAAGCAGGTGAGAAGGGGAGAGACTTGTGACAGATTGAGACGCCTAAAACACGATACAGATACAGAGATGGAAGCCGCTGTTCAAGACTTCATGCAAGTCATGCAGGAACTAACCAAGGAGGTACAGAACCTTAAGGCTAAGAATGCTGCATTAAAACAGCTAGTTTTGTCACGTGACTCTGCAACTAAAGGAAGCGTGTTATTGGGAGGAGTAGTGGACAAGTATGATGTTTCTTACAATACTCTCCGTGCCTTCCTTGATTCATGTTTAGTGCACTTCACCTTCAAGCCCTACTACTTCTACACTCCTAGAACAAAGGTGGGCTTTATGATTTTACACCTCACTGGAAATGCCTTGACCTGGGCAACCCCCCTGGTCAATTCGGGCGACGCCCTCCTGGATGATTATGATGGGTTTGTGGATGCTCTAAAGGCCATGTTTGATCGCCCAGAACAGGTGTACAGTGCCCAAGAAAGACTGCTCGAATTCCAACAAGGATCCCAGGATATGCTCACTTATGTGACCCGTTTTAAACAACTCGTGAAGGAAGCAGATTGGTCTCAAGAAGCCAGCTTCACTCTCTTCCGAAGAGGTCTGAATGAAGAAATAAAGGATGAGTTAGCTAGGGTAGCTCACCCAAGCTCCTTCCAGGCTCTCATAGACCTTTCCTTGCAAATAGACTTCCGAATCCAAGAAAGAAGAGATGAAAAAAAGAAGTCTAAATCGGCTTTCCAAAAGGCCACCACAGAACACCCATCTAGATCTGAGCCCACAGTTTCTCCAACCCAAGAGCCAGAACCCATGCTACTGGGGGCCTTCCGTGGACCCATTACCCCACAAGAGAGGATGCGACGGATTCACACTGGTCTGTGCATGTATTGCGCCTCCGATAAACACCTCGTGAGAGAATGCCCTATGCTCCTCCACGGCGTTCGGGAAACACCAGCTCCCGATCCTAGAAGGGGAACAGTTTCGGGAGAGAGATGTTTGCTCCACATCAATTCCGTCCTTGAATTCTCCTGGACAAAATAATCTTGTGGTTCTACAGGCCTTTCTATCGCCTTCCAAGAAAGAATCCTACCCCATCCTGGCATTAGTAGATTGCGGAGCCATGGGCGTATTCCTAGATCATGATTGGGTCACTGCTCACAACATTCCACATGAAATTCGAGGAACAATGTAGAGGCTACTGATGAGAGACCTCGGTCTTCAGAACCCATAACCCTTCAGACTAAAGAGATTCTACTCTCTATAAACCACCATCGAGAGAGGATCAAATTTGACATTATAAAATCAGCCCATTATCCGATGGTTCTAGGAATGCCCTGATTACAAAGGCATAACCCCTACATCAATTGGGCAGCAGGCTCCCTGTTCCTTGGATCTGAACACTGTATGTCTCACTGCTTGTCCCTAGATTCGTTACCAAAGCCTTCTGAAGACGCGCAAGAGTCAGCAAAATCCAGTCACCGTCTCTAACATCATCCAGATTCCCAGGGCCTACCAAGCCTTTTCTGATGTATTTTCGACTGCTACAGTTCAAGCTCTCCCTCCTCACAGACCAGAGGATTGCACCATCGATACTGAACCTTCAGCAGTGATTCCTTTCGGCAGGATGTTTATATTATCAGAACCTGAAAAAAGGGCCCTCCAGGAATACCTGGATACTAACCTGCCATACGACCATCTAAGTCCCCAGCGGGTGCTTCATTGTTCTTTGTTCCCAAAGAAAGACACCAAGGAGCTCAGACCATGTCTAGACTACCGTGTCCTTAATCAACAGACTCTCAAGGACCGCTACCCATTGCCTCTCATCTCGGATATCCTGGAAGCAGTCAGAGGTGCAGTGGTCTTCACAAAACTAGACCCAAGGGTGCCTACCATCTTATTCATATAAAGGAAGGTGACGAATGGAAAACAGCCTTTAGAACCCTCTTTGGCCATTTTGAATACCTGGTTATGCCCTTTGGACTTGCTAATGCCCCAGCGGTATTCCAATGTTTTATGGACCGAGTGTTCTCTGATATGCTGTTCATCTTCATCATTGTATATCTGGACGATATACTGATATACTCCAAGGACCATCTAAAACACGAAGAGCACGTGAAGGCAGTCTTACAAAGTCTACGTGAACATAAACTCCTGGCCAAGCCCGAGAAGTGCCTTTTCCATGTATCAACTGTTCACTACCTCGGATTTGTTCTCAGCCCAAAGGGAATTGGAATGGACTCCTCGAAGGTAGACTCCATCTTATCCTGGCCCGTTCCAACTATTGTGAAACAAATTTAATCCTTCCTGGGGCTTGCTAACTTCTATCGGAAATTTATACCAACCTTTTCAGAAATTGTGCATCCTATCGTTACATTGTTAAAGAAGGACACCCCTTTCCTGTGGACCTCAACCCAAGATACAGCATTCCAACGGCTGAAGTCGGAGTTCACACAAGCCCCCATCCTAGCTCAACCCGACATTGATTGACCCTTTCTTGTTGAAACTGATGCTTCCAACTATGCCATTGGGGCAGTCCTAAAGCAAGAGTTGGATGACAAGTTAGAACACCCCATCGCCTATCTTTCTCGCACCTTGACTCCCAGTGAAACCCATTACTCGGTTTTGGAAAAGGAATTACTAGCCATCCGTCAAGCCTTCACTGACTGGCGGCATCTCCTCCTGGGAGCTAAA
The DNA here is from genome assembly GCF_040938575.1 of Ambystoma mexicanum. NCBI lineage: Eukaryota > Metazoa > Chordata > Amphibia > Caudata > Ambystomatidae > Ambystoma > Ambystoma mexicanum. The sequence goes on from NC_090932.1 coordinate 1,573,689,133, forward strand.
CACCCAGTACAAGTTCGCACGGACCATCGGAATCTTCAAGTCCTACAATCTCTAGAATGTAGAAACAGTTGTCAAGCCCGTTGGGCCTTCTTTTTTGCTCAATATCAGTTTCAAATCCATCATGTCCCTGGAAAACATAACATTATAGCCGATGCCTTACCCAGGCGTGGTTTATAGTGATAATATCGAATACAAAAATGTCGAAAGTCATAATTTCGCGAAAAAAAAAATGGAGAATAAAAAAAAAATTGAATTTCTTTTTCACTACGTTTTTTATTTGAAAAGGGGGGTATCCCTCAACCCCCCCCTTTTATTTAACCTTTTTTTTTTACTCGCAAAGCCCCAAAAAAATATATAAATAGAAAAATAAAGAATTCAATTTTTTTTCAACATTATTTTTTCGAAATTATTGTCTTTCGACATTTTTTTTCTCGATATCATGACTGAACACCCCGAGGCGTCCGGATTACGAAACCCTTGAAGATCGGACCTTCCCAAAGATGTTTCCCCACACAATATTTGTTGCTCAAGCACTCACCCTCCTGGAGAATATTCGAATTCAAACTCAATCCTCTGAAACCTGGAAGGAGTTTAAGAGAAACAATAGATGGAATCTCAAAACAAAGGACGGGTATCTATTCAAGGACAATCGGTTGGTCATTCCCACTCCTGGACTGAGACAAAAGATCACAAGCCTATGTCATGATACCTTTCATTCAGGACACCGTGGCATTACCAACACCCTCTATCTAACACAAAGACAGTTTTGGTGGCCAAAGATGAAGGATGATATCAGGATCCATATCCAGACATGTGCAGTCTGTAATCAGAACAAACATGATAATAAGAAACCGGCAGGCCTCCTGCTCCAACCAGCAATACCAACAAGACCCTGGGAAATCATCGCCATAGATTTTATCGTGGAACTACCATCCTCCAGGGGCTACACAACTATCATGGTTACTATTGATTTGTTTACTCATATGGCTCACTTTACACCTTTATACAAACTGCCATCCTCATCTGACCTTGCCGGAATCTTCCTAGAACACATATTCCGGCTTCATGGGCTACCCTCCAAGATCATTTCTGACCAAGGAACCCAGTACATATCTCAGTTCTGGAAGCAATTATGTTGTATATTGGGAATCCAACAGGCCTCGTCTTCAGGCTATCACCCACAGACCAATGGAGCCACTGAGTGTTTAAACCAAACTCTGGAACAATACCTTTGTTGCTTCGCTACCAAGGTCCAAGATGACTGGTCACTCTTAATACCTGTGGCCGAATTCGCTTACAACAATTCGGATCATTCAGCTATCAAAACCAGTCCCTTCTTCTGCAGTCAAGGATTTTATCCTTCGGTTCTACCTTCCATTCTCCCACACCCTACCCTAGTTCCTGCGGTAGATTCCTGGATTAAAACCCTTATTACCGTACATAAAGAAGCAAAGGAACACTTAGAAAAGGCCCGAAGAGACATTAAACATTATGCTGACTCCAAAAGAAGACCTGGACCTTCCTACTCAGTAGGCGATAAAGTCTGGTTATCCTCGAAGCTCCTTCCTCGACATCTGCGCCCAAATAAATTGGCTCCCAGGTATTACGGACCCTTTTCTATACAAGAAATCGTCAATCCAGTGGCCTTTCAACTCCGACTACCAGAATCCTGGAAAAGAATCCATCCAGTCTTCCACACCTCAATGTTAAAACAATCTGTTCAGTCCTCTCGAACTGCTCCAAAATCTACCCCAGTGATTTTAAATGACCAACTTGAATACAAGGTTTCCAGAATCTGTGACTCTAGGTACCGACGGGGTCAACTACAATCTTTGGTTGAATGGAAGGGATACCCTCCCAGTGAGCGCACCTGGGAACCCATGTCAAACATGAATGCCCCCAGGCTGGTTCGAAGATTACATTTTATCCATTCGGGCAAGCCCAGAGGAGCTGGGTTTCAGAGGAGGCATACTGTCATGAACCATCGTCTGCTTCCTTTCTGGACTTCCTGGTCCCTGGCCCATAGGGGATTGAATGCAGTGATCCTTCCAACATGGCCGCTTTAAATGGAATGGTCCTGGCCAGTCTCTACGCTCCACACGCTGCACGCTCTACAAAACAGACATGCCCCCGCCTCTCAACGCTACCGCTTGCTGTAGTCGGATGTGTGTTGCCGGAGTTCGTTCGGGGCTCTCTGGATTCCTGGTTCCCGGTTCCTTGAATCCCCCGTCCATCCTCCCATTCCTCTACCTTACCTCCGATATTCCTTGATTTCCTTCCGTGTTCGGGTCACGGCGTTCGTACCTCCGAGTGCAAACTTCATTCCTTCCTGGTATCCATCCTGGACTTCTGAACACTCCCGGAAGTTGGATAGCGAACCTCACGCTGGAAACGTTCGGGTTTGTACAAATCCCGGACCGTGAGAAAGAAGACATCACAGAAGGTCGCAAGCAAACAACAAAAGCAAGTGACAAGGGAAGATACTTGTGACACCCTTTCAATTTTAGAGGACCAAATTCTGACAGAAATTCTTCTTCGGACTCTGACTCGATAAGTAATTTTTTCCTTTTCTGGACCCGTCCCTGGAGGCATCTTGAGGTTGACGATTCAAAGTTAAACGGCACGTCCTCTTCGTCCAAATCAGAATCCCCAATACTATGGGTCCTTGTAGACGCAAAAGGCTTTGAGAATTTGTTTTCATCTCAGTCTTTCAGCGTCTTGCGAGTCTTAAGTCACGTTTCGCTCGGGACTTTCCACTTTAAGGTCCTCTTCTTTAGAGGTTTTCTTTAAAGAACCCCCCCCTTAACTGACAAAGAACGACCCAGTTCTCCCTTGTTCTTCTTGCTTTCTGAAATTCAAGTCCACCTTTCTGTTAGGGACGATGCTGGGGGGGCTTTGTTATTAAGATCCCCTTCTTGGTCTATGGTTACCTCTATTCGGACGAACTTTCCTGAGTTCTCGCATTCAGGGTCTTCATCTGTATTGGAATCGTCTCCTTCCAAAATTGTGTATGTGGACAGGTTTAGTATTGTCTTCATTTGATCGTCTTCCATAGTGTCCTGTGGGACATCTTTTTTTTTTCTTTTTTTTTTTTTTTACAGACACTTTGCCTGGTGATGTTAACCCACCACCAGCAACCTCAGTCATCTCTGTTCTAGCCTTTTTCTCTATCGCTTTAACAAAGTGTAATTTGTTCTCATTAGACTTGATTCTGTTCAGTGAAACATTAATGGATGACTGGAGTTTTTGTTCTTTTTTTTGTTTCGATAAAGCTGCTTTTAGAAGCCGTATTTTAGAGTGTTAGGAGACTGTAGCTTTTGCTCCACTTAACTTCGTGAAGATGTCATATTTTCTTTTTTTTATGCAACCATTATTAGGATCCTCAGCAGCCTCTAGCGATTGAGCATTTTTTCTTTTAATACTGTTATTCGTCTTCAGTGTGGAGACACTGTCTTCTTTCGCGACCAACACCTCAGCACAAATGGATGTTCTGTTCACATCGTGGTTGGAACCAGAGGCTGCGTCGGTCACTCCTATTTTCCCTTTGTTCAAATTCAGCAGCGCCCCCTTATCGGTTGGAGCTGGTTCCATCTCTAAATGTTCAATGAAAGAGCTGTCCCTCTCCTTTGTGATTTGTTTAAGTTTGTTTAAGTTTAACCAGATTTTACTTCTTTACTCGACAAACCTTGTAACACAGGAGATTCGGTTTGCATACTTTCCAGAAGGACCTTTACCATACAAGAACATGCGTGTGCAGCTTTCCTCTTGTTTTTTTCCTGAGTAACGGAATCAATTATGTTGTGCAAGATGTTCGAAATTTGTTCTGTGTTCTTTTCCAGATTTGCTTCAATCGTGGTCACAAAGCCCTCAATAAATATTAGCTTGGAATGGAACATTGCTATTAGGGCTGATTGATCCCTTATTTGATTGTTGATCGACTCGTGAAGCTTCATATAAGGAGTCAAAGTCAATGTTAGAGCTGTGATTAGTTCAGGATTTATTGAAGAGTTAGTTTTATTGGGCAGAGCGTCTGAACCAATCACGTCCAAAACAACCAGTAATTCCTCATCCGAGGAGCGGGAAACTTCCAGTCGTTTTTTGTTTTTGGGGTCTCTCAGGGAATACTCTGTTTGAGCTTGAACCAACGATTTATCAAAGAAAGGTTGTTTTTTCAGGTTCAATGAATAGGGCATCATGTTCATCGAGGAATTAACCCTAGATCCCATGTCTGAGATACCATGCTGGGGAAGGTTTTCCATAATTTGTAACTTGTTGATGTTTATCTCGGGAGCCTCAAAAGGGGAAATTTGCTGGCTCGTACGCTGGGGAGAATCCATATTGTTCCTTATGGCTTCTCCATGTTAGTGGCAGTCAAGCATGTGCAAGATAAATATATGAGTACTTTGCATCTTGCGGTTTCAGATTTGGAGAAGGATATGAACAAAGAGATATGCATGTGTCAGTCCTTTACCTACGTGAGTCACAGCATGTACTTCGTGCCTATATGCAATAAACTAGTGCATGTCTGTGTAACTTCATGAATAGATGAATATGTTTTGTGTAGAAGTGCAGCTATGTTGTGATGTTGACGTCATTGATTTCTGGCTTTACAGTCAGTCGAGGTGCTTGATCAATGTCATTTCCATATCGTCCAAATCATTGATTAGGTATGGTCTGAATGGCTGAGAGAATAGCATTTCTCACACCTGCGATACATCGATGACTGTGGTGATGGGCCTAAGAGAGGCACATCTGTTGTTTCTCTGCCTTCGTGTGGAGTCGTGTGGGCGCCACGAGGGTCATATTTGGCCCCCCGTCTACAAAAGAGTCTGAGGTCAGAGGAACCCAAGCCACGCAGACAAGCATTAATTACATCCAGCTGCAGGGTTTGAACGTGGTGGGAATTAAATGTTATTGGCAGGAAGGAAAGGAAGGGATGCACCCTTTGAAGAATAAAATTCATGAGAAAAGGGTGCAAAGTTGCGAGATGCCAATGGCAAGATGGAGATTTAGTGCACTACTGCCACCACCTACCAATGGCCATTACATTTGAACTGCAAACACACCACTATCAAAATACAAAAAAATCCACAAAAAAAACACTCAAATCAATGCCCTAGTCACGTCATGACTGAGCACCTCGGGTGGAAGGAGATAAGGGGGAGTGGGGCGGGGGGACAGGTTTAGAACTGCCTGTGAATTGTGATAAGAGAAGTACAGGTAATGCCAATACATTTAAGTACAAAGTTGTGGGGTGCAGCTTGTTGCCGCCGCAGCATCCTGTATAATGAGAAGGGCTATTGTCTTTTAAAAGCAGAGTTGGCCCCGCTAGAAGCCTCTGTGCACGTCTGAAACCGCAGGGTGCACAACTAAAAGATTAACATATTGAGTAAACCACCAATCCTGTACCTGGGATCATAAGTGACGAGATAGAGACCCACGTGTTGGGGGATTAGGGTAGATTAGAATGTGACCATAGGTCGAGGGATTATAGGGGATTATTAGCATGTATATTGGTGGTACCCAATAAGTGTGGGGGGATAACAGAGTTTTTTTATCAATCTTTATTCCTTTAGAAAAGGTTGTAACCTTATCAGAAAGCTCTCCGTCGGTTCAGTTCTACGGGACTGTCTGAGACCATTATTCTTGCATGCAATAAATGTTTCTTTTCACGTCTATGGCAGTTCCGTGCTTATTTGATTTTTTTATTATTTCTTTACTTGTGGTTTTGGGTTGCTTGTTTCCAACTGTGGACCCCAACGTGATCTCAGACTCTCTGTGCAGTCGGGGGGAGGGAGCCAGTCATGCATCCCGAGGATCAGCCCCCATCTACAGCGACCAGTATCATGCACGACTTGGAGAGGTTTACTGGTGCCTTATTGCCAGAAGGTCTGCACGCTCTTTGAAGCAGGGCGCTGCCCCAATAGTGTGCGGGCCGTTGACAGGACCTTGTATCAGAGGACCTCAGGAGAATGCATAGATGTAAATGCATCTCTATGGGAGAAAACAATAGGGGGGGGGCATGTGCATGTGAGTAGTGAGTTGAGCGTGGATAATAGAGTAAGAAAAGACCATGTGGCAGTATATTGTAGTGGTGTATAAAGTGACACCACAGTATATATTAGGAGTTAAAAGGTGAAGAGAGAGTAACAGGAACTCCTCCAATTGTTGAGTAAAGGCAGCACTGCAGGATAAAATAAGCGAGGCCCAATATATGGAGGACCTGGGATCCCTCCACTCGACACAAGGGAGTGTGAGGAGGTAAAATACCCTCATCCTGAGGCAAGGGGATAGAGGAAGGGTCTGACCCTTTTATAAATAAGTATGCTTTTGTTGTATAGGCCCGGTATAAGGAGGGCCTGGGATCCCTTTGCCCCGGCATAAAGGGTTGCGGGGGGGCATTAGGAGGTAAATTCCCCTTGTTTTGAAGAGAAGGCTGAGGAAGGGTTTTGAATATTTTAATATTTTTGTGCGACTGGTGGTGGTTTGAGTGTTGTGAGATTGGGTTGGGGTGTTAATGGTGTGGTGTGCGAGAAGAAAAGGAAGAGAGAACAGCCAGTGTGGGGGAGAAAGAGAACAGGGAGACAGGTGCTGCTGGATCAGTGTTTATGAAGCATAATATTGTTATAAAGTATAAAATTGATATACAATAGGAGTTCCCTTACCCCCTCTTGAATATATGCATTCCGCTCTCCCATTGTATCGAGAGAACATTATGAAATATCACTTTGTCGCAGAGACAAATGGGGAGGGGGGAGGATGTACAAGCCTTAGCCCGAAGAAGTAACAAACATGGGGGATATTGGGGGTGATATGTACACTTGTTTAGCAACCAAGTGTAAAGGGAAGAAGTTGAGAAACCAAAAAGGTACTTTAGAATTGTGGAGGATGTTGAAAGAATTGGAAAATCATCTCAGAGGCCCAAAAAAAAGGGAGATGTTGTAATACAAACGCCTAATACCTAATGTAGCGCCCGAACCGGAGGATAGTACTACAACCCGCACAGCTCCACCGCCACCACAGGGACGTTATCCAATGCAAGCAGCAGCATTTGACGTGCCTCAAACACCCCTGCAACCACCAAACCTCCCTGCCAGATATGAGAACGCCCGCAGCCCCAAGAAAAAACAGCCATCTGAACCCATTTGTTATGCAAACAAGAGAATCGAGCGTGCAAATAGTTAGAGACAGCGCTTCAAAGGACAGACGCAGAGCTTGCGCGGGTAAGGATAGACAGGGGAGACTGGTGACAAGCAGCGATAGGAACCGATCAGTGGCGAGTGGGATATATTTTGTTTAGGATTGATAGATGCAACAGAGGAGGGTGGGGGCGGGAGGTCGTTATCCTGAAGGGTATAAGGAGAAACAGAAAGTGCAGGTAGTTTGGATTATGAATCCATCCGATCAGATTCCGATGCAGGAGGAGGAATAGGGAACAGATGAGGAGCAGGGAGACGAGGTTCCACCTTAGGTGACACCCAGGTTTTGTGGGGTCAGAGGTTGAGAGCGCTACCGGGTCACACGACAGGGGTGAAAGCGAAGTGAGAGGAAGAAAGGTACTGGTAAAACAGATAGGAACGCAGCTCCCGTTGTTACATAATGGACGGGACGACCACAATATGTGGCCACACATGGACAGGCATAACTTGATTAAGGCATTGCTATCTCTCATGGCAGGTGCGGGCAAGTGGAGCTATCCATTCCAGAAACAGCCAGTATTACACTCGTGGTCAGAGATTTTAAAAGTTTGTGGGCTGCCGTATTAGAAGATCAAGCAGACGATATTTGGCGAAAGTCATATCAAGTAATGGTTCAATATAGGAATGTTCCTTGTCCTATTCTTCCTGCCAAATGTATGCCTGCACATTTTCTGGAAGATTTATGTTGGGCTCTGGAAAAGCATAGGGACAGTACGTGTCAAATTAAAACAAGGAGCAGTGTTACCTCGAGTGAGACAGTATCCCTTGTCAAGGGAAGCAGATGAGGGAAGTTTCTAGCACTACAGCAGCAGTGCATTATAGTGCCCTCAGAATCCCCATGAAACACGGCTACATATCCTGACAAAAAAGCAAAGGGTTCAAGTTGGAGGATGATACAGGATTTGCACCTTTTGAACAACATTGTTGAAGCTGAATTTCATGTTGTACTGAACCCTACAACGATTTTTTGTAACATACCCACAGAGGACACACATTGAAAAATGCATTTTCTATTCCTATGCACCCAGATTCTCAATATCTTACCGCGTTTACCTATCATGGAAGGAGAGTTCAACACACTCGTCTTCGTCGGGGGGTATTGGGAGTCCTGCAGTATTTTTAACAGGGTACTTACACATGGATTTGGGTAATGCACACATGTTGAGCATGGTCATCCAGTACGTGGATGGCCTTTTAGTGTGCAGCACAACTGAAGAAGCATGCAGAGCATATTCAATATCACTTTTGCAACTATTAGTGGACAAAGGGTACAAGGTGGACTGAGATAAAATTCAATACTGTCAAAAAGAGAGTGTATTGGAGTCATATAATATCAGCAGACAGGAAACGAGTAGCACCTGTGATGAATCCTATGAAGTCATCAAGGAACCCCAGCCTAAAACCTCACATGTGGCCAGGGGAAGGCAGCTGCTACCTGATCCTGACCCTGGGGGTGGTATTAAGAGGGAGGATTAGATGGGAGGAGATGGCTGCCGGGGAGAAGTAATGACCATATCGGGAGTGACGCAGTATTCTTCCATTCATTTTGAAGATGACCCTATAATACCTAAATTCTGGATGGCATGTTGTCATTATACCAATCCGTCCAGTGGTAAAACCCCTACTTACTAATCAGCCTAGGCAGGATAGCATTCACACTTCACATGAACATAATACACAATTAACATCTGCTGTTAATGTGAACACAAATATAAAGTAAAATAGCTTTAAAAAGGTCAAAAACACCTCTGGACTCCAACTCCCATAAAACCTTCAGTACTGGGACGAACAAGAGGAGAAAGTAGTTAATGTGGAGCAGAAGGGACACCAGTGTGCAGGCTAGTTGTTGTGATGCCCATAAACTGTGTGGGATATTTAAAAATGGTGTGCCTTTTCATGGCAGCAGTGAAGGAGAAGAGGGATGCAGAGCGGGCGCAGCGGGAAGCAGAACGGAAGGCAGACACATGCAAACAAATCGGTGGAGGAAAGCAGGCACAGCGAGAAACCGAGAGAAGGAGAACGGGTGTCTCAGAAGAACTGTGGACAAACGGACAGCAGTGGAGAGGCTGTCGAGGACGCGGTCACGTTGAAAGCCAGAAGTTCCACTGGCGGAGGACAGAGAAGATGCCAGGAGAACCATGTGAGGGTCTGCAAGGTGGGGAACACATCCCAGAGACAAGGACATCTCTGCCGCCATACACCACCGGTCAGACACGCCAGCAAACACCAGTGAGCCTGCCCAAGGGTAATGGGAGCACCGGGGTGTACCGGCAGGCACATGAACAATTGGGAACTCATTTTACATGTCAAATAAGCAACAAAGAAAGACTAAATTTACACAAGTCTCCATATATTAAATGTCGATATGGGGAAAGCTGGAGTAAATGTGGTCAAGAGCAAATTAACTTGAATTAAGCGATTGAAAGGCAAGATCTGTATAAACATTCATATATGAAAAGTCAATATAGGGAAGAATGGAATAAATATTGCTACAAGCCAATGAATGCTAACAATAAAGATAACAAGCTAAACTTGAACAAGTCTCCATATAAGGGATACCAATATGAGGTAAGTTGGAACGCGTGATACCTGGAGCCAATCGAGTATGAACAGTGAAGGAATACAACTGTATAATACATAAAGAGAAAGAGAACTGAAAGACTGTTAGAAGACCTGGTGAAAGAGGCATCAGGCAGTGAGCCTTTGGGGGAAAAGATACCTGGCAGGAGAGTATACCAGGAGACCTTCTTCAATAAAGTGCTGAGTAGAAGAGACACTTTTTGCATGTTTTTATAATAAATGACCATTATTTTGAAAAGATACTTGTGAAGAGGAAGGACCTCTAGCTCGCAACAACCGGCAGCCGATTGACGAGAGCGGTCACGAGTCAGTACCCGAATGCGGCCGCGAGTTGCTTGAACGAGACCGCCAGACAAGCAGACCTGGCCGCGACTCGGAAAGGAAAGGCGTCCGCAGTTCAGAAATTGACCGCGTGTCAGAACTTGGCAAGGAAGCAAACGGTGGCCGCGGTACGGAATTCGACCACGGGTCGCACTTAGACAACGTGTCGGATGAAACCGATAAGAAACATAACACACCCAATACAGCCACACGGACTTGGGGTTGGTTGGATAGCACGGTCCCCAACCATGAGGCAGCAATAATACCCGTTCCCTGGGCCTGCTACTTACTACACTCACCTGAAGTTCTCCCCAGCAACAGTCAGAACCAGACAGGAGGGACATGGGAGAATGTAGCGGAGCAACCCTCGACCAGAGAGAAAGGGGGCGGGGCTTCAGTGAATAGTTATAGACGTGACAACATAGATGCCTCCGATTGGTTGATTAGTGTTTTTTCCCTATATAAGAGTGAAACTGACAAAGGACTGTGTGTTTCTTCCACGCTCTTTCAGAACATTCGACCTGAGGGAGAGAGAGTCACACCAGAGAGGCTCTGGGCCTATGAAGATTGAAAGGAGGAATTTGAAGACTCATCCATACCGAAAAAAACGGAATTAGTTTTTTAATTTTATTTTCTTCCACCTGAACAAAGGATTTTAATTTTCTCCATCCCTGCCTTCCTGCCTCAGGTGGCAGCGGTGGGATAAGGCAATGCAATGGAGGCTATTATAAAAGCGCTGGCGGAAGGACAACAACAACAACTGCAGCAGGCAATACAAGTGCACTCTCACCAAGCCCAAACTGATCGCCAGGCGTTGCAGCAGGCTTTGCAATTACAAGTCGCCAATCAAGATGCCTTAAAAAAAAGTGACGGAAGCGGTGGTTGCTAGAGGAAAGCCCACGGCGCCAACAGCAGTCTTACAAAAATTCCAACCTGGCGAGGACCCCTGCTATTTTTTTTACTAACTTTGGGAGGGTTGCCATGAATGCTTAGTGGCCAGTGGAGAAGTGGGGACACTTCATAGCGCCATTGCTAACCGGAAGCATGCAAGGGGCCTATCAGGCAGCCAACCCAGCAGGAGATACATCCTACACAGAGATAAAAAGGACAATCCTAGAAAGGATGGGAATGGATGATGAAGCTTATCGGATAAAACTACGGGAGACCAAGTTTAAGCCGGGGGAAACCCCCAGACAACTCTACTACCGCATCCATGACATCACCGACAAATGTTTGAAACCCACCAGTAGTAATGTGCAAGAGGTAGTAGACAAAATAAAACTGGAGCAGTTTACTGCGGCACTTCCACCTCCCATGCAACGATGGGTAAAGCAACACCATCGACCTACCCTGCCAGAAGCTATAGATATCGCCTCCGCCCTCCTTGACAGCGGAAGTGAACAGACAGCAGTCCGACCAGAAGTAAGTGGGTCAGCGGGAGGGGCTGTGTCACAAATCCCAATTAAATGTGTACATTGGGATATTAAGACCTACCCCTCGAAAGAAGTAGTCATAGAGGTAAAGGGGGTTGAAAACAAGATGAAGGTTGCCATCATGCCCCACTTACCCACCCCGGTATTATTAGGAACAGACCTCCCTTCTTTCCAAGAGTGTTTTCAAGAAGTTGAATGGTTACAAAATGCTCCCTTCTCCCATGTAGACATCGGGGATAATCCAACTTACAGACCCAAGAAAAGCAGGAGTGAAGTCAGACGAGGGAAAAGGGAGTGGGCTGGAGGAACCAAATATACAGGGTTCATAGATTGGATGCCAGAGGCCAAGTGTCCCACTTACCACAGTGAATTAAGAACCGACCCTACCTTGAAGGTGGCATGGGAGCAATCTATTCCCTATCCTGAGAAGGGACTAACCTATCCCTGGTTCAAATCCGCAAAAGATTTATTATATCGAGTGACTAAGGATCAATCAGATAGCGAACTTGAACAATTATTAGTGCCCCCGAGTTACCGAAAGACTGTAATAAAACTGGCCCATGATGACACTACGGGAGGCCATCTGGCCAGAGAAAAAACCTTGGAGAAAGTGTTAAAAAGGTTTTACTGGCCAGGACTCTATAGGGACATTGGGCGGTATTGTGAAGAATGTGCAGTTTGTCAGAAGACCAATCCCAGGCTACCTCCTAAGGCCCCGTTACAACCTATGCCGTTGATAAAGGAACCCTTCTATAGGATTGGGATTGATATCGTGGGACCTCTGGAACCTAACAGTCACGGCCACAAGTACATCCTAGTCCTTGTAGACTATGCCACGAGGTACCCCGAAGCCTTCCCAATGAGAGGCATCAGTGCAACTAATGTGTGCAACGTCTTGGTACCTTTCTTTGCCCGGGTTGGGTTACCGGCGGAAATCATCACTGACGAGGGAAGGAATTTCATCTCTGGAGTCACGCAGGCCATATGTAAACAACTGAAAATACAGCAACTCAGAACGTCGGTATACCATCCTCAAACAGATGGTCTTGTACAGAGATATAACAAAACTATTAAACATATGTTAAAGAAGATCACTGAACCAACAGGTGCAAATTGGGATAGAGTTCTACCATGGGTACTCATGGTGCTCAGAAACACTCCTCAATCCTCCACAGGGTTTACTCCGTTCGAACGGTTATTTGGACACAAACCCAGAACAGTGTTAGACATAGCAAGGAGTGAATGGGAAGACCAGGAAGAGGAAATACCACTTACCGATTATGTCTTAGAATTACGAGAAAACCTGTCCAAGTTAAGGGACCTGGCACAAGATAATCTGGGTAAAGCCCAGCTAACCCAGGAGAAATAATACAACCGCAACTCCAGAGTACGATCTTTTAAAAAGGGGGACAAGGTGTTGGTGTTATTACCTACATCCTACAACAAAATGTTGGCCCAATGGAGAGGACCTTATAAAGTATTAGACGTCTTGGGCCCAGTGAACTACCTGATCGAACAACCTGACAGAAAGGAGAAATCAAAAAACGACCACATAAATCTGTTAAAAGAGTGGAAAGAAGGCTCGGACAACCCTATTGACGTCAAAACCATGAATGTGACGCAGGCCAGTAATATGCACAAACAGCCATTCAGTCAGTTCAATGGGGGTCTGAGTTGACAGAAAAGGAAAAAAAAGAACTGATGGGAGGTTCTTACCCCGGTAGAAAATGTATTTTCCTTTGTACTTGGAAAAACCCACCTAATAGAACATAAAATAGAGACCCTCCCAAACCAGTTCGTGAGGGTACGACCATATAGGTTACCCGAAAGCAAAAGTGAGGCGGTCCAGAAGGAGGTGGACGAAATGTTGAAAATGGGAGTCATTGAACGATCCACTAGTCACTGGTCATCCCCAATCGTTCTTGTGCCAAAAGCGGACGGATCCATTCGGTTTTGTATGGACTACAGAAAATTTAACGGCATATCAACATACCAAGCCTACCCTATGCCCCGCATAGTCGAGTTGTTGGAAAAGCTGGGTGCTGCACATTATCGGACTACAATAGACCTTACCAAAGGTTACTGGCAGATCCCTTTAAGACCGGAGGACAAAGTCAAAACAGCCTTTTCAAAACCATCAGGGTTGTACCAGTTCACGGTCTTGCCGTTTGGACTGCATGGAGCGCCGGCTACGTTCCAATCCCTTATGAATCAAATATTAGCACCACATGGTGAATATTGTTCAGCCTACTTGGATGATATAATTGTATATAGCACTTGTTGGAACGACCATCTCATACACCTTCAGAAAGTAATAAACAGACCTCGATGTGGCAGGGTTGAAAATCAATCCCAAGAAAACAACTATAGGGGCACAACATACTAGGTATCTAGGAGGTTTATTCCCATGTTTTCATCAATAGCAACGCCCTTGACAGAAGACTTGAAATCATCCTACAAACGGGATATTCACTCCGATCCTAAAGCGCTTCAAGCTTTTCAACTGTTGAAACAAGCCATTTCGGTGTTACCGGTTCTCAGATGGCCCAACTTTAAAGAGGAGTTCTTTTTACAAACAGATGCCTCAGGTTCCGGTCTAGGAGCAGTACTTTCCCATGGCACGGAGGAGGACTTATATCTCATTGCTTTCATAAGCCGAAAACTCCTGAGACATGAGGAGACTTATTCTACAATCGAGAAAGAGTGTCTAGCCATCAAATGGGCAGTGGAGACTTTGAGATATTATCTACTGGGCCGAACATTCACAGTTTTTACGGACCACGCACCCTTACAGTGGCTAGCAGTTCAAAAAGATTCAAATCAGCGTGTTCTGCGGTGGTTCTTGACTCTACAAGCGTTTTGTTTCAAAACCATTCTTAAGCCCGCTGCCTTTCAAGTGGTCCCAGACTATCTGTCCAGAAGTGTTGATCGTCCCGACCGGCTCGATTCTTCGGGGAGGGTTTGTGAAGAGGAAGGACCTCTAGCTCACAACAACCGGCAGCCGGTTGACGAGAGCGGTCACGAGTCAGTACCCGAATGCGGCCGCGAGTTGCTTGAACAAGACCGCCAGACAAGCAAACCTAGCCGCCACTCGGAAAGGAAAGGCGTCCGCAGTTCAGAAATTGACCGCGTGTCAGAACTTGGCAAGGAAGCAAATGGTGGCCGCGGTACGGGATTCGACCACGGGTCGCACTTAGACAACGTGTCGGATGAAACCGATAAGAAACATAACACACCCAATACGGCCACACGGACTTGGGGTTGGTTGCATAGCACAGTCCCCGACCATGAGGCAGCAATAATATCCGCTCCCCGGGCCTGTTACTTACTACACTCACCTGAAGTTCTCCCCAGCAACAGTCAGAACCAGACAGGAGGGACATGGGAGAATGTAGCGGAGCAACCCTCGACCAGAGAGAAAGGGGGCGGGGCTTCGGCGAATATTTATAGACGTGACAACATAGATGCCTCCGATTGGTTGATTAGTGTTTTTTCCCTATATAAGAGTGAAACTGACAAAGGACTGTGTGTGTTTCTTGCACGCTCCTTCAGAACATTCGACCTGAGGGAGAGAGAGTCACACCAGAGAGGCTCTGGGCCTATGAAGATTGAAAGGAGGAATTTGAAGACTCATCCATACCGAAGAAAACTGAATTCGTTTTTTTTAATTTTATTTTCTTCCACCTGAATAAAGGATTTTAATTTTCTTCATCCTGCCTTCCTGCCTCATCCTTACAATACTCTTTGTCTTTCTTAAGAAGGTGTTCTGCAAAAGAGACATTTCTACTACTCTTGGGGAGCCATCTGAAAAGACAATTTTCTCACCAACCATAAGAAAGTGTTAAAATATCATTTCTTAAGTTGTCAAAAGATACTTTGCCTTCCTTAAAACACCATTATTTGGAAAATAAATGTTTCATCATTTTAAGGAAGTGTTATGTGGAAGAGAAATGTCTGCCACTCTTAATGAACTGTTGGTTGAACTGAACACTTTCAATATTATACCTGAAACAGTTCAGGTGAAGGGAATCATCCCCTGGATACAAGGAATATTTTGTTGGATTTACAGATTTGGTTGTTGCACACTTGTTACTGAATTTGAAGTAGCAACATTTACCTTGAACATTTTGTTGTTAATTGTTAGTGTGAGGGTCATATATGCTTTGGACACAGGGACAGTTTACCTACTTTTGACGAGACCAAAGCGGATCTTTAGTTTCACAGGTAGGGAAGCTCTCTTCGATAGGGACAGAAAGGCATTTATCCAAACCGTCTTATTTTAATAAAATGTCTAATGTTGAAAACATTACAACCTTTGGTCTGCCTCTCATTTCTGACCCCTCACACACCCGAGTGAGCATCAGCAGTACAGAACACTCAACAGCGAATTACAGTAAATAACATGCAGCAATTCTTAGGACTATGTAACTATTTGACTACTCCACATGCAAGGACTTGTAGAAGCTCAAAAGTTGGAAAGATCACTTAAAATGACAGGGGAAACGATACGTTTTCAGGAGCTTAAGGAAGCTGCAAGTAATGTTCCTGTATTGGCAATCCCCGATTACATGCAGGAGTTTTGCTTATTTTCACATTCCAATGGACAAGTAAAGACAACTGTACTAACATAAAACATCTATGGGACACAAATCCCTAGCTTATTATAGTGGTATTCTAGACTCTGTAATGCAAGGTCAATATCCTTCTTAAGAAGCATTGGCTGCAGTAGCCTTTGCCATTGAAAAATCAGCAACAATCACTATGGGATGCTCAGCGACACTGTATGTGGAGCATGCAGTGTTGACAGAACTAAAAAGATCCATATCCACACTTAAAGGGCCTCAGCATATGTAAAAATGTTTTCTAGCCTGTCTATTCACATTTTAAGGCATTTTAATCCAGACACCTTTATTGCTGTACCAGTTGAAACAGGAGTTGTCGTGCAGGACTGTGTAACGTACGAAGGCCATGAGGTTGATTTAGTGCAAGCAAGGGAGAATGCACTGGAAGCAGGGGCCGGGGGGTTGTTCTTTCCGTTGATGGGTCATTGAAGAGACGGGCCAGAGACATACAGGTGCAGCAGTGGTTTGCCTTGTAGATGGGGAATATGAGGTTTTTGTCCAAAAGAGGCATGCCCACACATTAGTCTGCACATACAGAGGAGACTTTTGCATTAATTGAAGGAAGCACTAGAAGCATCTTAAGGATGCTTAGTGACTGCGTACTCTGATTTGGCGTACGTAACTTCTACTCTACATTCAGGATGATCACAATGAAAGAGGATGTTGTAGGTCTGATGCTACGCCTGTACAAAATGTAGCATTATTGGAAAGATTGATATAAGCTTTATCTCAGCCAACATTAGTGGCAGTGGTTAAATGCACCGCATACACACAAAATACAGACCCTGTCTCACTTGGCAATGACACAGCAGACAGAGCAGCCAAACAAGCAGCATCTAATAGAGATCCAGAAGTCACAACGTATCCTGTGGTGGCAATTCAGCAGTTACAGATAACAATCCCTTATAATGCACTAGCCATTACACAAATAATTGAATTGCAGGGACAGGCACCCCAAGAAGAAAATGATATGTGGCTGAAGAGAGACTGCTCGCAGTCTCCGATGGATCTAATTTGGAGGCAGAAATATTACAGGTGAGGTGATAATGCCACAGGAGTTGCTAACAGTTGCTTTTGAGCAGCTGCACTATCCGGTGCATATTTCAGAACAGCATATCGCTGCAGATGTTCGGGAGGACTGGTGTGTCCCCAATCTGCAGGAGTACCTCAACACGTTGTTCATGGCAAACTGCACAACGTGTCATTTGTACAACACTTGCCAGACTCCTAGGATGCTGCATGGCACATTGCCCAGTCTCACTGGGCCATTTCGGGAGCACTACGTGGATTATTAGGATATGCCACACAGGTGTAATACTTATCGTTATATTATTGTTGTGGCAGGTCCATTCTCCCGTTGCGTTGAGGCTGGCCCCTATGCCCACCCAGATGCAAAATATCCAGCTGAATTCCTAGTTTGTGCGATATTTCCTCATGGGGCGTTGTGAGGTCCTGAAATCAGACAATGGAACTCGCTTTTTTAATAAGCCTTTTAAGGAACTAGCTTCATTGTTGGGGATTCAACACAAGTTGTGCTCCATTTACCACCCTCAAGCAAACGGGATTGTAGAAAAGAGTGAAAACTAAGTGATCAAAATTATCTGGTTGTAATGTCTCTCTTTGGGTCCATTCAGCCTTAGAACACAAGACAGCAAAGATCACCACCCCTCCCCGCATGAAACAATGACAGGGAGGAGGATGCACACACAGCTTACCCTGACACGCACAGCATCAGATGCTCATAGGGCACCAGAGATCTTGAGGGAGCAGTTTTGTGGGCATTTGTGCGAGCTAACAAAATGCATTAAAGTGCTCTTGTGACAGATCACTCAGCGGAGATTGCAACAGTAGCACCTGATGAACTGAACTTCAGCCACGTCAGCTTTACCCCAGTGACCCTATCTAGGTGAGGAACTTTGTGAGGAGATGGAATGAGAAAAGGTTCCAGAGGCCCTATTGCGTAGTGTATGCTAACTGTGGAAATATACTTTAACCAGTTCTTTGTTTTACAAGAAATGTCACACAACAGTAGTACACATGACTTATGTGTGTTTTAAATTACAGGCACTGTTTTCTAAGCTAGAAAATAGCTTGAAGCAAAAATAGCACATACAAATACCAACAGGTGTTGATCTTTCCCTCCTGGGCTTAGGCTCAGGATAGAGAAAAACATATGTCAAGCTTCCCTATGCATGTCTATTCTCTATAATTACTCACTGAAACTTTCGTTTCACCATGTCAGTGAAGTTAACTTGCAAGGACCCTGTGTTATTGTCGTGCTGTGCTAGCGTAGCTGAAATAATAGTATTTAAGCATAGACCATTATAAGTAAAAGCAGAGAGAGCCCTAGCAACACATGTCGCCTCTCTTGCCACTCAAGTGTTTGGTTTTGATGCCAATAAATGCATCTACATGACTGTCATTTTATGAAGGCGTCTCAATTTTTGTTTATCTTCCAGGCGAGAGAACCTGTGGAAGGGGTTCACAAATGTATTCATAAGTGAAACTTTTACACAACCCTTTTGTTATGAAAGTTAAGGAGTTGCGGTACTGGGTTCACCTATGCGACGTTCGAAAGGTCCCCGGGTACTGCTCCACCTTCCCATGGTACCGGCCAAATTGCTGACCCAGAGTACAATTACCTCCCATATCACATTCCCCAGAGATTTGATTACTTGTGCCCCGCAGTGCATTCCCTATTGAATAATAAAAGGATGTAGAAGGTCAATTTGCTAACGTACATTAAAGTGTATCGGGAACCAGATAGTGTCACCTTTTTATGAGGACTTTTTTTGGCTGTTTCCATGGATGTCTGCTTTTTCTCTCCCTCTGCAGGACCAACACCACAGACAATGTGTAAAATATATGTAATGTTATATATGTTCTTTGTTGATGGTAGGTTGCATATTGGTATTGAGCGGTTATTTTATATGGTGTGGACATATAAAAGGGGGGTTTATAGATGTAGAAGATATTTTTGGAAATATGTTTGTGGAAAATGACACATTTAGGCGTAACACACATTAGGAGGGAGAGTGAGGAAGAAATGGAGTACAATCAGTATAAAGGGGTACTCAATTTTTGAAGCTCATGGGCACCACGCTGAAGCAGATATGTGGTGCAATCACGTGCGAAGGGAGAGGTCAAACGAGAGCTGCTCTGCATGCTCCTTCATACCTCACACGACAGGAGCACCCAAGTTGTTTATACCTCCAGAAATGCTGCCTCCTATAGCCCAGTGCCTGGTACACTTGGCCCTGTACAGTGTGCAAAGCCTCTTTGAAGGGCACTCTATCCAGGGGGTAATTATGGACAGGGATGATCAACATGTCGACAAGCAGGATCTAAGATAAGACTGTTGTTGAAGATGGAAGGAACGTTGTTCTCCAACAAAAGGTGGGTGGCAGGAGTAGTGAGCTGTACAGCAAGGGGCTTACTGGGGCTTCTTGAAGTAGTAGTACGTGTAAACCCGAACTGTGCCACAATATGGGTACCTACAGGCCTAAACTATCATGGATTGAGCCAAGTAAAACCCCAGCCAAGGTAAAGAGGTCAGCAGAGTACTCTTTTGCTTAAAAGGAAATGGAATCTATACATTTAGGGACCAACAGCCGGTGCAATAAAACCCTGTTAATCCCTGATCTGAGAGATGGTACAGCCGCTCTCATGGATGTGTGGGCAATATGATTGCATGCACCTCCTACCATCATGGAGGGGCATATGCTCACTGACCACCCTAAACTCTGCAGTCTTGTTAGCTCCCAACCCTCATCTGTCTGCAGTCAATATGCCAGCCAAAGAACCAACAATGCCACCCATCTAATAGGCGTGTTCGTCGCTCGCTGAGAACTCGACGACAGAGAAGATCTAATTATCTGTCTAAAGAATCCTCTGAGAAATTTAAAACAATCCTGGATCAATACCGTCTATTCACAAAGACAGAAACATTTTTCACTTCCATCCTAGTTCCTGGTATCCAGACTGTAGTCAATGACAAGTGGTTGCAGATTACACAATGGCAGATGATCCAGATGGCCAATCAGACAGAGCAGGGCCTAAACTCGATCAAAAGTGAGTTGAGGGCCATATAACTCATGACCCTTCAGAACCGATATGTCCTGAATCTACTCACGGCTATGGCAGGGACGTGTACAAAAAGACTGG
Organism: Ambystoma mexicanum; assembly: GCF_040938575.1. Lineage (NCBI taxonomy): Eukaryota > Metazoa > Chordata > Amphibia > Caudata > Ambystomatidae > Ambystoma > Ambystoma mexicanum. Next base: position 1,573,709,452 of record NC_090932.1, read on the forward strand.
ACTGTCCTGTTGCATGTACACCGGCTCCCCCAAACTATGCTGAAAATTGATTATCTCATGCGATAGCTACCCTACACAACCAGAGGATTGCCATGGAAAAAGAAGGCGTGAAGGATGACTGGTTCGATGCCATGCTTTCCTGGGCCCCATCATGGTTGGAAATAGCTGTGAAAATGTTTCCTGTTAGTGCGTTTTTGTTCCTGTAAAATGATCCGGAGATTCTGCACAAAGACATTACCGAAAGGTGCAATGATGATGGTGTCAATACAGGCGGGTAGAGCTCCTGCTCTCACAAAACACAAGTGTACTCAGACTGATAGATGGGATGGGGCGGTCATGCCAAGAATGCTAACCATAGAGAGGCCTCTAGAGCCCAGAGGGACCTTGGCCACGCTCCCACCAGACCCCCAAAATGAGGTTGAGTGTTGGGTCCATTTAGCAGGTGAAGGAGGGTGCTTCTATATGACCGGTGCCATGGAAGAATATGCCAGAGGGAGTTCTGGGGGGATTTTATGCCATGCATGTAGAGCATGGGTACCCAAGAGTGATGGAAGGAGGTAGAAGGGTTAGTTAATGGAGTATTAACTAAAGGGGGGATGCATGTTGTGATGAATCCTACTGACTCCTCATTAATTCCCGGCCTAAAGTCTCCTCTCAGGTGGCCAGTGAAAGGCAGGTGCTTTTTGATCCTGACCTTGGGGGTGGTATTCTGCGCACGGATCACCTAGGAGGAGAAAAGGTCCAAGGGAATGAGAGGACTCTGTGGGATGAGACACCGTATATGTCTTCCTCTAGGGAGAATGGCTGTGCAATGATAAAGTATTTAATGGTTTGTTGTCAAAACCATTTGGCTGTTCCATGAGATATACATATAAATCGGGGTGAAAAAACAAAACAATCATTAACTCCTAAGCCTTAGGAAAAATCAAAAACCTTAAAATCAAAAGCCTTCCCAAAAAAAATTAAAAATCGGAAGACCTGTAAAATTAAAGACCACCCTCCCTAAAACCCAAAGGTGCAGTTAAAGGAAATTTGTGAATAACAATGATTTAAAGGAATTGCCTTTCTCTTTTCGAACAGGGCTAATGACTAATCCTTAGGAGGTCCCATTATAGAATATTATAAAAGGAACAAACAAAACAAAATCAAAAACCACATCTTTCCATTAGGGACTTCAAGTCCCATAATTCCCTAAGTACTGAGCTGAAGAAGAGGGCTGAAAAGTTACAATGTTGCAGGAGAAGTCAGCCCATTAATGTAGATGACCCACACCTGAGGTAGACATAGAGGCTTAAAAGGCACCCTCAGGTGCAGGCCATAGAGCTGTTGTTGGCGAAGAGCAGAGGAAGCAAGAAGCAAAAGCAGTGTGGTTCGTGCTGGCAGCCCAGGTAGAAGCTGGAATAGAGAAGACGCCAGGACCACCGTTTGGCAGATATCAGCTGCCGGTCCCGTTAGGGTCTGTCTCTCCAGAAATAAGGAAGTGCAGAGGTCGCACAGCGGGAAGCGTGCTGGAGAGAAGCTTGCCCCCTTGAAACCTGTTTTGCAGAGGATGCGCAGCGGGAAGCATGTATGAAGCTGTCTCAGGTGGCTGGAATGCACCCGAGGGCATCGAGATGGTCTCCGGTTGTCGGCATGCACCAGAGGGCCTCAGGAGCAAGAGGCACTCCAATTGTAGGTGGCAGGGGAGAAGGTGGACTAACAGAAACAGTTTGCCTGGGCGCGAGGAGCCACAGCAGAAGTCCTGTGAGTGGCTAGTGGAATGGAGGCGCACGTCTTACCAGGTCACAAGCTGGTAGTGACCCCAGAGCACTCTGTACCCACTCGCGTCTAAGACGCAGGTTTTACGGCAAGTGAGCATCGCTTGCATAGAAGTAAAAGTAGTTCAGAGAACAATTCTGAATACCAAAATATTGCAAAGCAGCAGAAGCAGCACTCGCATATGAGTGAAAGTGATTCCCAAGTTTATTTTATTGGGAAAAGCAGCAAAGACCTATTATAACAAAGCCAAATGACTAATCTAAAAAGTGAGTCTGTGGAAAACCCAGCAACCCGAGAGGGTGACTACTTTGTTGAGAGTAATACTGCCAGCATTACCCAAGCCAAGAGAGACTAAGACCAAGATAAATACAAGCTAGCAAATGTTGCCAACAGCAGAAACGGGCTAATGCAAGGTCTATACGCTCTGAAGCTGGCTGCCCATACTTATACAACATATGTTAAAAGCTGGGATAAACGGGGGGGGTGCTGTTGAGCAGCCTACAAAATGGCTGCTTAGCTTCGGAGCTCCGTGCCTTACTGTAAACTATCCGTCGACATCAGCGGCCCACATCACGACCCTGTATTTGCACCCTTCTCCCTGGATTGCCTACATCTTGGGCTACGCTCACATTCAATCGGAAGAAAATCGGGGCCTGTCAGCTTTATCCAGGCCGATCTCCTGTGTTGGCACGCCTGGCTGAACCTGGGCCTGGTTTGGACCGCGGCGCCCTGTGCGCTTGCTGTCTCCGATGCTACCTCCTGGAACGCCGCCTGCTGAGAGCCCCCGCAGGCGGCAGCTGGCTGCTCTCTTTCATGCCTGTGCCGTTGGGGCCTGCTGTGAACGGAGAGCCGCGCCCGCTTGCATCGGGGCGGGTGCTGCGCTGGTGGCCTGCTGGGGCAGCCGCGGTGGCTGGGGCAGCCGCGGTGGCTGGAGCCGCCTGCCAGGAGAAGATCCGCCGTGTACCGCGGGGACGCCGCATGGCCGCCTCCACTGCTCCACGACACCTGGACCCGGGGGCGCGGTGATGGCGTGTGGGAGCCCCTTCCTGATGGGGCTGCTCGGTGGGGGTGCTGCTGCCCCCCACCTCTCACAACTGCTGCGGGGACCTTGCGGCCTGCGGCGGCTCCTACTCACCCGGCGCCGGAGCCCACGACAGCAACTCTGCAAGTGAGGAGCTGGGGGGGGGGGAGGCCAGCTGCTCTTGCTGCGTTCCCCCCTCCGGAGCTGGATCTCGCCAACTTCCTGAGCTGGCCCCATACCTCCTTGCACCCGGAGCCTGCGCTGTGTGGTATGGTCTCTCTGCCTGCATTGTGCCCTCGCCTCCGGTGAGCCCTTGGAGGGCCCTGAGCCCCAGTGCTGCCAAAAGAGACTACTACACTCCAAACCCTCCGCAACACTTTATGGTCTGTGAACTTGTCTTGGAGACCACCAGCGACACCACGGAGGGCCCCCGGGAAGTGGGGGGCCTGCGGCGGCCCTTGCGCCATCTTTCTGCTACACACCTACGATTCCTGTGGTGGGGAGCCTCCCCCTTGTTTTGACTTCCTATTCCTTACTGTCGGGTCCCCTGCCGGCCCGCTTCAGTCGACCCGCAGTGCCATAGCATTGGCGGCCCGTGCCTACCCTCTACAGCCATCCTGTACCTATAGCTTACCTGGTGCCTGACGCCTCGCGGGTCTCCCAAGAGCTACATTGGACTCCTGGTCCAGGGGGCTGCCCCCTGACTCCTACACCGCAGCCCGGCCGCCTGGATCTCTCTCTGGGCCCCGACAGCCGTTCCTACTCCACAGTGCACCTGTATCCTTCGCCATAATAACCCGCACCTCCGACTGCCCAGCTGCACGGTTGTGGTGAGAGTGGGCTCCTTCTGAACACACGGTGCATACCTGTCGGCTTCACACTACAGCACCACCCGCCCACAGCATGGCGAACAGATCACACGGGGCCAACAAGGTTGGAGCAATGGATAAATACGCCAAACCCGCGACCAGACCTGAACTGGGAGGCTCCTCCTCGAACCTGGATGACGCGGACCCGCCGTTGGACCCCGCTTTACCGGATCTGGCGGCGATGATGGAAACTTTGGCCAAAAACGTCGCCTCATTTCACGAAAAGCTTGAAGACATCAATGCCAATGTGGCCTCCCTAAAAACCAAGCTTGACCAGAACGGTACCAGGATAACCGAGGTGGAAACCAGGATTGGGGCCAATGAGAACGGGGTGCACGCCCTACAGACCACGGTCACGGAATTGGTAAGAGATATGAAGCAGGTCAAGGCTAAATGTGATGACTTAGGATCTCGATCACGGAGGAACAATATCCGCATTGTGGGTGTTCCGGAGTCCGCCCTCAAGGGCAGAATGGAACTGGCGGTCGAAAATCTTCGCAAGAACCTCCTTGATAGCCCTCAATTATCCCCGTTCTTCGCGGATGAGCGGACGCACCAGGCACTGGCCCCTCGCCCTAAACCTGGCGACTTTCCTAGACCAATAATTGCTAAGATCCTTAGCAACAGGGATAGGGATCACATACTACGGCTGGCACGTGAGAAAGGGGAACGGAGGCTTGATTTGCAGATCATCCGAATCTTTCCCGATTTCTCGGTGGGAGGCCAGATGGAGCGTAGACAATTTAATGGAGTGAAGAAGATGCGAAATGGAAAGGAAAATCGAATACGCAATGCTCTTCCCTGCTCGCTTGAAATTTACTCATCGCAACAAACTCTACTTTTTTACAGTTCCAGATGAAGCGGTGAAGTTCATTGAATCGCAGGTCCCCGTTGAGGAGCCAGTGGAGGACCCTATGGTTAATGACTAAGGCAACTGATACTTGCTACCTGCAGTGGGGCCTGTCCTGGGTAACCATGTTCACTGTCATTAGATCCTCCTCCAGTCGAATCCGACACCATTGTACAATACCGCAATCCGGTACGTTACAGGCGGGGACGGCCCTGACCTGGGGCGCTTGCTACCCCGCTCCTTACTGTCACACCTACAGTTGCACTGGAGACATTGCCACCTCTGGCCTCTCCGACAGGCCCTCCACAACTCCTCACGTCACAATCAACATGTCCTCATTCGTTGTCAATTACAATGCATGATAATGTTCTTTCTTGCAATCTAGATATAAATCACCGCTGAATCTTCTCTGGTGCTCATTGCACCTAATCACTGGCTAAGTTGAGTACACGGCAGCGGCGACCCCCGTTGTAGTTGCAATGCCAAGTCTTGCGGTTTATTTCCAGTTGTCCCCCTGTTGGGCAAGGGATCAAGCGTTGCCTTGTTGGGTCCGGCACGCTGACACACATTGCTAGGGTGGGTCTCCTTACACTGCTAGTTGGGAAAGGGCGTCGAGGATGGGGGAGGGTAAATTTGGGGGTTGTTACGGTACAAAATGGCAGGATGGCGGTGGCCAAGGCTACGTTGAGGCGCAACATTGCGGCAGCAGCGAGTACACCTCTCAAGATGTTGATTCCTTCTGTTGGGATGTTCCTTAGCGCTATGTCATGACCATTAAAGTAATGACGTGGCATGTCCAGGGGTTAAGCAATTTCACAAAAGCCCGTAGGTTAACCACATATGCCTAGAGGCACGGCATTGAAATACTTCTCCTTCAAGAAACGAATACCCTTGGGCATCTTGCGGCATCCCTCACACCGACCTGGGGCTCCAACAGGTTATACACTAAATATTCCACACAATCTAGAGGAGTGTTGACCCTAATCCATAAATCGGTTTAATTCTCACTTCACACCAGCTACATCGACTCGAACGGTAGATACGTCATCCTGCACTGCCTTCTGGCAAACACAGAGCGTCTACTTGTGAATACATACGCCCCGAACATAGACGCCCCCGAATTCTTCGATGACGTGGCCACCCCACTCATGAAATACATTGGGATGCCAATTATATAGGGGGGGGGTGGAGAGACATGAACCTGATCCTCAACAATGCACTGGACAGAACGGGCACTTCTACCAGAGCCACGTCCCGTGCGGCTAAACGCCTATGCACACACATGGACACACTGAACCTACGTGATGCCTGGAGAGCGCTCTATCCACATATGAGAGATTACACCTTTTACTCATCGGTACTTGACAGTCTATCTAGGATAGACTTGTTTCTTATATCAGCTGAATTAATGGGGAAGACTATAGACACACAGATATTGGCACATACTCTCTCAGACCAATCCCTAGTGACGCTAGTGGTCAGACTGGGGCCCACCCTCTCACTCCTCCTGACGCTTCAAATCAGAGACACTGCGTGATATAATATTTAAGGCTGAAATCCTTGCTGATATTAACACCTTTTTTGTTTGCAACAAACGACACAACACATCTGATGGGTCTCGGTGGGAGGCATTCAGAGTTTTAATCAGAGGGATGTGCATCTCTAGGGAGTCTGGGGGTACTTAGGGACATTAAAAACAGCTTACAACGATCCGAAACCAAGCTAAAAGAACTGGAGCGGGAATATACCTCTGCACCTTCCCCTACCAAACTAGCTCAGATAAGATTAGAGCTGGAATCTTTTGAATCCTTCGCCCTCAGGGAGGTACAATATTACGCCCGCCCCCTAGCTGTGCAGAAATATGGCCAGGGGGAAAGACCGGGACGAACCCTGGCCAAGTTGGCCCGCATCGAAGGGGGTAGGACTTGTATCGATAATGTCCGAGATGCAAGTGGGCCCCAATGCTGGTCAGACCAGCGCATCCTGAAGACCTTCGCGGACTTCTATGCAGCCCTATACGCCCCCCAGCGGGAGCATGATCCCCAAGACATTAACCTACTTCTGGACCAGATTCCCATGACCTATATCTCTCAAACAACCTAAGAGCAGTTGGACGCCCCGATCACCCTTGAAGAGATCACTGAGGCTATTTCTAACCACCCGAAGGGCAGAGCCCCCGGCCCGGACGGACTCACCTCAGAATTCAATCAGAAGCATGTTTCCATTCTGGCCCTGAGATTACATGAAGACTGGACCGAGTTGCTCCGCCTAGCGACTCTGCCTCAAACCGTGCTCCCTAAGCCGGGTAAACGACTGTGGTTCTTATAGACCCCTTTCCCTCATTAACACAGACACTAAAATATTTGCTAAGGTGATTGCAAACCGGTTCCTCCACATAATGCCGCACCTGGTCCACCAGGACCAAAGTGGCTTCATTCCTGGCCGCTCAACAGCCCTTAATATCTGTCTGCTTTTTAATGTCATGTCTAGAATAGATCCTAAAGCTAACGCAGTCGCGGTTACCCTCGATGTTCAAAAGGCATTTGACATGGTGTCCTGGCAATACATGTGAGCGATGCTACAGAAAATGGGAATCGGTCTACGCATGATATCCTATATCAAACTACTGTACCCAAATCCTAGGGCCAGGGTTAATTCTCTAACTTCAGCTCCCTTTACGCTCCACACAGCCACACGCCAGAGCTGCCCATTCTCCCCTATATTATTTACACTGGCCATTGAGCCCATGGCTGACAATGTCAGAGACAAACATATCCGCAAGGGTATCCGACTGCACGACACACCGGAAATTATATCACTATATGGCAATGATGTACTCCTCTACATCAGAGACCCTTCTGTGCACTTAGATCGATAATCCGCGATATAACAAAAATTGGCACATTCTCGGGCTTCACAATAAATTATTCCAAATCTGAAATATATCGCTAACCGCTGCAACTCCCCAACCGGTATGCAAGTTCCCACTGTGTTGGTTTCCCGGAGGCATCAGCTATCTCGGAGTCAAGGTTTCTCTACATAGATCCTCCCTACTGGCCGACAATACAATGTGACCGCGCAGCTTGCGGAGGCCAAGATGACAAGGTGGCGAACCCTCCCGCTCTCTCGATCAGGCAAGATGTCACTAATCAAAATGATAATAGTCCCCAAGCTTCTCTATATTTTTACAAACGTCCCGATCTGGCCGGGGAAACAGTACTTTACGAACTTGCACTCTGCATGTGCCCAATTTCTATGGCACTCCGGCGCGGTTCGTAAGAAGTGGCAACACATGACCCTTCCATATGAAAGAGGGGGCTTTAACGCTCTTGATCTTGCCCGATACTGGATCGCTGCACAAGCTCAACATGCCACACACTGGTACAAATTTCAAGAGCCACCCCCCCCCCCATGTGAAACTTGAGAACCTAGCTAGTGAGGAGGTAAACATCATGTCCCTCATACTCCACCGTTCATACCACCCGGACGCTCCTGCGGACCCTGTGGCCTCCACGACTATGGCGTGGAGACTACTGTTGCAACTTCACCCTGATCATCACCCATATTGTAAGTGGCTGCCTATCTGGCTCTTTCCGGGTCTCACCCCTACGCACGATAAACTCCTCATGGCACACTGGCTCAACCTTGGATACCAGGCACTAGCTGATCTGTATCCTGAAGGGAAATTCATCACTCCGCAGACATGGCGACCGGGCCACTCTGGCTCGGCTCTGGAGCTGCTGCAATACTTTAGAACCAAGAGCGGCAGTTTGTGCCATGTGGCCTTCATCATACCCTAACGAGCCCCCAGACTCGCCCTAGAGATTTGCTACATATCCAATTCAGCCGGCGAAAGGGGTATTACATCCTCTCTCTATAATGCTGATGGCAAAGGCGATTGAGGTCCCCCAGAAATCGCGAGATATATGGTGTCAGGAACTGGGTCTGGTACTTACTGACGACTTGTGGGGTAAAATGTGCTTACGCACATGCAAGGTCTCCCTTAATTCCAGGTTCAGATGCATGCAATACAAGCTCCTTAAACGGCTGTACAACATGCCCTTCAGGCTGGGGAAATTTACACAGAACCAGTCCCACGCCTGCCCGAGATGCAGGTCTATAGAGGCCGACCACACCCATATGTTTTGATCCTGCAGCGCGCTAGTTCCGTTTTGAGAAGCAGTGTTTGAAACCCTATTGGAGATAGTGGGGATCCAGCTCGGTCCTGATCGGCTTGCTATACTGTTCGGGGTGTGGGATGGGGCAGTGGCGAAGAAAGTGTCTAGGTTTTATAACATAGGAGCCATGGTGGCCAAGAAATGCATATTACAATGCTGGAAGCGACGGTCCCCCCTTCCATCGAGATGTGGCTCAAGGCCCTTACCTGGACTCAAATGTGTGAGGAAGACTACATCAACTCCCTCCCCTCTAACTCCCGCCCAAGAAATGTGTGGACAGATTTCTGTAGCTACCTGAACAGTAAAAATGATATAGAGCTGCTCTCCTCTCCCCTGTCTGATGTACAGAATGAAGTGTAACCTTGATTTGAGAAAAGACTGCGGGGCTTTAAAGCTATTCTCTAATGTATACCCTTTTACAAATCTACCACTACTAATCCCGAACATGTTATAATACTTGCTGTTTAACTGTGGTGTATGCCTGCTACTGTTTCATGCCAATAAAGAAAAAAAGCTCGGATAAACACACATTGCCAAATTCAAAGGAGAAGCAGAAAGAGACACTATGCCTGTCGGAAGAGATATCCAGACGGAGATGAGTGGCATTTGCAGAGGAGTATTAAAGAGCACCAATGTGAATCTTGTTGTCCCTGAAGAGTTATTGAAAGTTGTTGAATACTGGGAAGCTGTTGTGAACCTCTTGTCAGTTGATCTTAACCACAAAAGCACTTGTTGCGAAATTCTGTTTGGGTAGGGAGCATACCCGGATGTCAAACCTTTGAAGAAGTGGGCCTGGTAAGGAAGAACACCAGGTGGAAGTGAAGAAGTGCTACGGGGTGGTCCTGACAGAGACCATTTAGGTTTGTGGTGCTAAAGAAGAACTTTGTGAAGTTGTTAAAACCTTTAACATCTGGCAACTCGAGATGCCCGCTGTAACATTAGAACAAAGAAGAAACGCCCTAGAGGGAAAGTACAAAGCAACAGTACATCATAAAGAACCACAAATAGAATTGCAAAATGTACATGATGATTCACTGGTCCCTACTTTGATACAGAAATGTGCCGATTAAAACTGGTCTTGCACAATAAGGGAAGACATACCAAACGTTAATGTACCCCCGATTAGAAAAGCCTGTCAACAACAAAAAAAACGGTCACAGCCTAATATTACAATGTAACCCTCCACCCGCTCCACAATATGTACTAAATAGAACAAGTATCTTAAACCTTTTAAATGATGTGGATGGCCGGGAGGATGTCCAATCTTCTGATAGAACGCAAGTAGAATTTATACAAGAAATTAACCTTGGCATAGTTAGGCTGTAGATTCAATCAGGAGTAATTCAAAACTCACTTTGGTAAGCCAGAGCTCAACTGTATCAATTGGACTTTCTACTAAATCAAGATCACGTGCAGAATGAGGTACCACCGAAACAACAAACAAATTAAGTACATCCGCAAGTCATCGCCAAGAGAAACAATATCATCCTGTAAACGAAGAAGGAGAAAGCTTAAACGTTACGTGCACACAAGGTGCCTTCAAAGAAAATCGCCAGGTTACTTTCAATTGTCCAAAAACCTGGGAAAACTTCACTTTAGTGAGAAGCCCGGCAAATGGACTTAATACAGCTGAAAGATAACAACTCATCGAAAAAGCCCCTAAACCTCTTAAGTTAGCCAGCAGGAATATGAGAGGGTTCAACCATTTAGTTAATAAAAAGGATTCCCTCAAATATATTATGCTCCAAGAGACCTGGTTCGTCAACCCCCAGTGTGGGAAAGATTTGTTACAACCTTATGACCAGCTAGAAATGGAGAGATGGGCCATGCAATGTTAGGACTGTTAGTAGCTGTGAGAACATCTCTAGGATTTGCACTAGAGCCTTAGGCATCACCTAACATATTTATTCAGGTTGTTGTAATTTGGCGCTGCTCGACCTGTATTGGAATCGTGCAAGCATAGTAGAACAGACTTTCTTTGCAGAGGTTAAACAGATGCTAGATCTGATTAACAATGACTCTACCATTATTGGTTTAGTGATTACAGGAGACTTGAATATAAAATGCATAACCAATAAAAGTAGATTTAACTGATTCTGCGAAAAAATGGATAGACCTGATGAAAGATAGGCAATTCCTAATGGATCAATGAAAGGCGATATTGGAAGCATGGTACTTTGGCATTTATTTATTTTATTTATTTAATTCTTGGTGACACGCCTGCGAGCCTCAGGGTGCACAAAAAGGATGAAACAAAATCATAATGAGCAGACACAATCGATGCAGAATCAAAGAAGGGGCCTAAATGGCCCTAAGTGGCATCCACGATAGATTATATTTTTATCCTGAGAAACATGCTAAAGGATATTCTAAACTTTGATGTAATTGAACAACTCGAATAGTGATCATACTCTGTTAGCATGTACTTAGAAATGGCAGATAATAAATGGCAACATACAATATTATCGAACCAACTTAATCTTATCAGGTGGCAGGAATCGATACAGATGGACTGATGAAACCTTAACAATGCTTAATAAATATGTGTCTACTCAAAATGTGAAGCTTGACTCAGATATAGCTGACTTGGAGGGCCGATACACAGCTATAATGAGTCTGTTCAAATTACAACCATTGAATACACTAAAACCATGCTATATGCATAAACATGTGTTTAATCCCAAGCTGGCTGCTAAAAAAAAATAATAAAAAAAAAAGACAGACAATCACGAGCAGACAGAGCAGCTGCCTATCAGCATTTGATCTTAAAACAAATAAGATTCATCATCTTAAAATGACATATCGCAATTGGTGTAAAGCCTGGCGAGCTAGATTTTACCAGCAAGTTTGTGAACACATTGTGAATACTATTGCTTCAAAGAATAGTGGCCAATTTTGTGCAACTTTGAATAGCACTTACCAGACAAACCAACTGCCCCTCCAGGTGAATGCTGTAAAAGAGTTAAGCTGGGTCGACTACTATGAACAACTTTATGGTGTCTGGTCGCACACGTATGAATTGTTCCCTAAAAGCTGGAACACTGAATTTAGATAGAGAGGATATCTTGTACCAGATAGCAAAACTCAGTAAATCGAGGAGCTCCTGGCCCTGATGGCCTTACAAACGTAATGCTAAAGGCACAGCCCGAAGGCTAGGCAGATATCAGTTTTAATCTCTTTAATACCATACTACAATCCCAATAGCTGCCTCCAACTTAAAAGAAATCCATCATCATTCCTATTTTTAAAAAAAGGTGACCGCGAGTTTCCACAAAATTATCGGCCCATAGCACTGCTAAATATACTGGGAACAATATTTGCACGGTTATTGTTGAGAGATTTTACGCGGTGAGTGAATCAAAATTACCTTATAGATCATTTCCAAACAGGTTTTATCCAAGGGTCGGGCACATCAGTAAATCTCTTGGTGTTATAGCTGATAAAGCGCAACGGTCAGCAAACAAAACAACCAATTTACATGGATTTTAAAACTGCTTTTGACTCAGTGTCAAGAGAGCTTTTATTTGAGAAACTGGAAAAAGCAGACTGCCCAAAATGTATCCTAGCTCTAATTCGACAATATTTCTTGGACACATCAATCCAGATAAGACTTTCCCCAGAAGGACAGCTATCATGTCCAATTAAAATGTACAAAGGCCTTAAGCAGGGCTGTATCCTGGCAGCACCCTTATTTAATTTTTAAATCCATGATATTGGCAAATCCCTGAAGAAAGTTATATCGGATCCAACCAAGACTATTGCTATTGACCGTGGCTATTATATGCCGATGATCTGGTCTTAATATCTAAAACCCCAAATGGGCTGCAAAAACCATTGACTGCCTTAGAAAATTATGCCGTAAAGAACCAGCTATAGATTAACCTCGATAAATCTAAAATCTTAGTTTGCAGAGAAACCAAACTCAAACGAAGGCGGAATTTTGAATGAAGCCTATACAATACCCCATAGAAAGAGTCAATGCAAACTGTTATCTAGGGGATTGCAAAAGAGTTTGCAAAGGAAGAATAAACAGCTCCAACACAAAGGTTCTCAAAGGGTGAAAAGCCTTGGCTCTAGGGGGTGGGTCCCTTCCCCTAGAACTCTCCTCAAGACAAACAACTCTTTACCCAACAGTTCTTTGTGTCTTTCTTGGCCCACAACAGTACTGTTTATTAAAAAGCGGCTCAGCCCTGGAGATCCACATATTTATAAATGTTTTTTGTCTGGTAAACACAGGTCTTTATTACTTATTATGCCTTTTCCCCTGCTAAGACTTCGCATTCATGTGTTCCTCCTTACTTCCACAGTGGTGCAAACCCTTCTTGGTATATTAGATCTCCTTGATACATCATTCATTTTGGATTCCCCACATATTTCTATTCCATTCAGTCATTTCTTGTAAGGGGCCTTATTCTCAATATGCTTTACATTCTCCCCTTCTGTGGCTTTAATTATGATAGTTTGTGTTTGGCGCGTTCGTCGAAACGCCTCGGGGTTCCCACTTTGTGGGGTCGGCTCACTGGCTCTGCTTGCCGTTCCCAGCACTGTTCGTGCTCAAGCAGCAGTTGTGTTCTGCCTGCTCTCCCCGGACTGCTTTCACTTCGCTCTGGTGTCTCCAGCAGCCTCGCCTCAGCAAGCCTGTGTCTGTCGAGGTCCTGGTAGGTAGAACGCTGGTTTCTGTGATTGCTGCACACCCAGAAGTTTTTTACTCGCTCCTGACGTGACTGCGGCGCGACCTGTCCTCACAGCGTTTATCTTCTCCCATGTTGGTGAGCTGCTCGGCTCTGCCACACTGGATCATGCTTCCAAGCGTCACAAACTTTGCGGTTGAATGAGATGTCAGACAGCAGCAACCTCTATGACTTGGTCTCTAGTCTTTACATCTCCCGCGTGCAGGTGCACTTTCAAAACAACTAGAACGCTCATTGAGCTAGTGGCTCCACACTCTGCATTGCTCTTTCCCTTCTCCTCATCCCAGTATTTGGGTAATTGTGGGAAAAGGAGTCAATTGTTGTCGGGTGATGTAGATTACTTGGAAAATCACTCGGAACCGTTTTAAATGATAACTCAGTTCTATAGGGTGGCTAATTAGAACTGAAAACGGGGGTCTTCAAGCATCCACATTTTAGGCAAGGGATAGAAGTTTGGCATATAGTAGCTTGGGAAAGGGCTTCCCTAACGCAGTGTAGATGTATAGCGATAGGCCATGAGGGTATTAAGAGGTCATCTTCACAGGCAAACGGGGGATACCATGACTCATCGACTGAAGCCACAACATCTCCCAGAGGCAGTCTCCTTCCATATGATCCTCCCTCATATAGCCGCCCCAAGGGTCAGGATTAGGTAGTGGCGGCCATCCCCTGGCCACATGGGAGGAGGTTACCGCTGGAGGGGCCAATGATGACTCCATTGGATTCATCACAGCAAGCATTTCTTCAAATAAACGTTAGTGAAGCAAATTACAGTCTGTGAAGGCATCATGTAGTAAGACACAGACAACATATTAACTTTTCTAAAATAGAGCTTTTATTTCTCAAATGTCAGGATGGGATAAGGCCTAACTTGCCCAAAGCTGAGGTGGGTTTCCCTACCTAAAGAAACTAAGGATAGTCTGCGACATAAAGTTCAAGTCAAAAGTCTGTGTCCAAAGCCTATGCTTAGCTTCAAAACTAAACCTATACAATGTTTAGGGATATCAGCAACCAAAGAAGCAGCGTTCAAAGTAAAGATCTGAGCTTCTTCCAGCTCCTGGCCTATTTTCAGCTTTTTCTTCCTCAGGTTCAAAACAGTTCCACAAAAAGATCTTGGAGCTCTCTTCCCCAAGTTCAACACGGTTCCAAACAACCTCAGGGTTCCCTTCCCCAAGTTCAACACAGTTCAATTAATTTCAACTTTGTTTGTTTTCTGTATGAATGGTAATCTTTCAGGCTTTTCAACCATTTATGTGGCTTTCCTTCTCTTTCAGTCACTTTCAGACTGATGAGACAAAATTACTACAATCTCACTGGACCACTTTGCCACCTTTTTACATGCATCTGTAGCCTCCCAAGGGGTTGCTGGTACCTGACTGTAATTACCTCCATCACTGGGACATGCCTGACCTTGAAAATTGTGTTCTACAGTCCTCTTCCTCGTCACAGTACCAAAGTGGTGTTCAAAGGTTGAAGTGTGTGTTACCCCTAGTCGCCTCTTACTCGTCCCAGTCTTAAAGGGACCCGAATGGGATACAGTTGAAGTGTGTGACGGTGGGGAAGAGCGGCAATTACCTATGAAGGTTGAAGAAGGGTAGGATGGATTGTGACAGTTTCTAGATTTAATCAGAAGGGGTAAATGTGGGTCTAGTCTGTCCACATAAAGAAGTGTCCTCCTTTTTTTCTTGCTTGTACCCCTATAGGGATAATTCATCTAAGGTCAATTTTTCCAGGAGTAAAGCGAGGGGGTTTGATAATACCCTATGAAGGCTTCCTGAATGGAAGGCTCATTGTGAGACAGAAACAAGTGATACTGTGTCTCACCGAAAGACCTCCTCCCTCCATACCCCAATCTCTTCCACCCAGGTGATACTCTCTCGCATATCCACCCCCAGGGTCGGGATCCAAAAGCGATGGCCCTTCCCTGGCCACAAGAGCAGAGGATTCTGGGGAGAAAGAAGTGAGAATGCCTTGAGGTTTCTCACGAATCATACAAGTAAATACAGTATTAGTTGCCAAGCTGCTTGTCTCCATTGTGCCTGCAGGGACACTTTCAAAATTGATTTTTTTTTTTTATTCAGCTGCCCTGGGCCCAATACTAATATGGAGACCTATTCTTTCTCAAATCAGCATACTCTTTATAGTTGCATTAAATTCACTTGCCATTACGTTTCCCATCACAATCTTTAAGCATACATTTGAATTGTCCCTGACAATTGTGATCATTTACGAAGCCCGTGCCAGAAAGTAAACACATTTAAAACCAAGTCACTGAATGTTTGTTCACCATGTACAGTGCCTACCATACTATAGGGAAGCTCAAAGAAACACTGGGAGTATGCTCCATCTATACGCTAAAACGTGATAATGTTTAGAAAAATGCTGGGTCAGATGAAATGTTTATTAATAAAGGGATAGCAGGATACTAAGAAAGATAATAGTAAAAACGGGGTACATTTGCACTCGCCATTAGCTAGTGACATTGGACTCTTGGCAAATAACAAATAGTGTGCTGTGTTCATGTACCTTATTGAGGTGGTAAGTAACATTGTATGGCTGGCTAGTAGCTGAGCTTGACATTTTGATCCCTGGAAAAAATAAAGAAAACTGAAAGTAAAAACTACCCCACCTCGGACACACGAGTTTAATGAAAGGTGAATCACTGAGGTGTTTCAGAAAAAGACAGTAAAAAAAAAAAAACAGAAATTTAAAAAAAGTACTTTGGGTCACCTGTACTGTACTGGGTTTTGTTTACCTTGCCCTATAACATTGGAGAACTAGAAACAGAAAGCGTGTTTTTGCCTGTATATCCTTATGCCATGTTGTGACAAAATACACTGAGGTCAAAGTGAGCTGGAACTAATACTTTTATTTTTTACTGTTAATAGTTCTACTACTTTTTACAACCATTTTGAACTGGTTCTTCTTCTTCAA